>NW_006921865.1:4101733-4147434 GCF_000298275.1 Orycteropus afer afer | reverse complement strand
AACCTTCCTTCCGAGGAGTGGCTGGTGGGTTTGAACCTCCAGCCTTCTGGTTAGCAGTCAAGTGCCTTAGGCACTATGCTACCAGAGCTCCTATTTATATGCTATATTGTGTAATTTTGAGAAGTTACATTTTTAATGAACTTGTCACATTTATTTTATAGTTTAAATTTGTTGGCACAAATTATTCAGTGTGTATTTTATTATACTGCATTTTAAATCCAGATATTTATATATGGTTTCTCTATTTTATGTAAAAGAAACTTTGCTGTTACTTTATATTGTAGATTTAAAATTAAAAAAAAAAATTGCTTTCATTTTCTTCTGTCTGCTTTTTAAAAAATTATTTTTCTTAATAATGAAGTGCCTGATTAGTTCACTAAATGTTAGTGTCTCATTTGTAATATACAGATAATCCCCCAATTCTGATGGGGCTCCTTTCTAACTACTCCATTGTAAATTGGTTCTGATGAGATGAATAACTCCTTTTTTAAAAATTTAGTTTTCATTATCATTATATAAGTTTTTATCAGTATCTTTGTAAATTCTATCTTTCATCTGTGAGTGAACATCTGAGAATGATAACACTAGAAATTTGCATGCTTCAACATTCTATGTAGTATGTATTATTAACCATAAGATGTACAAAAAAAATAAATAAATAAAAGACAGTCATAAGGGTGGTTCATGGTAACTCAAATACATTGTAAATCAAGACAGTCCGTACATATTTGGGGCTATAAAAACTTCACTATGCATTTGACTGTATACCACAATTTTTAACCTTGTAATTTCATGGATTTCAAAATACTGTTTATGTTCTATTTTGCTTTCTTTTTAATCAATGGCATATACAGAAACATTTTATAGTAATATAAAATTTTTCTCTATCTTGGGAAATTAAAATGTATGCTTCTGGATATGCCAAGGATCAAAAAGAAATCAAAGTAAAAAGTAAATAATATCTTGTTTGTTCATGGATCAAAGCTTATACCAAAATATTTTTAAACATAGCTGGGCCATTAAACTCTTTATCTTGTTCATTATTGTATAAGATGAGATGCAGTTAGTTAGAATTTTGGGGAAGTATAGCTGATGAAATAAAATAATCATATTAATAATGCAAGAAACAAAACAGCGATTATTCAATTTCTAAATATGTTTAATTGCTACCTAACTTTATTTATAGGAGTTCTGGAAATGTAGTGCCTAAGGCACTTGACTGCTAACCAGAAGGCTTGTGGTTCAATCCCACCAGCCAGTCCTCTGAAGGAAAGTTGGGCAATCTACTTCCGTAGTGATACCACCTCTGAAATCCAAGGAGGGGTCGCTATGGGTCGGGGCTGATTCAACAACAACAACAACAACTTTATTTATGCATATGTGATTGCCCAAGTGGGAAAAAAACATGAATGTGCTTTAAAAATGTGAAATAGCTTTTATCATTTTATATATAATCATTATAACTAAATTACACACATTTCCAATATCAGACAATTCATATAATTGCTCTGCTTTGGTTAGTATGAAGCTCATAATTTCTCTGAGTTTTCTTGAGCACAATTCAAATAAATTTATGGAGTACCAGGTAGTGTTATTAAGTCAGATAATGTCACATAAATTAAAGTTTTCTGGATGTTGGAAAAATTTTATTCGGGAAAAAATGTTCAGAACTCTACATGTACTCTAAGAAATAGGATAAATTGATCATTGGGGAAATGCACTCACCTCCTTAAATAAGTCAGATAACAAAAAGACAGTTATCTAGATGAAAAAAAAAATGAATTAAGATTTTGTAAGCATGATTTCATATTTTTCTATTTATTTTTCCAATTATGGATGTATTGTACTATTTATTTCAAAATAAAATTTTTCATTATGGTTTGTGGGTACTGAAACTTCTAAACAGAGATATGAATGCAGAGAAATTATTTTATTTTTATTCATTCTGCTAAATTATCTAATTTTTCACTCATCAAGTTCAATATTTAATTAAGAGTAGTAAAGTAGGAAGATACTTAATAAGTTGGGACAAATATATGAAACCAAAATTTGAAACTGTTGTGATGATGCTCATCTATGTCTATTTCATAGCAATTCTACAATTTTATTAATTTTGCTTTTTCTGTTTGCCTTTTTACCTAATGATAGAAACCACCTACTAAAAACCATCAAGAATATACCTGCAATTAAAAAAAAAAAGTACAAATGTTTAGTTTGCTGCAAAAGGATGAAGCACATTAAAATAGTCAAAAGATCCTTCGAAAGAGAAGTTAGAGAATAGTAATTTTTAAATTTGGTAGACTGAAGTTAGTCATAAGAATGTCTTGTTAAGTGTGGGTAAGTTTATGTAAAATAAGCAAAATTCTAGACTAGTGAGTAACTTTACCTTTAGAATACATGATTAGCTGTAAAGTTGTAAAGCAGTTTATTTGTGTTTTGCCTTTGCTTTCTGGAACATATGAGTCTGGGCAAGCTGATATTAAAAGAATCTAACTCAGTCTTTGCTGTATATCATGGTATTGTTTGGTACTATTATCTCTTTTGTAATCAATTTGTTTTGCAAATCATGGTTTCTATTTAAATCACTCACTATCGCCTACTCCCTACACACACACACACACACACACACACACACATTTGACCTTACTATCACTATAAACCGTTCTTTATAAACTCTCTTTTGGTGGGTTTTCATCCTAAAGTAAAGGAAAAGCCAGTATCTCCTGGGGATATCAATCCAATTGTGCAACATTGTTTAATGCTTAGTGATTTGGTGTTATGTCTATAATGGCAGTAATTTTGATCTCTACAAGCAGAATTCTTTCTTGTTCTTTATGTTTGTGTGTGAATAATTTTTTTAATTTAGTGTCATAGTGATGTCACAGAAGCATTTAAAAGTAGGCACACACACTTGGCAACTGAAACAAAACTGGTGTGATCGTATTTCAGTGGACAAATGAGAGTGCATAATATTTTGTACATGATATGTGTGCAATATATAATAAAAGTTGTTATTCACCTTATGAGCACATGAATAGAAGACTAACTAACAACATACTGCTGGGAAAACATGTTTATCATTATCTATAATAACACTCTTTCCCTACAAATATGATACCAGTTAAAATTGTACTCATGTAGAACCTGTTCATAGATAAAGAAGCAGCCATTTGAACAGAACAAGAGGGTATTGCAGGGCTCAGAATTATCAGTGGCAGAGTTATGACCTTTCATCTTATCTAGTTTAGATGTATGCTGAACAAATCTGAGAAGCTAGACTATATTAAGAAGAGCACAGCATCAGGACTGGAGGAAGACTGACTCTAACAATCTGTAATATGCAGATGACACAACTTTGCTTACTGAAGGTGAAAAGGACTTGAAAGTTTTACCGATGATGGTCAAAGATGATAGCCTTCAGTATGTATTATATCCAAACATAAAGAAAAAAAAAAATTCACACCTGGGACAATAAGTAAAATCATGATAATTGCTGAAGAAATTGAAGTTGTCAGAGATTTCATTCTATTTATAGTAACAATCAATGTTCATGGAAGCAGCAGTCAAGAAATCAAATGACATATTGCACTGATGACTAAGGCACACCTTGCCTGAGCCACGGTCTTTTCAATCACCTCATATGCATGTGAAATCTGGACAGTGGAAAAAGAAGGCTAAAAAAAGAAGTGACACATTTTAATTGTAGTGTTGGCAAAGAATATTGAATATACATTTTACTTCCAGAAGAATGAACAAATCAGTCTTGTAGGAAGTACAGCCAGAATGCTTCTTTGAAGCAAAAATGGCAAGACTTCATCTTGCTTACTTTGGACACATCATCAAGAAAGATCAGTCACTAAAAAAGGACATCATGTCTGATAAAGTAGAATGTCAATAAAAAGGAGGGACACCTTCAATGAGATGAATTGACACAGTGGCTGAATTAAGGGGCTCAAACAGAGCAATGATTGTGTGGGATGTTATAGAACCAGGTAACATTTAGTTCTGTTATACATAAGGTTGCCATGAGTTATAGCAGACTCAACACAACTAACAGCAACAATAACAACTTTATATTGCCACAACCTAATTGATAATTTGATAATAAATACAAATTTTATTATGAATGATAGAGGCAAACTATACTACAGACACATAAAGGACTTCAGTTTTGTCCAGTTTGCTAAAATTTTGCACTGATTTTCTTACAGCCTCAAGCATAGTGTGAACTAGCCCCTCTAGACTTCAGCAAGATCTGACCATCATTGGACTCTTGGTGTCTTTCAGTCACAGGCCAGACTCCTTCTTCACAAATGGCCAGATCTTAAGAGCAAGATGCTATGTATACAGAAAGCTCTTCTGTGGATGTTTTCCTTGACATCATCAAATAAATGCCAAAGGCTGAGAACCAGAATTTTTTCTTTGTTTCTTTTTTGTTTTCATTAAAAGAAAAAAAAAGATATATTAAATATTTGGCATTAAAGAAGAGTAACCAAGTTGATATTTATTGTTGGACTTGGTAAAGTTTCAGTGGTGAATCTGTATTGTTGTCACACAAAAACACACTGAAATATTGATTTCTGCTTTCTCTAATAAAAATAAAACCAGAGCTCTGAGTTACTTCTTAATGTGAAGCCAATTATTTGTTTGTGACGACTCCTCTAGGCAGTCTATTTTTTAATGAATTATTATATAAACTAGAGTTTTAAAAGACCATGAGTAACCATTATATGACTTCTCTGTAATGTTACTTTATTTTTGACTGAGTCAAAACTGTCATTTTCAATAAATGAAATAAATGTAAGAATATTATCTAGTAAGTATATGAAATCAATAAAATTACTATAGTGATTATTATCAAATTCATTGTAATTTGTAGTTCTATTTTAGACAAAATGGAATACATTAACATTTAATACACATTGCCACTTAATTAACTTTTACTCGATAGGTTATTTACTCTTTTAAATATTAGCTTTCTGCACTAAGTGGTACAAAGAAACAATTAAACTGAAAATCTCCAATAAGATATATTTCATTTTACACAAGAGAATATTCTGAAATTTATCATCTAAGTAATAGTGGAACTAATTTACACATATTTTATCATATATGATATATTAATTTGCAATTATTCAAAGAAATGAGAAAGTCTTTACCTTGGATATTTCAGAATCCAAGCTCTGGGAGCTCTGGTGATGTAGTGCCTAAGGCATTTGACTGCTAACCAGAAGGCTGATGGTTCAAATCCACCATTCACTCCTCGGAAGGAAGACTGGGCAATCTACTTCCATAGAGATACCACCTCAGAAACTCAAGGAATGGTTGTTATGACTCGGATTTGACTCAACAGCAGTGAGTTTTTATTTAGTTAACATAGTAAGAAGTATAGTGATTTCTGTATAATAAAATATCACTAGCAGAGAGATAAAAATAATAATTATATTGTTCTAATATAAGAATTAGAGTTTCATAAATTTGATAGGAGCTTGAGAGTGAGGGGGAGAAAAATGTAAGGAAATTGCCATGAATATAAGCACAAGTGAAGAAAGTTCGGGAAGAAGATCCTAGAAACTTCAGCCTGAAGCACCAAAGCAGGTCTTTCTCAAAGGTTCCCAGGAAAATTCTTGACTCTCAAGTCTGAAAAAATCAGCCACAACTGTCTCTGCAGTGGTAAATTACATTTCCAGTTGCTCACTAAGAAACTGTTGTGAATCACACATCTAACCACACTTCAAGTTCCAATAAGTTTCAGTGAGATCCTTGAGAATAAGTGCTTCTACTACTCTTCCATCATCCAAATATTGTTGTTAGGTGTCATCAAGTTGGATCTGACTCATAGCAACCCTATGTACAATAGAACAAAACATGGCCCAGTCATACTCCATTCTCACAATCCTTGCTATGCTTGAGGTCATCACTGCAGCCACTGTCTAATCCATCTTGATAAGGGTCTCCCCTTTTTATACTGTCCCTCCACTTTACCAAGCATGAAATCTTTCTACAGGGAACAGTCCCTTCTGACCACATGACCAATGTAGGTGAGACAAAGTCTGGCCATTCTCACTTCCAAGAAGCATTCCAGCTGCACTTCTTCCAGGACAGATTAGTTCATTTTTCTGGCAACCCATGGTATTTTACACCACAATTCAAGAACATAACTCTTCTTCAGTATTCATTACTCATCATCCAGGTTTCACATCCATATGAGGCAAACGGAAACACTATGGCTTGGATCAGACACACCTTAGTCTTCAAAGTGACATCTTTACTCTAACATTTTAAAGAGGTTTTTTTGGCAGCAGATTTGCCCAGGGAAATATGACATCTGATTTCTTGACTGCTGCTTCCATGAGTATTGATAATGGATCCAAGTAAAATGAAATCCCTGGAAACTTCAATATTTTCTCAATTTATTGTGATGCTGCTTATTGGTCCAGTTGTGAGGATTTTTGTTTTCATTATGTTGAGATGTAATCCATACTGCAGACTAGAGTCTTTAACCTTCATCAGTAAGTGTTTCAAGTCATCTTCACTTTAAGCAAACAAGGTTGTGTCGTCTGTGTATCTCAGGTTGTTAATGAGGCTTCCTGCAAATCCGGATGCCATGTTATTCCTCATATAGGCCAGCTTCTAAGAATATTTGTTCAGCATACAAATTGAATAAGTGTGATAAAAGGCTACAAACCTAACATATGCACTTCCCAATTTTAAATCAGGCAGTAAACCCTGGTTCTGTATAGGTTCCTTATGAGCACAGTTAAGTGCTCTGGAATTCCCATTCCTCACAATGTTATCTATAATTTGTTATGATACACAGAGTTGAATGCCTTTGCATAGTCAATTAAATACAAGTAAACATCCTTTTGGTCTTATTTTCTTTCAGCCAAGATCCATCTGACATCAGCAATGATATCCCTGATTCGACATCCTCTTCTGAATCCATCTTGCATTTCTGGAAGTCCCTTGTCAATATACTGCTGCAATGTTTTGTTTTGTTTTGTTTTTTAAACTATCTTCAGCAAGATTATATTTGCATGTGATATTAATGCTTTTGTTCTATAATTTCCACATTCTGTAGGATCACCTTTCTTTGGAATGGGTACAAATATGGACCACTTCCAATCAGTTGGCCAGGTAGTGTCTTCCAAATTACTTGACATAGATGAGTAAGTGCCTCCAGTGCAGCAACCATTTATTGAAACATCTTAATGTATATTCTGTCAATTCCTGGAACCTAGTTTTTCACCAATTCCTTCAGTGCCCCTTCAACTTCTTTCTTCAGTACTGTTGTTTATGGATCAAACACCACCACCTGAAATAGTTAAATATTGACCAATTTTTTTGTACACTGACTGTGTGTATTCCTTACATCTTCTTTTGATCTCTCCTGCATCATTGAGCATTTTTGCCCATAGAATCCTTCAGTATTGCAACATGAGGACTGAATGTTTTTCTTCAGTTCTTTCAGCTTGAGAATTACTGAGCACGTTCTTCCCTTTTTGTTTTCTAACTCCAGATCTTTACAAATTTCATTATAATAATTGACTTTGTCTTCTTAAGTTGCTCTTTGAAATCTTCTGGTCAGCTTTTTACTTGATATTTTTTTTTTTTTCTATTTGCTTTAGTTACTCTCCATTCCAGAGCAAGTTTCAGAGCATTTTCTGACATCCATTTTGGTCTTTTCTTATTTTCCAGTCTTTTAAATGACATTTTATTTTCTTTATGTATGATTTTGATGTCATCACACAACTCATCTGGTTTTCATGTATTCAATGAGTCAAATCTATTCTTCAGATGGTCTCTATATTCAGGGAGGACATAGTTAAGGTTATATATTTGCTCTTGTGGACTTGTTTTCATTTTCTTCAGCTTCAACTTGAACTTGAATACAAGTAAGTTCCACAATCAGCTCCTGGTTGCATTTTTGACAGGTTTCAGCAGAGCTTCCAGACTAAGAAAGACTTGGAAAATAGAAGGGCCATCCAATTCTCAAAGATATGGTCAATGAAAGCTTCATGAAGGCCAGTGAAACACTGTCTGATTATCATTGGAAAACTTTAAGAATAGTACTGAAACATTGTCTGATACAGTGCCAGAAGATGAGCCCTTCAGGTAAGAAGGCACTCAAAACACAACTTGCAAAGTGTTATCTCCTTAAAGTAGAGTCCACATTAATGACATGGATAGAGTAAAGCTTTCAGGACCTTCATTTGCTGATGTGGTACATCTCAAAATGAGAAGAAACAGCTGCAAGCATCCATTAATAAGTGGATTGTGGAATTTACTAAGTATGAATCTAGGAAAATTGGAAGTTGTCAAATAGAAATGGAATGCATGAAGATTGTTATCCTAGTCATTAGTGAGCTGAAATGGACTGGTTTTGACCATTTTGAATCAGACAACCTTACGATCTGCTATGCCAGGAATGACAAATTGAAGAAGAATGTTATCACATTCATTGTCACAATAAAGGTTTCAAGCTCTATGCTGAAATACAATGCTGTCAGTGATAGGATAACATCAGTATTTCTACAAGGAAGACTAGTTAATACTACTATTTTTCAAATTTAGGCACCAAATACTAAAGCTAAAGATGAAGAAATTGAAGATTTTTACCAACATCTGTAGTCTGACATTGACCAAACATGTAATAAAGATGTGTTGATGATTGTTGGTTATTGGAATATAAAAGTTGGAAAGAAAGAAGAATCAACAGTAGTTGGAAAATATGTCCTTGGTAACTGAGATCACATGATAAGAGCTTTGTAAGACCAAAGACCTATTTATTGCGAATACTTCCTCAACAACATAAATGGTGGCTATACACATGGACCTAGCCAGATGGAATACACAGAAATCAGATCAACTACATCTGTGGAGAGAGGCAATGGAGAAACTCAGTATCTTGAGCTAAACCAAGACCAGGAGATGACTGAAACAGATCATCCAAATATTAAGTGATTTGATTTTATTGGTAAAACTTTAACTCTGAGTGATATTATGAAGGCCTGGCAATCTACTTCTCCAGAAAATTTTCCTAATGAAAATATTATGGATCACAAATCTGATCTTGGTGTACGGGTAGTCATCATGAGTCAGGGACCAACCTGATGATAGCTAATAATCAAAACATCAGGAAGGAGATTCCAGAAACTGTCATTCTAAGCTCTCTTTTGTATTTTAGAGAAAGATTGCAGAGTGGTGCTTAGTTGAAAGCAGACAAACAGATATTAGGAATAGAGTACACTTTTTGCACATGTCTTTTGGTACAAGATGTGCTTATTTATATTTGGTGTATACGAAAGAGTCAAACCACTTGGTCACAGAATTCATGTGTGTTTAACTTTGTATATATTGCCAGGGAGCTCTGGTAGCATAGTGCCTAAGGCACTTGACTGCTCACCAGAAGGCTGGCAGTTCAAACCCACCAGCCACTCCTCAGAAGGAAGGTTGGGCAATCTACTTCCGTAGTGATACCACCTCAGAAACCCAAGGAGGGGTTGCTATGTGTTGAGTTCAACTCGAGGGCACATAACAACAATAACATATACTACCAAAGAATTTTTCAAAGTTAGTTTACGAATTTTTACTCTCATCAACAGTATGAGAAATTTCCAGTTGCCTGAAATCCTTGCTATCAGTTTACATTTTAATTTATTGATTTTGCCACTCATTCATTTATTCATTCATTCTTCTTTTTTTTTTTTTTTTTTTTTTTTTTAGCTATTTTCATAGATGTGTAGTGGACTCCTATTGTGAATTTAATTTTTATTTGCTTGATGACCAACAACCATTACTTAGCAATTTTTCATATACATTTTAGCCACTGGCATATTCCCTTGTCAGTAGTGCTTATGTATGCCTTTTGTCATCATTTTACAAGGTTGTCTATAATTTTCTTATTGATTTGTGGAAATTTAAACTTAAATATTAAAAAAAAAAAAAAAACCCTCAGGCCAATTGCCAACCAGCCAATTGTGATTCATTGCAACCCCCTATGTGTCAAATTATGTGTAAAAACAGAACTGTGCTCCTTAAGGTTGTCAAAGGCTGAATTTTCAAAAATTGATCTCCAGGCCTTTCATCCTAGGTGCCTCTGGGTAAACTGAAACCACTAACCTTTCAGTTAGCAGCTAAATGCTTAATGATTTGTGCTACTCAGAGGCCTAAAGTATAAATATACATATATGCATGTATGATCTAATTAGGAAAATTTTGGTTGTTTCCACTTTGGGGCTATTACAAATAAACTGCTATATGCAATCATGTACAGTTTAATGTAAGCATAAGTTTTTAGTTTTGGGGATAAATCTTTCAAGAGTGCAATTGCTGAGTTGTATATTAGAGGCATATTTCATTTTTTTTTATTTGCCTAAATAAATTGTCAAACTATTTTTCAGAGGGGTTGAACCATTTTACCTTTCCTCCAGCAATAAATGAGTGACCTAGTTTTTCAGAATCCTTACTTACATTTGGCATTGTAATCACTTTTTATGTTACTTTAGCTGTTTTGATAGGAAGGAGCTTTGGTGACACTGGTTAAAGCATTGGACTATTAACAAAAAGGTCAGCAAAACCCATCAGGCTGTCTGGGGAGGAAAGACTAGGCAGTCTGCTTCTGTAAAGATTTACAGACTTGGAAACGCTATGAGGGTCACTGTGAAGTGGAATCAATTTGATGGCAGTGGGTTTGTGGGTTTGGGTTCTAATAGGTGTATAGTGATATCTCATTGTGATATTAATTATCATGTCCAGAATGGCTAGTAGAAGGACCTCTTGTGGCAAAGTGAGTAAGACATTTGGTTGCTTACAAGGTCACTGGTTCAAACCTCACGGCTGATTTGCAGGAGGAAGATGAATCAATGTACTTCTGTGATTTGCAGCCTTGGATATCCAATAGGGGTTGTTATGAGTCATAATCGACTCAATGGCAGTGAGTAATGCCTTGTGGAGAGAAGTGGTGGTTCAATGGTAGAATTCTTAACCTTCCATGCAGGTGGCCTGATTTATTTTCCCACCAGCCCAACTTATAATCAGCCAAAATTAGTAGGTGGAGACGTGTATTGCTGTGATGTTGAGCATATTTCAGTGAAGCTTTCAGATTAAGACAGAGTAGGAAGAAAGTCCTGGTAATTTACTCCCAAAAACAGCCAGTGAGAACCTGATGACTTACATCATCTGATCCCATTATGCATGAGTTCACTGTGAGTCAGAGCCACTGAAGGGCAGCTAGCTACAATGGCTAGTGATGCTGAACATCTTTTATTTGCTTTTTGCCATCTGGTTCTTCTCTTCAGTGAATGCATCTTTATGTGTTTTCCCCATTTTCTAATTGTGTTATTTGAAATTTTGATTGTTAAATTTTGAGAGTTTTATATTTTAGATAAAAGTCCTTTGTCAGAACTGTAATTTGCATATTTTCTCCCACTATGTAGCTTATCTTTTCATTAGGTTCACAGTTTTTTTTTTTGTTTTTTTTTGTAGTAAAAGTCTGTAATTGTTATGAAGTCCAATTCAAAATTTGTTTTTCTTCTCAAGGATTGTGCTTTTGGTGTCAAGTCTAAGAAATGTTCACCAAGCTGTGGGTCCCAAATGTTTATGAATTTCCATTGAGTCTATAATCCATTACAAATTGAATTGTGTGTAACATGTGAGGATTAGATTGAAATTCATTTTATTTTTTCCTACCTAAAGATTTCTAGCAGCTCCAGCAACATTTCTGGAAACTGTCCTGCTTTCTCCGTTGATTTGCTTTTTCACCTTTGTCAAAATGGAAAAAGAAAAAACAAACTGTTGAATCTATTTCTCTTTTATCTATTCTATTCTACTGATCTAAGTGTCAATTCCTCCATAAAAAAAGCACACTGTCTGGATTAATGTCCCTATATAATAAGTATTAACATCAAGTTGAGTGATTTTTTTCCATGGTATATGTCTTTTGCAAATTAGTTTTACCTGTTGTTGATCCTGTATCTTTCCATATAAATGGTAGAAAGCTTTTCTATATCTGTCAAGCATCTAACTGGATATTTTCCTAGATTCATACCTAATTATTTAATATTTTGAGTCATTAAATAGTGTTATATTATTAATTTGTTTACACACGTCCACTGTTAGTATGTACAAATACAATTGATTTTTCTACATTGAATTTAGATCCTGAAGCTTTGCTGAGTTCATTTATTAGAACTAGGAGGTTTTGTAGATTCCTTGGGACTCTCTACACCTCTATACATCATGTTATATGCAAATGTTGTTGTTGTTGTTATTTTTTAAATTGTGATATAGCGACATGGATTGGCACATGGCCGTGAAAATGTGCTCAGGCATGGCAATGATTGTGAAGATGGTGAAGGAGCAGACAGTGTTTTGTTCTGTTTTACTTAGGGTCCTTATGAGTTGAAAATGACTCTATGGCACCTCACAACACAGCAATATTTGTTAAGAATTTTTGTGTCTATATTCATGAGACTCGTATGTCAATTTATCATATTATGGTGATTTGCATATTGCTGTGAGGCTGGACCCTATCCCACTGGTATGTCAAACACTAGCAGGGTCACCCATGGTGAACAGATTTCAATAGAGCTTCCAGACTAACACAGACACAGATAAAGGAAGGGGCCATTCACTTCTCAAAGAATTGGCCAGTGAAAACCTTATGAATAGCATTGAAACATTGTCTAATATATTACTGGAAAACTTTATAAATAGCCCTGAAATATTGTCTGATATAGTGTCATAAGATGATCCCTTCTGGTTGGAAGGCACTCAGAATACAACTGGGGAAGAGCTGCCTCCTCAAAGTAGGGAACAACAAAAAAAAAAAAAAAAAAAAAAAAACTCACTGCCATCAAGTTGAATCTCCTTGGGTTTCTGAGGGGATATCACTATGGAAGTAGATTTCCCAACCTTGTTTCCAAGGAATGGCTGGTGGGTTTGAACCACCAACCCTCTGGCTAGCTGTCAAATGCCTTAGAAACTATGCCACCAGAGGTCCCAAGTCAGCCTTAAAGACATAGATGGAGTGCAGTTTTGGGGACTTCCGCTTGCTAATGTGACATGATTCAAAATTGGAGAAAAACAGTTGTAAGCATCATTACTAATAGGAAAATGAAACTATGAAGTTGAATCCAGGAAAACTGGAGATTGCCAAAAATGAAATGGAACACATAAAGATCAATATGCTAGGTAGGCATTAGTGAGCTGAAATGGACTAGTTCAGGCCATATTGAATCAGATAATCTTATGATCTACTATGCCACAAATGACAAATTGAAGAGGAATGTCCTGGTAGTCATCATCACACAGAATGTTTCAAGAACTATCCTGAAATACAATGATGTCAGTGATAGGATAATATCCATATGCCTACAAAGAAGAACAGTTAATACTACTATTATTCAAATTTACGTACCAACTGCCAAAGCCAAAGACAAAGAAATTGAAGATGTTTTTTACCAACATCTGCAGTCTGAAATTGACTAAACATGCAATACAAATGAATTGGTTATTACTGGTGATTGGAATGCTAAAGTTGGAAACAAAGAAGAAATCATCAATAGTTGGAAAACATGATCTTAGTGATTGAAATGACACCAGAGATCACATGATAGAATCTTGCAACAGCAATGACATACTGTTCTCAACAACATAAAGAGTGGCTATACAAATGGACATCGCAAGAAGGAATACATGTGAATCAGACTGACTACATCTGTGGAAAGAGGCAATGAAGAAGCTCAATATCTTTTGCAAAAACAAGAGCAGGAGCTGACTGCAGAATACACCATCAATTGTTCATATGCAAGTCCACTTTGAAGCTGAAGAAAATTAAAACAAGTCCTTGAGAGCAAAAATGTGAACTTGACTACATCCCACCTGTATCTAGAGACCTCTGAAAAATAGATTTGATGCATTGAATAGCAATGATCAAAAAACAGATGAATTGCAGGTTGACATCAAGAACATCATACATGAAAAAAGCAAATGGTCATTAAAAAGACAGAAAAGGAAGAAAATAATAATATAGATGTCAGGAGAGACTGAAAATTGCTCTTGAATGGAGAATAGCTAAAGCAAATGGAAGAAATATCAAAATAAAAGAGCTGAACAGAAGATTCCAAAGAGCAGTTTAAGAAGACAAAGTCAATTTTATAAAGAAATATGCAAAGACCTGGAGTGAGAAAACCAAAAGGAAAGAACACGCTTAGCATTTTTTAAGCTGAAAGACTGAAGAAAAAATTCAAACCTAAGTTGCAATATTGAAAGATTTTATGGGAAAAAATATTGAATGATTCAGGAACCACCAAAAGAAGGAAGAAATGCACAGCCATTGCACCAAAAAGAATAGGTCAACGTTCATCTACTTCAGGAGGTAGCATATGATCAAGAATCAATGGTACAGAAAGAAGTCAAAGCTGCAAAAGGAAAGAATTGGCAAAAAAAAAAAAAAAAAGGCTCCAACAATTGAAGGAATATCTACTGAGATGTTTCAACAAATAGGTGGTGAAATGTAGGAACTTATTCTTCTATTCCAAGAAATCTGGAAGACAGCTACCTGATCAACTAACTGGAAAAGATTCATATTTGTACCCATTCCAGAGAAAGGTGATCTCACAGAAATTATAGAATGATGCCATTAATATCACATTCAAGTAAAATCTTGCTGAAGATAATTCAAAAAGAGTTCCACCAGTACATTGACCGGGAACTTCACAAAATTCAAACTGGATTCAGAAGAGGACATTGAACAAAGGTTATCATTGTTGATGTCAGAAGGATCTTGGTTGAAAGCAAAGAATACCAGAAAGATATTTACTTGTGTTTTATTGATTATGCAAAAGCATTCAAGTATGTGGATCATAAAAATTATAGAAAACATTGAGAAGAATGGGAATTCCAGAACACTTAATTGTGCTCATGAGGAACCTGTACATAGACCAGGAGGTTCAAACAGATCAAGGGGATACTGCATGGTTTAAAATATGGAAGGGAGTGTTTCAGGGTTGTATCCTTTCACCATACTTATTCAATATATATGGTGAGCAAATAATCCAAGAAGCTGGACTATATGAAGAAGAACCTAACATCAGGATTGGAAGAAGACTCATTAACAACCTGAGATATGTAGATAATACAACTTTGCTTGCTGAAAGTGAAGATGAGTTGAAGAATTTACCGATGAAGATTAAAAACTACAGTCTCCAGTACACCTCAACATAAAGAAAACAAATATCCTCATAACCAGACCAATAAGCAGCATCACAAAAATGGAGAAAAGTTTGAGTTGTCAAATATTTCATATCACTTGGTGTGTTAGATTGGGTTCTCTAGAGAAACAAAACCAGTAAAGCTTATATAGGGAGAAAGATAAATTTATCTTAGGAAAATGGCTCACGCACTTATAGAAGCTGGCAAGTCCAAAGTTCTTGGATCAAACGTCAAACTCGAGGCTTTTCCTGACTCTTATAGCTCTAGGGGCTGAGGAGCTCGAGGTTGGCAGGCAGTACACTGGCTGTTGACTTCTATGAATGATGTATCCAAGATCTCTAGGCTGAATGGTGGATTGTTCGCTCATGGACAGTTGTAGGCAGCACAACAGAATCCTGATCCACAGAAGAGTGTCTCTTTTCCCAGGATGTCCATAATTATACTGGAAGCAGGCCACACCCCTAGGGAAACTCCCTTTCAAAGGATTGGCTGCTCAAAACATATTCATCTGATCCCATCATGGGAATAACCACATCACAACTGCTTAAACCATACAAAATTGTGGTCCAGCCAAGTTGACACACAGCTCCAACTACCACACTTAGTGTCATAGTGCCTAAGGCATTTGACTACTAATCAGAAGTCTGGAGGTTCAAAGCCACCAGCCACTCTTCGGAGGAAAGGTTGGGCAATCTACTTCTGTAGAGATACCGCCTTGGAAACACAAGGATGCGTTGCTATGTGTCAAATTGACTCAAGGGCAGTGAGGTTTCTTTCTTTCTTTCTTTCTTTTTTTTTTTTTTTTTTTTTTTTGATTTATCAAGACCAATGAAAGCAGCTGTCAAGAAATCAGACGATGTGTTGCCCTGGGCAAATCTGTTGCCAAAGAACTCTTTAAAGCGCTGAAGAGCAGAGATGTCTCTTTGAAGAGTAAGGTGAGCCCTACCCAAGCCAAGTTGTTTTCAATTGCCTCATAAGCATGTGAAAGCTGGTCAATTAATAAGGAAGACCTAAGAAAGGGTTCATGCTTTTGAGTTGTGTTGGTGAAGAATACTGAAAGTACCATGGAATGCCAAAAGAACAAAGAAGTCTGTCATGGAAGAAGTGCAGCCAGATAGCTCCTTGGAAGCAAGAATGGCCAGACTTCATCTCATACACTTTAGTCATGTTGTCAGAAGGGCCCCTGGAGAAGGATATCATACTTGGTAAAGTGCAGGGTCAGAGAAAAAGGGGAAGATCCTCAACAGGATAGATTGACACAGTGGCTGCAACCATGGCAGGTATAGCAAGGATTGTGAAGCTGGTGCAGGGCAAGGCAGTGTTTCATTCCATGGTACTCAGGGTTGCTACGAGTTGGAGCCAACTTGATGTCACCTAACAGCAACACCTATTCATGAGGGATATTTGTTCATAATGGTGTTATTTTATTTTTTGTATATTTGTTGCCTGCTTTTGGGGTCAAAGTAATATAAGTTTCCTAAAACACATTTTGAAGTGTTACCTACTGTTCTGGGGAAAGTGGAGATGAGGAAAGGAAAGACAGGGGGACCAGGACAGAGCGATCAAGTGGCAGAGATCCAGGAAAGGGGAGGGAGCCAGGCCCCAACCCAAAGTAGCGGGAAAGTGGAGAAAAGGAAAGGAAAGCCAGTAAGACTAGGACAGAGCGAACAAGCAGTAGGGATACAGGTAAGGGGAGGGTGGAGAGGTTTCAAACAGGGAGACAAACTTGCCTATCAGTTTGTCATATTATGGTGGCTTGCATGTTGCTGTGAGGCTTGAGGCTGTGCCACCAGTGTTTCAAATACCGGCAGGGTTGCACATGGTGGACAGGTTTTAAAGCAGCTTGCAGATTGAGGCAGACTAGGAAGAAGGAAGAGGCCATGCATTTCTCAAAGAATTGGCCAAGGAAAACCTTATGAATAGCAGAGAAACACTGTGTGATACATTACTGTGCAACTTTATGAATAGCTTGAAACATTGTCCAATACAGTGCAGGAAGACCAGCCCCTTAAGTCGGAAGGCACTTAAACTATGACTGGGAAAGAGCTGCATTATCAGAGTAGAACCAACCTTAATGATATGGATAAAGTAAAGATTTTGGGATCTCCATTTGCTGATGTGGAATGAATCAAATTGAGGAGAAACAGCTGCAACCATCCATTAATAATCAGAATATGGAATGTATGAAGTATGAATCTAGGAAAATTGGAAGTTGTCAAAAAGGAAGTTGAATGTATAAAGATTGATATCCTAGGCACTAGTGAGCTGAAATGGACTGGTTTGGGCAATTTTGAATCAGGCAACCATATGATCTACTATGCCAGGAATGACAATGTGAAGAGGAATGGTGTGGCATTCATCATCACAAAGAATGTTTCAAGATCTGTCCTTAAGTATAATGCTGTCAGTGATAGGATAATATCCATACTTCTACAAGGAAGACCAGTAAATACAAACTTATTCCAATTTATGCACCAACCACCAAAGCCAAAGATGAAGAAATTGAAGATTTTTATCAACTTCTACAGTCTGAAATTGACCGAACATGCAATCAAGATGTATTAATTATCACTAGTGACTGGAATGCAAAAGTTGGAAGTGAAGAATCAATGGTAGTTGGAAAAGATGGCCTTGGTATGGAAATAATTTTGGAGATTACATGATAGAATTTTGTAAGACCAATGACTTACTCATTACAAATACCTTTTTCAACAACACAAACGGAAGCTATACACATGGTCTTCACCAGATGGACTACACAGGAATCAGATTGACTACTTCTGTGGCAAGAGGCAATGGAAAAGTTCAATATCTTCAGCCAAAACTAGGCCAGGCGTTAATTGTGGAACATACCGTCAACTGCTCATATGCAAGTTCAACTTGAAGTTGAAGACAATTAAAACAAGTCCACAGGACTCAAAATATGACATTGAATATATCCTTCCTGAATTTAGAGACCATCTAAAGAACAGATTTGATGCATTGAACACCAATGATCAAAAACCAGAGGAATTGTGCGATGACATCAAGAACATCATCCATGAAGAAAGCAGAGGTCATTAAAAAGAAAAGAAAAAAAGACCAAAATGGATGTCCAAAGAGACTCTGGAACTTGTCCTTGAGTGGAGAGTAGCTAAAGCAACTGGAAGAAATGACAAGGCAAAAGAGCTAAACAGAAAATTTCAAAGAGCAGCTCTAGCAGACAAAGACAATTACTATAAAGAAATGTGCAAAAACTTGAAGTTAGAAAACCAAAAGAGAAGAACATGATTGGCATTTCTCAAGGTTAAAGAACTGAAGAAAAAAAATGAAATCTTGAGTTGCAATATTGAAAGATTCTATGGGAAAAATATTGAGTGATGCAGGAAACATCAAAAGAAGAAGGAAGGACTACACAGAGTCACTGTACCAAAAAAGAACAGGTAGATCTTCATGTATTTCAGGAGGTGGCATATGATCAAGAACAAGTAGTACTGAAGGAAGAAGTTGAAGCTCCCCTGAAGGAATTGGCGAAGAACAAGGCTCCAGGAATTGATACAATAGTCATTGAGATGTTTCAACAAATGGATGCCCCACAAGAAGCATTCACTCAGTTATCCCAAGAGATTTGGAAGGCCAACAGACTGAAAGAGATCCATATTTGTAGCTATTCCAAAGTAAGGTGATCCTACATGATGTGGAAATTATAGAACAATATCATTAATATCACACACAAGTAAAATGTTACTGAAGATAATTCAAAAAGGGATGCAGCAGTATATTGACAGAGAACTTCCAGAAGTGCAAGATGGATTCAGAAGAGGACGTGAAACAAAGAATATCATTGCTGATGTTGATGGATGTTAGCTCAAAGCAAAGAATACAAGAAATATATTTACTTGTGTTTTATTGACTATGCAAAAGTATTCGATTGTATGGATCATAACAAATATGGACAACATTGAGAAGAATGGGAATTTCACAGCACTTAATCATACTCATGAGGAACCTGTACATAGATCAGGAGGCTGTCATTCAAATAGAACAAGGGAATACTGCATGGTTTAAAATCAAGAAGGGAGTGCATCAGGGTTGTATCCTTTCTTCATATTTATTCAATCTATATGCTGAGCAAATAATCTGAGAAGGTGAACTATGTGAAGAAGAACATGACATCAAGTTTAGAGGAAGAATCATTAACAACCTGAGATACGTTGACAACACAACTTTGCTTTCTGAAAATGAGGGTGATTTGAAACACATACTGATGAAGATTAAAGAATACAGTCTGCAGTATGGATTACATCTCAATATAGGGAAAACAAAAATTCTCACAAATGGACCTACAAGCAACATCACAATAAATGGAGAAAAGTTTGAGGGTGTCAAAGACTTCACATTTCTTGGTTCTACAATCGATGCCAACAAAAGCAGCAGTCAGAATATCAGAGGAAAGCAGCAGTCAGGACATCAGATGACCCATAGCATTGGGTAAGGAGACTGCAAAGGACCTCTTCCAAGTGCTGAGAAACAAAGATGTCTCCTTGAGGACTAAGGTGCCCCTGTTATAAGCCATGATATTTTCAATCGCCTCATATACATGTGAGAGCTAGACAATGAATAAGGAAAACCGAAGAAGAATTGATGCTTTTGAGTTTTGGTGCTGACTAAGAATGCTGAAAGTACCATGGATTGCTAAAAGAACTAACAGATCTGTCCTGGAGGACGTACAGTGGGAATGTTCCTTGGAAGTGAGAATGGCCAGACTTTGTCTAATCTACTTTGGCCATGTTATCAGAAGGGACCATTCCCTGGAGAAAGATGTCATACTTGTTAAGGTGGAGGGCCGATGAAAGAGGGGAAGGTCCTCCAAGAGATGGATTGACACACTGGCTGCAGTGACAGGCTCACGTGTAGCAGGGATAGGGAGCTGGCCCAGGACCTGTGGTGTTTCGTTCTGTTGTGCATAGGGTCAGGTCGCTATGAGTCTGAGACGACTCGACAGCACCTAACAACAACAACAACTACTGTTCTGTTTTCTGGAATATAGTGTGAAGAATTACTTCTTAAACAGCTGGTAACATTTTTTAGTGAAATTCTGTGGTCTGGGAAGTTCTTATTTGTGAGAGTTTTAATTATAAATTCTGTTTTTTTCATAGTTATCGGGTTATTCAAATTATCTTTTTCATATTCAGTGAGCTGTGGTACTTTGTATTTTCAAAAATCAGTCCATATCTCTAAATTTTCAAATGTGTATTTGTAGACTTGTTCGTTGCATTCCCATATTATCCTTTTCATGTCTTCAAGGTCTGTGGTAATGTTCCTTGTTTCATTCCTGATATTGATAATTTGTGTCTTTTAGATATTATTTCTAAGTTTTCCTAGCAGTTGCCAATTTTAATGAGCTTCTGAAAGAACCAAATAAGTATACATATATTTTCCCTACAGTTGTTCTCTTTTAAATTTCATTTATTTATGCTCTTACGTTTATTTTTTTCTTCTTCTTTCTTCAGGTTATTTTGTTCACCTTTTCTAGATTCTTGAGGTGTAGCTTAGAAAATTGATGTAGTACTTTTCTTTAGTTCTAATGTAAGCATTGTTTGCTATAAATTTAACTTTTAGCCCTGCTTTAGCCATAACTAAATATTTGGAATTGTATTGCTTAGTTTCCAAGTTTTGGGAAATTTCCCTGCAGATTATTTATTTTTAGTTTGATTTCATTGTGGTCAGAGAAAATATTCTGTATAATTTCAATTCTTTTTAATTTGTTGAAGTTTGTTCTATGACCTAAAATTTGGTCTACTTTAGTACGTTTTACGAGTCCTAAAGAGCAAGACTATAGTCTAGTATTATTTGGTAGTGTATTTTATCTATGATAAGAAATTGATGGTGAATGGTGTTGTAGAGTTAATCTGTATCATTGCTGATGGTTTATGTAGTGTTCTATCAATTGCTGAAAGATGAGTCTTGAAACCTACAATTATAATTGTGAATTTGTTTCTACTTTCTAATCTACTAATCTGGCTTCAACTATTTTATAGTCTTATTTCTTGGTGTGTACACATTTACCATTATTACTATGTCTTACTGATGGATTTACCTTTCATCTCAGTCCATGATCATTTTCTTTCCTCTGAAGTCTATTTTATTATTTATTTTATAATAATATAACCACTCTTGATTTATTTTGATTAAACTTTTACATGGCATAACTTTTTCCAAACTTTTACTGTCAACCAACTTGTACGTACCTTGGAAATGAATTTTCTCTAGGCAACACATATGGCATATTTTCTACTCTGCTAATTTCAGTATTTAAATTAGTGTGTTTAGGCTACTTATATTTAGTTCAACCATTGGTATGTTAGGATATATTAGTCTATCATTTTATTTTTGTTTTCTGTTTATTCTCTCTCTCTTTTATTTTTCATTTCTGGTTTTTCCTGCCTTCCTTCAGATTACTTAAACAATTCTATTCTTATTGATTTATAGTGTTTTTAGTGTATCACTTTGTATAGCTCTTCAGTAGTTACGTTAGGTATTATATTATACATTCATAACTCCTGACAATCCTATTGGTGTGTTCTGGTTACCTAGTGCCACTCTGACAAGAATATACCACAAATGGAATGGCTTGAAGAAACACGAGTTTATTCTCTTACAGTTTGGAGGTTTTAAGTCTGAGTTCAAAGTGCCAGGCTCTAGGGGCTGGGTGAAAGTCCCTCAACCTTGGGCTCCAGTTTTGCCTCCTACTCCCCTGAAGCTGGAGGCTTTTCTTCACTCAGCTGCTAGCTGGTGAGACTGACAAGCCCAAGGTTGACAAGTAAAAAGGTAGAGGCCGATGTTACTAAAACACATGGCAAGCCACTAATTCAAGTCCATTGAAAGTGCCAGGATCAGCAGAGCATGGCAGGCTGCTGAATAACAACTTGGCTACATGTAGGGTTCAAGCATGCCATAAGAGAGAGACCATTCCCTGAGGCTTCTCCTTATATACAGGAAGCAGACCACATCTATAAGGCAGCTACTCAGCCGCTCACAGTAGATTCCACCATGGAGTTACTTACCACTCTCATCATGGGGAATACTACATCCAGATGCCCAGTCACTCAACCAGGTACAGACAAGTTAACACACTAACTTAACTACTACGACATTTTATGAGTTTGACTGAAGAAGAGAAACATTACCTTATTACTTTCTATTCTCCTATTTACAATATAATTCTCTTAAATATTTCCTCTATACACATTGAGAATAATTTTAGACTGTGTCATATGTTTTCCTTCAATGTTCAAAGGTAATTTAGAAAATTTAATAAGTAAAATGTATTTATTCATATTTTTGCACTTTTGCATTTCCTATTTCTTTCACTTTCCTGGTGTTCCATGATTCCTCCTTTTGTTATTTCCTTTCTGTTTAAAGATCTTTTTCATCCATTATTTTAGGGCAGATTTGTGGGGAAAAAAAAATCTTTTGGTTTTCCTACATTTGAGTATGTACTTATTTCCCTTTCATTCCTGGGTGAATTTTTCTAAATATAGAAATCTGCGTTGACAGATAGTTTCTTTCAGCACTTGAAAAGATTGTTACACTTCTTTCTGACCTCCATTATTTCTAATGAAAAATAATTTGTCATATGAATTTTTTTTTTCCCCTGTAGGTAATGTATCATTTCCTTTTGACTGTTTTAAAGATTGTTTTTCTTTCACATTTCAAAGTTTAATTGATATTGTGTGTCATCTTGGCATGAATTTCTTTGAGTTTATCCTGTATGAGATTCTCTCAGCTCCTTAAATACATACGTTTGTGAATTTTTCATTTGTCTGGAAGTTTTTAGCCATTATTTCTTCAAATATTTTTAACTCCCATTCTCTGCCTCTTTCTGGTACTCCAATTTCACAAATGTTAGATTGTTCATACAGTCCCACAGTTTCCTTAGGCTCTATTCATGCTTTTTCAAAAAAATAAAAAATAAACCTCTTTCTGTTGTGTAGATTGGTCATTTTCTGTTGTTCAGCTTAGAAATTCTTTTAGTTTATTGATCCTTTCCTCTGTCCTCTCCATTCTTTTGGGGCCAATACCATTCTACTACTATGCCCATCCATTGATGAAATTTGTTTATTATATTTTTCAGTTCTAAAATTGCTATTTGCTTGTTTCTTCTATCTTTTATTTCTTCATGGATATTTATCTTTCTTTTACATTTCAAGTGTT
The DNA here is from genome assembly GCF_000298275.1 of Orycteropus afer afer. Lineage (NCBI taxonomy): Eukaryota > Metazoa > Chordata > Mammalia > Tubulidentata > Orycteropodidae > Orycteropus > Orycteropus afer. The sequence goes on along the minus strand of NW_006921865.1, from coordinate 4,124,022 downwards.
TCCATAATTTTGTTGGGGCATTTCAATAATAGTCACTTTAAAGTTCTTGTTAGAGAATTCTCATATCTCTGTCATCTTGGTGTTGACAGCTGTTGATTTATATTTTCTCATTGAAAGTAAGATCTTCATCTTGATATGACAGGTGATTTTTTAATTAAAAATTGGATGTTACGAGACTGTGGATAATATTTAAATCTCTTGTTTTAACAGACCTCCACTGACACCAGTCTAGGGTGTCAGACTGGGAAAGGGTAACAACCCCTCTTCACTGCCAGGTAAGGTGGAAACACTCATCTTCCACTGACTGTTAGGCAGAGGTATGCCTTGTCATTGTTTTCCACAGGGTGTACACTGAATCTGTCGAGAGTATGGGAGAAAGGATGTCCTTGTAACCACTGAGCTCTGGTGATACTCATGATATTCCATTAGGCCTCTTCTGAAATTATTCTGGTGAGGAGGATGAGAGGTATCTCATTATCAATAGGTACATAACAAGCTATTTATTAGGCCTGATACATTAACAGCTCTTTGTATAAGGTGGCCTCCCACAGCAAGAGGTATTCTAGAGACTACAAGAAGCAAAGCACAGGCAACTACCAGAAAGGAAAGAGGGAATGAAAACCCTGAGGATAAAAAGAGAAAAGAGGTAGAAGAAGCTTACATTTGCTTACACAATATTCTTCTTCAGCAAGATGGAAAAGAAGTTTCTATGTCAGAGATCTCCCAAGGACAGACAAAACAGAGGGAATTTATCATTAGAAGGTTTTACCTTATGAAGGAGCAGATGTTGGGTACAGTTTCATATGGTACCTAAAGCAAACGAAAACCATACTCACTGCCATTGCATCAATTCCAACTCAAAACAACCCTGTAGAACAGAGTAGAACTGCCCCCATAGAGTTTCCAAGGCTGTAAATCTTTACAGAAGCAGACTGCTTCACCTGTACCCCATGGAACACCTGGTGAGTGCAAACTGCCAGTCTTTTGGGTAGCAGCCAAATGCCTTAACCACTGTACCACCAGAGCTCATTTATGTAAAGTAAAAGAAAAAAAACTCACTACTGTAAAGTCGATGCTAAGAACCTGCTTATTTGTGCTATTTTAAAAATAATTAGATGTATACAAATATGAGTTAACCACCATCAAATGGACCTCACAGTGCTATAAAGAAGTAAACAACTTGGGGCCAATTCTCAGAAGCCATCTTTGGCTCATTTATATAAAAAATATCCTGGTTCTTTTTTTGGAGAGTGCTTTACTTGGGACCTTTTGCCTGCTTCCAATAGCATTTCTGGGTTTCTGAGTTCTACAGTGTCCAGTCTGGGATATGAGACATGATATGGATTGAATGCTGTCTCAAAAAAAAAAAAAAAATGTGTATCAACTTGTTTAGGCCATAATTCTCAACATTATATAATTATTCTCCATTCTTTGACTGAGGCAATTATACTATGTGTGATAAATCCTAACCTCTATGATTTTAATAAGGCATGATTAGAGGCAGTTATGTTAATGAGGCAAGATAGTCTACAGGACTGTATTCTACCTTAAGACAATTCTTTTGAGATACAAAAGAGATTAAACAAGGCAGCAGAGAGAGAGAGACCTTAGTATCAATAAGAAAGAGGAGCTGGGAGTGAAGCAAATGCTTTGGACCTATGCTGAGAATCTCCTAGGCCCAGGAGAAGATTGTTGTCAAGACACTTGGAGATTTCCAAGGGATGTTGAGACCACAGATGTTAAAAGGAGAAAAGAACCTTGCCCGAGCTGACAGAGAAAACCTTCCCCTAGTGCTAGCACCCTAAATTTGGATTTCTAGCCTCCCTCTTAAACTGTCAAAAAAATAATTTGTTGTTAAAGCCATCAGCTTATCATATTTCTATTACAGCAAAACTAGACCACTAAGACAAGGAAAAAAAAGAAACTAACACAAGTCACTTCTGTCTTGTGCCTTGGAAACAGAGATCACTACTTGGTCTGCTTTTCCACCACTCCACCTTTCAGAATAATGTCCCAGGATTTCAGCTGTACTTAGTGGGAAAAAACCAAACCAAACCAAACTCACTGCCATCGAGTTGGATCAAACTCATAGGGACCCCTTCTTGGGTTTCTGAGGCAGTATCACTACAGAAGTAGATTGCCCAATCTTCCTTCCGAGGAGTGGCTGGTGGGTTTGAACCGTTAGCCTTCTGGTTAGTAGTCAAATGCCTTAGGTACTATACCACCAGAGCTTATATATATATATATAAATAATTCAAGTTGATGATTTATGTTGTTCAAGTTTTCCGTATTCTTAATAATTTTTGTCTGTTTGCTGTATCAGTTACTGAGAGAAGAATGTTAATATTCCCCAAAATCTATGTGTTTTAGTTTATTTTCTTTGACATGTGTCAACTTTTGCTAGATATATACATTGTTAAACTGCTATTGCATATCAACAAATTTAGAGTTGAAATATCATCTTAATGAATTGGCACTTTTATTATAATGAAATACTCCACTTTATTTCTTACACAATTTCTTCTCTAACATCCTACTATTCTAGTATAGGTATCCCAGCTTTCTTCTGAACAATATTTGCATAATATATAATTCTAGGTTGGCAGTTTTATATTTCAGCACTTTAGGAATATCATTCATCTTTTGGGTAGTTAAGATCATGTGTCAGCTTGCCTGGGTCTGGTTTTGAGTGGCAGGGCAACTGGATATAGTGATTCCCCATGATGAGATTGTAATCAACTCCATGGTGTAATCTAGTTTGTCATTGAAGACCTGCCTTAGGGGTGTGATCTGCTTCCAGTATATAAGAAGATATTTTGTGAAAAGTATTTAGCTTTTTGGCACACCAGGATCCTGCATTTGACTGAGTCTTCATCTCAGTGGCCTGTAATATTGTCTGCCAATCTTGAAACTGTTTCTGCACTTGAACTAGTGCCCTACCATATTGCTTGATAATTTTAAGGCTGTGTCATTTTGCTTGTCAACCTGGGGTTTGTCAGCCTCAGCAGCTAGCAGCTGTCTGAATTAAGAGATTAAGAGAAGCCTTCAGCTTCAGAGGGTCAGGAGCAAGAGACAGAGCTGAAGCTCAAGGTCGAGGAGACTTCGCCCAGCCCCCATAGTTGGTGCTTTGAAAATGGACTTCTAGACTCCTAAACTGTAGGAGAATAAATCCCCCTTTCTTACAGCCATTTCACTTGTAGTATTTCTGTTATAGCAGTGTTAGATTACCAAAACACTTTTTTTCTTGCTTTCATTGTGTCACTCTAATTTTCATTCTGTTTAAAGAAATGTGATTTTTACTCTAGCAACTTTAAATATTTTATCTTAACTTTTGGTTTTCATCAGATTTATATTACATGCTTAGGTGAGCTTTTCTTTTTATTTTTATTGGAGGTTCACCAACTATCCTAAATTGTATACTTGTCTTTTTATTTTATTACTCCAAAATTGCTTCTGCTTTGTTCTCCTCTTACCCTGGGACTCAAATCACATTTTTATACTTTTTTCATTATTACATCCTCTGTATTTTTTAAACACTTTTCTGCATGTTCTTTCCTATTTCTGTATTTATTTAAAAGTTTTCTAAACTTCTTTCAGTGCCCTATTTTTTTTTCTGCCATATTGAATACACTAATAAGCCTAGCTCTTTAATTATTAAACTCAGTTATTTATTTTTCAGTTCTAAAATTCTCACTTGACATTCTAATAGATTTCAGTTTTAAGTGCCTCTATACTTCCCTTTTTTAACAAAATAATTCTGAATATTTTAAAATGATTATTCATACATGACTTCAAAACCTAGATCACCTGTGGATTTATGTTTATTGTCTATATTTTATGTTTACTGTCTTTATTTTTTGTTGTTGTTGTTAATTTCATACCTTTTAGAGACATGTCGGTGATATTTAATTAGCAACATAGAGGGTACCTAAAAATTATAGAGGCTCTGGCTCATGACCTTCCTCGAAATAGGATTGAATTTTCTTCTTACAGGAAAAGAAGGTATTAGTGGATCACTTTTATCGAGTAAAGGTAGGGTTTGAGGCTCTGTGAAGGCTGGACTTTTTAAGTTCTTACCTTTAAAGCATAGTTTTGCTCTTAGTTGAGATATTTCCTAGGACCTCAACTGAAAGCTCTGTATGTTCATTGGGATCCTCCAATTTGCTAACCTCTAAACTGCTGCCTCATTTTCTCTATAAATATGACTGCTTTAATATTTTCTCAGGTCTTTCTTTATCAACCTATAGGTTTCTACTAGATTTCTGGGTGTCCTTCCTGAACACCATACGATTTAAGAAATGGTCAAAAGCCTTGACCATGCAGTCTCTCATTCACTTTTATAGTTATTTTTTTACTTTCAAGATCTAGTCTTTATGGAGGGTGTTTTGGTTCTCTGGTGCTACTCTAACATGAATACTACAACTGGATGGCTTTATCAAACAAAGATTTATTCTCTTATACTTTAGGAGGCTAGAAATCTGACTTTCAAGTATGGCTCTGGGGCCTGGGTGAAGGCCCCTCAACCTTGGACTTCAGCTCTGTCTCTTGTTCCAGGCCCACAAGAGCTGGAAGCCTTTCCTGACTCATGCAGCTGCTTGCTGCTGAGGCTGACAAACCCAAGATCAACAGGCAAATTGGCAGGACCCCAAAAACAGCAGGATACATGGCAGACAGCTGGTTCAAGTCCAGGAACAATCCCAAGATCAGGTGACAAGACAGTAGGTCAAGACTCAGCCAAAGGCAGGGTCCAGATGTTCCAGAAAGCTGAAGACCTTTCCCAAAGCTTCTCCTTATATATTGGGAGCATGTCACACCCCGAAGGCAGCTCATGTTCCACTGATTAACATCTCACAGCAAGTTCTACTATGGAGGTGATTACAATCTCATTGTGGGGAAGAACTACACCCAGCTGCCAAGCCACTAAACTATGTCCCAGGCAAGTTGACACACAACCTTAATTGCCACATTCCACCCCTAATCAACTTGGCACTTGTGCACATTTTCTTCATTGGGTGGCCTGAGTCTTTTAATCCATCTGAATGGCAACTTCATCCCCATGGCCTGACAGGACCAGTTTTTCTGCCCCTTGGAAATGGCAGCCCACCCCCTCACTTTTTGTCAGCTGATATGGCTCCATCCCACTGGCACTCATTTATGGCAGCCCCACACTCCAGAACTGAGTTGGTGAAGATCTAACTATTTGAAACTTAGGAGGAGGCTGTGGCAATTTTACCCCCAGAGGCCATGGTCCTACCTTTTGAAGCTAAGGCAGCTCTGCTTCCTGTTTCCTTGGTCTCTGGAAGAAGCCAGCCAGTCTTCTGCCCTGCTCCAGCAAGTATTACAAAGCTCTTCAGCTCTATCAATTAGTGCCCACAGGCAACCAACTCTGCCAGGAAGCCTCTTGCCTAAAGGCATTCAGCTCCATGGGCTAGCAAGCCCATTGCTCTGTCTTATGGTGATCTCTAGGCTCTGCTACCACTGCCAATCTCTCTGCCAGTCTCTCTCCCATGGTCTCAGTGCAGGGATCTGGGGAGCAAGAACATATTCCACTCTTGTTTCCACATTTTAAGAATCTATTAAAAAATCACCTCACTCTCTTGGTACCAAATTCTGTTTTGATTCTCCAGTGCTACTACAGCAGACACAACAAATGGACAGTTTTAACTAACAGGAATTTATTCTCACAATTTAGGAATCTAAAAGTCCAAATTTAAAGTTCTGGCTCTAGAAGCTGGGTGAAAGCCCCTCAACCTTGGGCTTCAGCTCTCTGCCTCTTGTTCCAGGCCCACAGGAGCTAGAGGTTTCTCATAACTCATGTAGCTGCTAAGGTTAACAAATCCAGATTGGCAAGTAGAATGGCACAATCCCAGGATCAACAGGCACATGGCAGACCACCGGTTCAAGTCCAGAAAAAATCCCAAAAGCAGCAGACAGTATGGTAGGCAAAATGCAGGGTCCAGATGTGCTAGAAAGCTAGAGACCTTTCCCAAAGCTTCTCTTTATATACTGGAAGCAGGCCACACCCCAAAGGCAGCTCACTTTCCATTGATTAACATTTCACAGCAAGTTCTACCATGGAGGTTATTACAATTTCATCATGGGGAACAACTACATTCAGCTGCCAAGCCATTAAGAACCATAGCCAAGACAAACTAACAGACAACCTTAACTACCACAGAGGGCTTCTGACTTTGCCAACTTCTATCTCCACAGCCCAATGAGACCACCATAATCCCCAGTCCTACACTATATGCTGTGCTCCTTACCTCTGGCATTGGCAAACTTTCAAAGAAAAATTCAGAGATAAATATGATGCAGAAATTAGTTTGTCTTTCTTGTCTCCAGATTTGAACACTGCAAGATCTGTCAGCCTTAGTTGTTCTTTGAGCTTTCAAATATTTGTTTTATGTAGTAATTCAACTTCTATAGCTATTTGGAGGAAGGTTATTCTTTTTTCTTTCTTTCTTTCTTTTTTTTTTTATTGTGACTTGAGTGAAAGTTTACAGAGCAAATTCACTTTCCATACAGCAGCTCACATACATTTGTCTCATGACAGTGACTGTAATTTCCCACAGGGCAACACCTCCCCTCCCACTTCCACCCCATAGTTCTCTTCCTTGTGTCCTTCCCTCCCAAGCACTCATGCCCCCCGAGCTGTCTCCCTGTGCATACACAGCCCATCTATTCTCCCATGATTGATCTCTCCAAGGAGTGTATCATCTACCTAATGCAAATGTTCAGTTAATATGCCTTTCTTTTGCGTTGGAAGCCACAGGAGTGGGTTCAATTCTAGACCTGAAGGGCAGCTAGTGACCATAGTCTCAGTGGTTCCTTCTGGCTCTGTCAGACCAGCAAAAGTGGTCTTTTTTTTTTTTTTTTAATGGTTTTGAGTTTTGTTCCACATTGTTCTCTCAGTCTATCCAGCATCTCCTACATAGATGCCCCTTCCAAGTGGTTAACTGTGGTTGGCTGTGCACCATCTAGTTTTTCTGGTCTAATCATCATATAGGCTGAGGATCTAGTGTACCAGTCGCTTGGACTAATTGTTTCCATGTGTCTTTGGTTTTCCTCATTCCTCTTTGCTCTGGACGAGGAGAGACCCATCATTGCATCTAGATGGCCACTTGCAGGCTTTGAAGATCTCAGTCACTGCTTGCCAAAGTAAAATATGGAACAATGTTTTTGTGTAGTATGTTATGCCAATTGAGCTTGATGTCCCTTGTGACTATGGCCCCGAGGCCACAGGTCCAACTACTTGGCCCTCTGGGTAGCTGGCCATGGCCAAAAGTGACTACAACCTTCTCCCTTGTCAGCTCCACTATATACCTGGAAATTCTTTCAGAGCATACAAATACACTTTTAGAAACATTGTCTGCCACCTGAAGGAGGGTTATTCTTACAGGTGCTAACCATTCATGGCAACAAGTGGAAATCACTGAATTATGAGAGTTTTTATTCAAAATAATATTTAAGAAACAAATCTCTAGAACTAACATGATATCCCTCAATGGCAAAAAATAAAATAAAAATGAAAATACCTGGTGTAGTTATTTCTATCTGTAGAATTGCCATTTTCTCTCTCTTCCTAAAATTCTTGACTATTTGGTCATATTTTCTACAGATTCTGCTTTAAGGCAGCTAGAAAAGTTGTCCAATAAAATTCAACCTTAAAATTTATTTTAAGACTGTGATGTTTTCGGTGTAACACAATAAAACAATCTCCAGGTCTACAGGAGCTCAGGATTTCACAGTTAACCAATTTTATGTTTGCTATAAGCATGTATAGAATTTTTAACTAGCTTATTTACTTTAAGAATATCTAAGCATGTTAAAAAAAGAGAAAATGTTTAACATTTGAGCATTTATGTGGCCCTTTTTTGATGTTTTATTATGCCTATGTTGAAAATCTGTGTGTGAGTAACCCTTAAGAAGCCAATAGAGCTATCCAAAAAGCACTTGAAGTACCTATAACTCAGCTAGCTCAAGACATAATCACACAGCAGAACTTTGCATCCCATATGCTAAAGTAGTTCATGATTGAACAAAAAGGTGCATTAATGTCTAATGTGCACTGAAATCCAATGTTAATTTTTTGACTCTAAGCCAGTGGAATCTGCTGAGTATTTTGTGGTATACATGAGACTTTCACAGAGACATCTAGAGAAATCAGCACATAGAGTTTTTGTTTTGTTTTGTTTTGTTTTGTTTTTCCTACACTAGAGACTTTTCTTGCAAAAGAAAATGTTTGCTGTGGAAATGAGAAGAGGTGGTAGTGTCAGGGCATAAAAACTTAGAAATAGATTGTTCTACTTACAATTGCACAGGATTTCATTCCTATGAAATAAGAATGGAAGTTTATGGGGATCTGTAAGATAGATCAGCACTTTAAATCGCATCTGTTCAGTTTTACTGCAAGCTGATGTCTTATTAAAACCAAACAACAGCATACTTTAGAGCCAAAAATTATTACAAGACTGCCACACCAGGAAAAATATGAAACAAACAAAAGAAGATATAGTGAATAGAGCTACTTATTAAGCATGAAAATGATCCTCATCTGGGATTATTTGGATGCAATGTTAGAAACATTTCATTCCTCAGTTGTCATTCCTGCAATAAATACTAAATTATGGTTGAATTTTCCTAACAATATTTAGATACCCATTTTAGGTCAGGAATTGAGAGAAGGATTATAGAATAGGATGGTTTTTCACAAAAGAAAAGACAAATAGGAAAGATATAAATAAAATTATTATATGAAGTGGTAAATAAAAATAAAGGCACAAGTTGTGTATGTACATCTAGAGGCATAGAAGGAGCAAGAAAGTATACGTTTTGAGGAATTTCTGTTATTTCATTATTTTTCCCCAAGAATAGAAGCAGATTAATAAGTTCATTACAACCTTAGCTATAATTATATCAGAGATTTGAAAACTGCTTTTGTTGGGCAAAAAAGACAACTGTGCTATTTAATTTTTAATAATATCAAATACAGGCAAGTCTAAAATCTTGGTAATGAAGGTAATTTTATACAGCTGGCAGTTCAAACCCACCAGCCACTCTTTGGAAGGAAGACTGTGCAATCTACTTCCATAGAGATATCACCTCAGAAACCCAAAGAGGGGTCACTATGAGTCAGAATCTACTCAATGATAATGAGTCTGTTTGTTTTTTTGTTTTTGTTTTTTATTTTTAGCTTCATTCAGAAGTACATTCAACATGTGCAGTGGTTAAGCACTGCAGTATGTTTATCCATTCCTTGGTTGATGGGCACCTAGGTGGTTTCCATCTTTTTGCTATTGTAAATAGTGCTGCAATGAACATGGGTGTGAATATATCCATTTACTTCCTGCCTCTCACCTCTTCAGGATATATATCTAGCAATGGAATTGCTGGATCAAGTGGTACTTCTATTTCAAACTTTTTAAGGCATTGTCATACCAATATCTAGAGTGGTTGTATCATTTTACAGTCCTACCAACAGTGTATGAGAGTCTCCATCTCTCCACATACTTGCCAACACTTATTATTTTCTGTTTTGTTGAAATTTGCTGTTAATGCTGACATGAGATAATATCTCATGGTTGTTTACATTTTCATCTCTCTAATGGTGGAGTCTATTAATGGAGGAGTCTACTCTGACTCGTCAGAGTAGAGACAATCTTAACAATATGGATAGAGTAAAGCTTTCAGGACTTCCATTGGCTAATGTGGCACAACTCAAAATGAATACAAATAGATGAAAACATTCATTAATATTTGGAACATGGAATGTACAAAGTATGAATCTAGGAAAACTGGAAGTTGTCGAAAATGAAATGGAGTGCATAAAGATTGATATCCTAGGCATTGTTGTTGTTGTTGTTATGTGCTGTCAAGTCGGACCCGACTCATGGCGACCCCTCCTTGGGCTTCTGAGTCAGTATCACTATGGAAGTAGATTGCCCCATCTTCCTTCCAAGGAGTGGCTGGTGGGTTTGAACCGCCAGCTTTCTGCTTAGCAGTCAAGTGCCTTAGGCACTAAGCTACCAGAGCTCCTATCTTAGGCATTAATGAGCTTAAATGAACCAGTTTTGGCCATTTTAATCAGATAACCATATGATCTACTATGCCGGGAATGAAATTTGAAGAGAAATGGTGTGGCATTGATCATCATAAAGACTGTTTCAAGATCTATCCTGAAGTACAACTCTGTCAGCAATAGGATAATATCCATATGACTACAAAGAATAACAGTTAATACTACTATTATTCAAATCTATGCACCAACCACAAAAGCCAAAGAAATTGAAGATTTCTACCAACTTTTTCAGTCTGAAATTGATTGAACATGCAATCAAGATGTGTTGATTATCACTGGTGACTGGAATGCAAAAGTTGGAAACAAAGAAGAGTTACCAGTAGTTGGAAAACATGTCCTTGGTGATAGAGATAACACTGGAGATTGCATGATAGAATTTTGCAAGACCAACGACTTTTTCATTGAAAATATCTTTTTTCAACAACATAAGTGATGACTATACACATGGACTTCACCAGATAGAATACCCATGAATCAGATCTACTACATCTGTGGCAAGAGGAGATGGAGAAGTGCAGTATCTTCGTCCAAAACAAGGCCAGGAGCTGATTTTGGAACAGACTGTAACTGCTCATATGTAAGTTCAAGTTGAAGTTGAAGACAATTAAAACAAGTCGACAAGAGTCAAAATATGACCTTGATCATGTTGTTGTTGTTGTTATGTCCCCTTGAATCGGACCCAACTCATAGCAATCCCTCCTTGGGTTTCCAAGGTGGTATCACTACGGAAGTAGAGTGCCCAACCTTCCTTCTGAGGAGTGGCTGGTGGGTTTGAACCCACCAGGAGTGGCTGGTGGGTTTGTTAGCAGTCAAGTGCCTGTGGCACTACACTACTAGAGCTCCTGACTTTGATAATATCCCTCCTGAATTTAGAGACTATCTAAAGAATAGATTTGATGCATTGAACACCAGTGACTGAAAACCAGAGGAATTGTGGGCTGACATCAAGAATATCATCCATGAAGAAAGCAAGAGGTCATTAAAAAGACAAGAGAGAAAGAAAAGACCGAAATGGATGTCAAAAGAGACTCTGAAACTTGCCTTTGAATGGAGAGTAGCTAACGCACATGGAAAAAATGACAAGATAAAAGAGCCGAGCCGATTTCAAAGAGCACTTGAGAAGACAAAGCCAAGTACTATAACAAAATGTGCAAAGACCTAGAGTTAGAAAACCAAAAGAGAAGAACATGCTCAGCATTGCTCAAGCTGAGAGAAATGAGGAAAAAATTGAAGCCTTGAGCTGCAATATTGAAAGATTCTATGGGCAATATATTGAACGATTCAGGAAACATCAAAAGAAGATGGACGGTATACACAGAGTCACTGTACCAAATTGGTCAGTGTTCATCCATTTCAGGAGATAGCATATGATCAAGAATCAATGGTACTGAAGGAAGAAGTTGAAGCTGCACTGAAGGAACTGGTGAAGAACCAGTTTCCAGGAACTGACAGAATACCCATTGAGATATTTCAACAAATGAATACCATGCTGGAGGCACTCATTCAACTATGCCAAGAGATTTGGAAGACAGCTACCTGGCAAAATGACTGGAAGAGATCTATATTTGTACACATTCTAAAGAAAGGTGATCCCACAGAATATGAAAATTATCAAAAAATATCATTAATATTGCATAAAAGTAAAATCTTACTGAAGATAACTCAAAAATAGTTGCAGCAGTCTATTGACAGAAAGCTTCCAGAAATGCAAGCTGGATTCAGAAGAGGATGTGGAATGAGAGGAAACATTGTTGATGTCAGATAGATCTTGGTTCAAAGCAAAGAATACCAGAAAGATGTTCGCTTAGGTTTTATTGACTATGAAAAGCATTTGATTGTGTGGATCATAGTAAACTGTGGATAGCATTGAGAAGAATGGCAATTCCAGAACATTTGATTGTGCTCAGGAGGAACCTGTACATATATCAGGAGGTTGTCGTTCAAACAGAAAAAGGGGATACTGCTTGGTTCAAAATCAAGAAGGAAGTGCATCAAGGTTATATCCTTTCACCATACTTATTCAACTTGTATGCTGAGCAAATAATCTGAGAAGATGGATTATATGAGGAACATGACATCTGGTTTGGGGGAAGACTCATTAACAACCTGTGATATGCATATGACACAACTTTGCTTGCTGAAAGTAAGGATGACTTTAAGCACTTACTGGTGAAGATTAAAGGCTACAGTCTGTGGTATGGATTACACATCAATATAAAGAAAACAACAATCTTCACAGCTAGTTCAATAAACAGCTACATGATAAATGGAGAAAAGATTGAAGTTGCAAAGGACTTCATATTACTTGTTTCTACAATCAACACTAATGGAAGCAACAGTCAAGACATCAGACAACATATTGCATTGGGCAAATATGCTACAAAAGATCTCTTTCAAGTGCTGAAGAGCAAAGATATCTCCTTGAAGACTAAGGTGTGCCTAACCTAAGTCATAGTATTTTCAATAGCCTCATATGCATGTGAATGCTGGACAATGAATAAGGAAGATTAAACATGAGATGATGCTTTTGAGTTGTGGTGTTGCAGAAGAATGCTAAGAGTACTATAGTCTGCTAAAAGGACTAACAAACCTTTCCTGGAAGAAGTGCAGCTGGAATGCTCCTTGGAAGTAAGAATGGCCAGACTTCATCTCATCTATTTTGGTCATGTTGTAAGAAGGGACCATTCCATGGAGAAGAATATCATGCTTGGTAAAGTGGAGGGTCAATGAAGAAGGGGAAGGCCCTCAATGACATGGATTGACATAGTAGCCACAAAGATGAGCTCAAGTATAGCAGAGGTCATGAGGATGGCACAAGACCAGGAAGTGTTTTGTTTTGCTTTGCATAGGGTCACTATGAGTCAGAGATGACTCTACAGCATCTAACAACAACAGCAACAATGGTGGCTGTTCTGGTTACCTAGTGCCGCTCTGACAAGAATATACCACAAGTGGTATGGCCTTAACAGTTTATTCTTCTTCAGTTGGGAGGCTTTAAGTCCAAGTTCAAAGTGCCAGGCTCTAGGGACTGTGTGAAAGCCCCTCGACCTTGGGCTTCAGCTCTGCCCCTTGCTCCTAGCCCAATGAAGCTAGAGGGATCTATTCATTCAGGCAGCTACTGGCTGCTGAGGCTAACAAGTCCAACGTCAACAAATAAAATGGCACAGTCCCCATGTTACCAAACCACACAGCAGGCCACTAATTCAAGTCCATTATAAGTCCCAAGGTCAGCAGAGCATAGCAGGCTGCTGAACAAAGACACAGCTACATGTAGGGTCCAAGTGTGCGATAAGCTAAAGACTATCCCCAAGGCTTGTCCTTATATATAGGAAGCAGACCACATCCCAAAGGCAGCTACTCAGCTGCTTGTGGTAGATTCCACCATTGAGTTGATTGCCAGTCTCATCACAGGGAATAACTACCACCAGCTGTCCAGCCACTCAACCAGGCCCAACCAAGTTGAAATTTAACTACCACAGTGGTGTAGTGCCTAAGGCATTTGACTGCTAATCAGAAGGGTGGCAGTTCGAACCCACCAGCCACTCCTCAGAAGGAAAACTGGTCAATCTACTTCAGTAAAGATACCACCTCAGAAACCCAAGGAGGGTTTGCTTTGAGTCGGAACTAATTCCATGGCAGTGAGTTTGTGTTTTTTTGTTTTGTTTTGTTTTGTTTTTAATGGCTTATGATTGCAAGCATTTCTTCATTTGCTTGTTGGCTGCCTGAATATTTTCTTTGGTGAAGTGTCTGTTCATATCTTCTACCCATTTTTTTAATTGGATTGCTTGTCTTTTTTATGTTGAGGTGTTTCAGTTCTCTATAAATTATAGAGATAAATCCTTTGTCTGATATGTCATTTGCTGAATATTTTTTTTCCCATTCTGTAAGTTCTCATTTTACTCTTTTGGAGAAGTCTTTTGATGCACATAAGAATTTCATTTTCAGAAGGTCCCAATCATCTAGTTTATCTTCTACTGTTTGTGCATCTTGGGTTATGCTTGATATTCTATTTATGTTGTAAATAAGATACCCTAAGTTTGCCCCTATTTTTTCTTTGACGAACTTTATAGCTTTAATTCCTTGATCCATCTGGAGTTAGTTTTTGTGTGTGGTGTCAGGTATGGATCTTGTTTCATTTTTCTGCAAATGGATATCCAGTTTTCCCATTACCATTTGTGAAAGAGACTCTTTCCCATTTAATGGATATCAGCTCTTTGTCAAAGATCAGCTGACCGTAAGTCGATAGATCTATTTCTCGATTTTCAATTCTCTTCCACTAGTCTGCGTGTCTGTCATTGTATCAATACCAGATTGTTTTGGCAACTGTGACTGTATAGTAGGGTTTGAGATCTGGGAGTGTAAGACCTCCTACTTTGTTCTTCTTCTTCAGCAGTGCTTTGCTTCTCTGAGTTCTCTTTCCTTTCCTTATAAAATTAGTGATTGGTTTTTCCATGTCTTTAACAAATATTGGTGTAATCTGGATCGGGATTACATTGACTGCATAGATTGTTTTGGGTAGTATTGACATTTTCACAATGTTCAATCTTCCTATCAATGAGCATGATTTTTGACTCCATTTATGTAGATCTCTTATGGTTTCTTGAAGTGGTGTTTTGTAGTTTTCTTTGTATAGGTCTTTTGTGTGCCTTGTAAAATTTATTTCCAAGTATTGCATCTTTTTGGTAGCTATTGTAAATGGTATTGATTTCCTTATTCCTTTACTGGTGAGATCTCTTTACTGGTGTACAGGAATCCAACGGATTTTTATATGTTGATTTTGTATCCTACAACAATGCTAAATCTTTCAATAAGTTCCAATAGTTTTCTTTTTGAGTCTTTTGGGTTTTCTATGTATACCAAAAACCAAACTCACTGCTGTCGAGTCAGATCCAACTCACAGTGATCCCTCCTTGGGTTTCTGATGTAGTATTACTAAGGAAGTAGATTGTCCAATCTTCCTTCCGAGGAGTGGCTGGTGGATTTGAATTGCCAGCCTTCTAGTTAGCAGGCATAGGATCATATAATCTGCAAATCAGCATAGTTTTATTTTTTCCTTATTAATTTGGACACCTTTGATTTCCCTTTCTTGCCTTATTTCCCTGGCCAGGATTTCCAATGCAATGAGAAATAGAAGAAGAGATAGAGAACATCCTTGTCTTGTTCCTGTTCACAAGGGAAATGATTTCAGTCTCTCTCCATTGAGAATGCTGTTAGCTATTGGTTTTTTATATATGCCTTTTATTACGTTGAGTAATTTCTCTTCTATTCCTGTTTGTCTGAGAAGTTTTATTTATTATTTGTTTGTTTTCTTGCTTGCTTTTGTTCTTTGGGTGCAGGTTTACAGAGCAGAATTTGTTTTACATTCAACAGTTTGTCTACATTTGCTTTCATACTCCAATTACCATCCCCAACCCTAATCTACTCTCCTCCCCTCCTTACCCTGTGATGCCCCCTCCCTGTGCCCTTCTTAAGTATGCACTCCAGTCTGTCCAACTTTCCCTCCATATGATTGCTGCCCCTCTGCTACCCCATAGCCAATTGCTCCAAGGGGCATATTCCTGTAGAGTAAGTAGGTGCATCATCCTGGATTGGGTGTTCTGCATGTATGTCTTTCTACTGTTGGGCTCAGAGCCAGTCCCTGGGAGTGAGTCCTATCCCAAGCCTGAAGTGCATCCCAAGGCCATAGTCTTGGGCATCCCTCTAGACGCCATCTGACCAGTAATTCTGGTCATTATTGTATTTTTGCATTTTCTTCTATGTTTTTTCTCTCACTCTCTCCAGGATCTTCAGTTCTGATCGCTTCCCAAGTGGTTGGCACTGGTAGCCAGTCACCATCTAATTATCTAGTTCTTCTGGTCTCAAGGTCCATCATATCCTTGCACTAATTGTTTCCAAATGTCCTTGATTTTCTTCACTCTTCTTCACTTTACATGAGAGGAGACCATGAGGTGTATCTTAGATGGCTGCTCCAAAGCTTTTAAGACCCTAACCACTACTCAACAAAGTAGGTTATGGAACAAGAATTTTATGTATTACATTGTACCAATTGAGCCTATTGTCCCCCAATACTATGGTCCTGAGTCACCAGACTTGGTGGTTCTCTCTCCCAAGGTTTTTGGCTATCTCTGAGATATTGCTTCAACTCTGTCTTCTGTTGCTTCTGTAATGATTGTGGTTATTTTGTATCACTAGTATCTATGCAAGATTGTCTTCAGCTAAATTCATCATCGGTCTAGGATAAAATTCTGTTCACCAACTCCCATCTGATCTTCTCAATTGTCTGCATTTATCTGTAGCCTGGTGTTTGGTGTTAATGATAATACAGTATTGTATACATATATTGTTATTATCCTCTGTTATCTACATCTTATGTATACATTTTGGTGTCTTCCCTTTCCCCAAAGTTATCATGCTAGTCACGGACTCTTTCCATACCATCCCTCCCCTTATTCAACTCAGCTTGTGACCTCCAACTAGTCTGAAATTTTTCCTCCCCTTCCCTTCCATCCCTGGTAACCTACAAAGTGAGTTCCCTTCCCTAAGCAAACCCTTCCTTGATTTTTTTTACAATGATGAGCTCAGACAATACTTATCCTTCTGTGATTGACTTATTTCTCTCAGTATAATGACCTCCACATTCATCCATGTTGTGAGATGATTCACATATTCTTCATTATTCTTTAATGTAGCATAGTATTCCATTGTGTGAATGTACCATAATTTGATGAACCACTCATCTGTTGATGGGCATTTAGGTTGTTTCCATCTTTTCTCTTTCAATTGTGCTGCGATGAACACGGGTGTGAACATGTCTGTTCATGTCCTGTCTCTCACTTTTTTAGGATCTGTTGCTAGTAATGGAGTGGCTGGTTCAAGTGGTATTTGAGAGTTTTTATCAAATGGTATCAAGGGTTTTATCCCAAATAGGTGTTGCATTTTACCAAATGCCTTTTCTGTATCTATTGATTTGTTCAGGTGACTCTTTTTCTTTATTTTACTTATGAAATAGATTACGTTGATTGCTTTTGCTAATGTTGAACCATCCTTGCATAACTGGTATGAATCTCACTAGGTCATGATGTGTTTTGTTGTTGTTGTTGTTGTTGATATGTTGTTGGAATCTATTGGCTAAGATTTTGTTGAAGATTTTTGCATCCGTATTCATGAAGGCTATTGCTCTGTAATTTTCCTTTCTAGTGCTATCTTTGTCTGGTTTAGGTATCAAGGTTGTGCTTCCTTCATAAAATGAATTTGGCAGGATCCCATCCTCTTATATGTTCTGGAATAGTTTGAGTAACTTGGTGTTATCTCTTCTGTGAATGTTCAGTAGAATTCTCCAGTGAAACTATCTGAGCCAGGACTTTTATTTTGGTAATTTTTTTTTTTTTTTTTTTTTTTTAATGACCTGTTCATTTCTTTTTTTTTCTTTTGCTATTGGTATGTTCAAATTTTCTACCTCGGTATATACTAGTTTAGGTAAGTAGTGTGTTTCTAGAAATCTGTTCATTTCTTCTAGGTTTTCAAATTTGTTGGAGTACAGTTCATCATAGTATCCTGATTTTATTATTTTAATTTCTCTTGGTTCTATTGTGATGTTACTCTTTTCATTTCTTATTCATGTTATTTGCATATTCTCTTTCTCTTCCTTTGTTAAGTTTCCCAAGAGCTTGTCTATTTTTTTAATTTTTTCAAAGAACAAATGTCTAGTCTTGTTGACTTTTTCTATTCTTTCTATTTCATTTATTTCTTCTCAAATCTTTATTATATCTTTTCCTCTGGTGACTATAGGCTTTTTCCCCCCTGCTGTTCTTTTTTCAATTGTTGGAGATGTTGAGTTAAGGTGTTGATATTGGCTCTTCTTTTTTGATGTGTGCACCTATTATAAATTGCCACCTGATGACTGAATTGCTGTGTCCCACAGATTTTGTTCTGTTTTCATTCTCATTTGATTCAGGGAACTTTTTAATTTTATTTTTTTTCTTCTATTACCCAGTCATTTTGAGTGTTGATTTCTAGTTTTATAGCATTGTGATCTGAGAAGATGCTTTTTTTGCAGTATTTTAGTGTTTTAAAACTTATTGAAGCTTGTTTTGTGGTCTAACATATGGTCTATTTTAGAGACTATTCCATGTGTGCTAGAAAAGAATGCACATTTTGCTGTTGTTGGGTGAAATCCTCTGTAGATGTCTATAAGGTCAAATAGGTTTATCATATTGTTAATTCTTCTAAATCTTTCTTGAGTTTCTTATTTATAATTCTTGGTTGTGATTTTTTTTTCTTTTTCTTTCAGGATTTTATATATATCATCCCATTTCCTTCTTATCTGCATGGTGACAGCTGAGAAATCAGAGCTTAGTCTTATTGGTTGTCCTTTGTAGGTAACATTTTTTTTTTTTTTCCCATGTTGCTTCCAGGATTCTTTCTTTGTCTTTTGTTTTTGCGAGTTTGATGATATGTCTTTTTTACTTTCTTTTGGTGTCTGTTCTGTTTGTGGTCTGTAGCTTCTTGAATGAATACATTTTCATGTTTCATCATATTAGGGAAATTCTCTTTCAACAAATTTTAACAATTTTCTATGTGGTTTTATTTGTCTCTTCCTGTTCTGGAATTCCAATTACATGTTGGTTATTCCTCTTGATGGTATCACACATGAATCTTAGGTCTTTTCGTTTTGTTTTGAGCTTTTTTCTGATTGATCCCTTAACAAAGTAGTATTGAGGTATTTGTCTTCAATCTCATTAATTCCGTCTTCCATTGATTCAATTCTACTCTTTTGCTCATTCAATGTGGCAAAAGAGTAGAATTTTCTGAAAACTTAGACTTAATCTTCTGAATTTCTATTTGTTGTTTTTGTACCACTTCTAATTTTCTTTTTTTGTAAATTTGTTCTTGTATTGTTTTCCTAAATTTTTATAGAGTGTTGTCTGTGTTTTCCCTAATTTTGCCACTATTTTCTGTGATCTTTTTAATATTTTCCTTGATCTGTCTCTCTATTCATTGAAGGTACTCAAATATAATTCTTTTGAATTCCTTATCAGGGAGTTCCAATGCTGCTTCTTCCTTCAGAATGTAAGGTTTGTATCCTGGTCCCTTGTTTCTACTACTTTATCTTGCTTTTTTATGTGGACTGTGATGGTCAGTTGTCTCCAAAACATTGTGGTATTGTATTTATGTTTAATTTGTGATTTTTTTCTCTTTTTTCTTTTTTTCTCATTTATAACATTAAAAAAAAAATGATGATTGTTCCTGTTTGTTTTTGTGGTTGGAGTATTTTGTTTTCTTGTTTTTATTTTCTTTAGTGTTTATTTATTTATTTATTTA
Source organism: Orycteropus afer afer (assembly GCF_000298275.1). Classification (NCBI taxonomy): domain Eukaryota; kingdom Metazoa; phylum Chordata; class Mammalia; order Tubulidentata; family Orycteropodidae; genus Orycteropus; species Orycteropus afer. The sequence goes on along the minus strand of NW_006921865.1, from coordinate 4,104,620 downwards.
TTTATTTTTGTATGTTGATGTGATTCACGCAAGATTTTGTTTATTTTCCTTTATTTTGTTTTGATATATCTGTGTGAGCAGGGTACTGTGCTCCTCTATTTCCTAGTTGTTAGCACTTAGGCACTCACCACCTCTCTGTTGGTGGGTATGATAAACAGTGAGAGTGTGTGCACAGATCTCTGTTAGCTGTTTATAGAGAACAATTGAAGATGAGTTTTGCTGATATTGGCTGCCATGTATCATTGGTAACTTCATGCAAAAGCAAGTGCCCCCCCCCTCACTAGATGGGGCTTCAGCAGGTATGAATGACTTGTATGGGAATGAATACTATCTCCCACTTAGTTAGACAAAATAATAATAATAATAATAAATTAAAGAACCACTAAAAATAATAAAAACAAGAAAACAAATACTCAAACCACATAAAAAAACAGGAACAATCACCAAAAAATGAAAAAAAAAATCCTATAAATGAGAAAAAAAGAACCAGCATCAGTAAAGAGGGTGGGGGGAGTGCAAAAAGAAGGATGATAAACAGCATAATTTGAGAACAAAAGCAAAACTGTGGGGGTAAGGCACAGCACCCAGGCTCTGGCAGGGTGCAGACCAGGATCGAATTCCTTCTGGTCAATAAGGTGGGTGGAAGCAGGGAGTGGCCACATCCCTGTTCATGAAGAGGGTGTGCAATGCAAGACCAACAAGTGGATTATGGCACCTCTTCAATCATCAGCCCCAGTGTGGTCACCCATGATGTCTGTGGCAAGCAGAACCCACTCTTATGTTGCTGACCAAGTACGACTGCCTTCACATATATCCAAAATGGCCCCAACTGCCACCCACAAACATTCAAAATGGCTGCACCCTCAGGAAAGTCACTGGTAGTCCATAAGTCCATTTGTCTCCTTACCTACTGTTTTTGTTTGTGGTAGTCAGGAATCAATATATTCCTTGCCCATCCAGTCCTCAGTGAGCAGAGCCTATTCTCAGGTTGCTGTTGGTAAATATGCAAAATGGCTATGCTCCCAGGACAGATGGCAGTCCACTGTTCTGTCTGTTTCCTCGTTCTCTGTTTCATTCAGGTTCTGCTACTAGTTGGTATTTAATCCACTCTTTTTATCCTTCTTGTCAAAGCTCAAGTTTCCAGAAGTGTCTTCCATATCAGTTTCAATTGATTTGTCATTGCTTTGTTGCAGAGGGTCTGTGTAGTTTATCTGCCTATTCTGCCATCTGGTGGGAACACCCATTAATGTTAAGTTTTAATCATTCTATAAAATTTTTATAGTATCTTTGTAATTCAGAACTAATGAAAAATTTTCTAGAATATTGTTATGGTCATTGTTAGTGATTATTGAATCAGCTCCAACTCATGGCAACATTATATACAACAGAACAAAGCATCGTCCAGTCTTTTGCCATCTTCTGGTACTATATCAGACAATATTATGTTGTGATACATATGGTTTTCATTGATTAATTTTCAGTAGATCCACAAAGCCTTTCTTACCAGCCTGTTTTAGTCTGTAAGCCTCACTGGAACCTGTCCACCTTGGTTGACCCTGATATTTAAAATACTGGCAGCACAGCTTTCAGCATCATAATAGTACACAAGCCAGCACAGTATAACAAACTGATCTGTGGGAAGCAGATTGGAAAACAAGATTAACAAAATTTCATATCTGTGATAACCATTGAGATATGCACTGTTGTAACAATATATTTTGGAGTTAACCCTACAATCTTCAATTTATAAGTGGTAAGAGTTGTGTATATAGGTATAGCAAGGACTGGGCAAAACAGTGTTTCGTTCTGCTGTGCATAGAGTCATATGAGTTGAAGACGACTCAAGAGCACCTAACTACAACATTAACAAGAGCCATTATGTTGAAAAGTGCTTTTTAAAAAAAAAAAAAAAAAAGTGAGACTTAGCATGTCAAAATTGAAGTTCAATGGAAGACAATTTTAATTTTTTCATCAATATGTATTTATCCCTGAAGTATCAGTAATCTACAGATACTTAACTACCCACTACATTCTAAACTTGAATCTCTGGGTTGGGCAGACAGTTTACTTATTTGGCTCCTAACCAAAAGTTGGAGGTTTGAGCTTGCCTGGAAGCACAGTGAAAGACAAGCCTGATGATCTGCCTCCAAAACATCAGCTGTTAAATAATCTTCCATACACAATTCTACTCTGACACATAGAATTGCTATAAATCAGAGTGGTTTGACAGCAACTGGTTGGTTACATCTAAACTAAGTTGCTTATATCTCTCTCCAGCATATCATGACCTATTGAACATCAAAAGTTTTGTTTTATTTTGCCTACATCCCTTGCCTGAAAGTCTTCTTATTTTAAAACAATGATGTGCTCTCTACAAAGATTTAAGTCCAAGAACAGACTTATTTCCCTCAAAAATGTATCATTTCTCTTCAAAATTTTAAAACACCAAATAATTTACTCATTAAAACATATATTTAAAGCAGGATGTATTTATCCTATATTATCTTAATATCCATGTGTTGTGGTTCCCTGATAGCATTTACAAAATGCATATCATATCCTAGAAACTATGATAAATGCTGACTGTGGGAGCTTAAAACTTTCAAGATCATGAGTAATTTACAATCTATGGCAAAGAAATGCATATTAACAGATACCTATGTTGTTGCTGTCAGGTGCCCTCAAGTTGGTTCTGACTCATAGTGACCCTATGCACACAGAACAAAAAACTGACCTACCCTGCACCATCTTCACAATCTTTCCTATGTTTGAGCCCATTGTTATGCCCACTGTGTCAGTCTAGCTTGTTGAGGATCTTCTTTTTGCTGACTCTCTACTTTATGAAGCACATCTGCAGTGTAGTAAATTACTTTGTGTGGCTTTTCTA
>NW_006921865.1:4087563-4101243 GCF_000298275.1 Orycteropus afer afer | reverse complement strand
TTTGGGAGGAACGGTTGGTGAAAGGGCTGGAGGGAGGCAGCATGTTTGGCCTTGCAGTAATAGGCCTTGGGTTACTGCTGGTAATCCTATCTTCCTCTTGTGAGATTAGAGAAGGTCAGAACATGTGGCCTCCTTGTCGTTTTTGCAACATCCTTCTTCAGGGACTGGTTCCTTCTGATAACATGTCCAACGTACATGAGATGAAGTCTTGCCACTCTCACTTCTAAGGAACATTCTCATTGTACTTCTTCCAAGACAAATTTGTTCATTCTTCTGACAGTCCATGTTATATCAATATTCTTTACCAACACTGAAATTCAAATGCATCAATTTTTCTTCAGTCTTCCTTATTTGTTGTCTGGCTTTATATGCATTTGGGCGATTGAAAATACCATGGTTTGGATCTGACACACTGTATTCTTTGAAGTGATATCTTTGCTTTTTAATGTTTTAAAGAGATCTTTTATAGAAGATTTGTCCAATGCTGTTTGATTTCATGCCTGTTCTCTTCATGAGAATTGATTATTGATCCAATAAAATGAAATCCTTGACGACTCCAATCATTTTCTCCATCTATCATAATGTTGCTTATTGGCCCAGTTGTAAGAATTTTTTTCTTCCTTATTTTGAGGTACAATTCATACTGAAAGCTGTAGTCTTTGATCTTCATCAGTAAGTGCTTCAACTCCTCTACTCTTTCAGCAAGCAAGGATGTGACATCTGCTTGTTGCAGGTTGTTTATAAATCTTCCAGTCCTGTTGCTCTGTTCTTCATACAGTCCAGCTTCTCTGATTATTTGTTAAGCATGCAGATTTAATAAATATGGTAAAAGGTTACACACATATTTGTTGATTTTAAAACAGGCAATCTCCCCTTCTTCTGCTTGAAAGATCGCCTTTTGGTCTATGTACAGGTCCCACATGAGCACAATCAAGTGTTCTGGAATTCCTATTATTCAAAAAGTTATCCATAACTTCTTATGATCTATACAATCAAATGCTTTAGAATACTCCATAAAATACAGGTAACCATCTTTCTGCTATTATGTGCTTTCAGAAAAGATTCATCTGATACTAGTAATGATATCCTTTATTCCACATCTTCTTCTGAATCCAGCTTAAATTCTTAAAGTTGCTGGTTGATACACTGCTGCAACCATTTTTTTAATTATTTTAAGCAATATTTTGCTTATATGTTTTATTATGATATTGTTCAATAATTTCTTCATTCTATTAGATCACCTTTTGTGCAATGGATATGAGTATGGGTCTCTTCCAGTTGGCTGGCCAGGCAGCTGTGTGTGTGTGTGTGTGGTGTTGTTTGCCGTTGAGTCGGGCCCGACTCATAGCGACCCCTCCTTGGGTTTCCAAGGCAGTATCACTACGGAAGTAGGTTGCCCAACCTTTCTTCCGAGGAGTGGCTGTTGGGTTTGAACCGCCAGCCTTCTGGTTAGCAGTCAAGTGCCTTAGGCACTAAGCTACCAGAGCTTCTATCTTCCAAATATCTTGTCACAGATGACTGGTCACCTCCAACACTGCATTCATTTGTTAAAACATTTCAATTGGTATTCCATCAATTCCTGAAGCCTTGTTTAACACCAATTCCTTCAGTGCTGCTTGAATTTTGTCTTGAATAGTATCAGTTCTGTATCATATGCTACATCCTGAAATGGTTGAATGTTGACCAATTCTTTTTGGTACAGTAATTTTGTATATTTATTCCTTCTTTTGATGCTTCCTATGGTCAATACTTTAATAATATATTTCTTAAATATTGCAGCATGAGGTATAAATTTTTTCTTCAGGTCTTTCAGTTTGAGAAATGTAGACTGAGTTATTCCCTTTGTTTCGCTAACTCCTACTCTGCACACAATAAGTGGCAGGAAAAGTGGAAGAAAAAGGAAAGGAAAGCCAGGACATCCAGGACAGAGCAAGCAAGTGGCAAAGGGATCCAGGTAAGGGGAGAGACCCAGGCCCCAACCCCCAAGTGGCAGGAAAGACAGAGGAAAAAGGAAAGGAAAGCTGGGGCATCCAGGACAGAGCAAGCAAATGGCAGAGACATCCAGGTAAGGGGAGGGACCCAGGCCCCAATCCCCAAGAGACAGGAAAAGAGAAAGGGAAAGGAAAGGAAACCAGGGAGTCCAGGACAGAGTGAGCAAGCAGCAGGGATCCTTTCTAAGGGAAGGGTGGAGAGGTTTCAAACTACTAAGGGAGACAAACTTGTCTGTTCATTTGTCATGCTCTGGTGGAGTGTTGCTGTGAGGGTTGAGGCTATGCCAATGGTGTTTCAAATGCCAGCGGGGTTGCACATGGTACACAGGTTTCAGTGTGGCTTGCAGACCGAGACAGACTAGGTAGAAGGAGGATGTCATCCAATTCTCAAAGAATTGGCCAGGGAAAACCTTATGAATAGCAGAGAAACACTGTCTATTACATCACTAGGCAACTATATGTATAGCCCAGAAACACTGTCTGATACAGAGCAGGATGATGAGCCACTTAGGTTGGAAGGCTCTCAAAATAGGCCTGGGAAAGTGCTGCATCATCAGAGTAGAACCAGTATTACTGATATTGATAAAGTAAAGCTTTCAAGCTGTCCATTTGCTGATGTGACACAATTCAAATTAAGGAGAAACAGCTTCAAACATCCATTAATAATAGGAACATGGAATGTATGAAGTATGAATCTAGGAAAATTGAAAGTTGTTAAAAATGAAATAGAATGCATAAAGATAGATATCCTAGGCATTAGTGAGCTGAAGTGGACTGGTTAGGGTCATTTTGAATCAAACAACCATATGATCTATTATGCCAGGAATGACAATTTGAAGAGGAATGGCATGGCCTCATCATCACAAAGGATATTTCAAGATCTGTCCTGAAGTACAATGCTATCAGTGATAAGATAATATCCATATGTCTACAAAGAAGACCAGTTAATACTACTATTATTCAAATTTATGCACCAATCACCAAAGCCAAAGATGAGGAAATTGAAAAATTTTACCAACTTCTACAGTCTGAAATTGACCAAGTGTGCAATCAAGATGTGTTAATTATCACTGGTGACTGGAATGCAAAAGTTGGAAACAAAGAAGAATCACCAGTAGTTGGAAAATTTGGCTTTGGTGAAAGAAATAACGCTGGAGATCACATGATAGACTTTTGTAAGACCAATGACTTATTCATTACTAATACTTTTTTTCAACAACACCAACAATGGCTATACACATGGACTTCACCAGATGGAGTACACAGGAATCAGATTGACTACATCTGTGGTAAAAGGTGATGGAAAAGCTCAATATCTTCAGCCAAAATGAGGCCAAAAGCTGATTGTGAAACAGACCACCAACTTCTCTTATGCAAGTTCAACTCGAAGTGGAAGATAATTAAAACAAGTCCATGAGAGCCAAAATATGACCTTGAATGTGTGCCTCCTGAATTTAGAGATCACCTAAAGAATAGATTTGATGCACTGAACACCATTGACCATAAACCGGAAGAACTGTGGGATGACATCATCAATGAAGAAAGTAAAAGGTAATTAAAAAGATGAGAAAAAAAGAAAAGATGAAAACAGAGACAGAAGAGCTTGCCCTTGAGTGGAGGGTAGCCAAAGCAAATGGAAGATCTGGCAAAATAAAAGAGCTGAAAGAGGATTTTAAAGAGCAGCTCAAACAGACAAAGCCAATTACTGTAATGAAGTGTGTAAAGACTTGGAGTTAGAAAAATAAAAAGGAAGAACACACACAGCATTTTTCAAGCTGAAAGAACTGAAGACAAAATTTAAGCCTTCAGTAGCAATATTGAAAGATTCTATGGGCAAAATATTGAATGATGCAGGAAGCATCAAATGAAGATGGAAGGAATACACAGAGTCACTGTACCAAAAAGACCTGGTTGATCTTCATTCATTTCAGGAGGTGGCATATGATCAAGAACCAATGATATTGAAGGAAGAATTCAAAGTTGCACTGAAGCAATTAACAAAGAACAAGGCTCCAGGGACTGACAGAGTACCCATTGAGATGTTTCAACAAATGGATGCCCCACTGTAGGCACTCACTCGGTTATGCCAAGAGATTTGGAAGACAGCTACCTGGCTAACTGACAAGAAGAGATCCATATTTGTACCCATTCCAAAGAAAGGTGATCCCACAGAATGTGGAACTTATAAAACTGTATCGTTAATATCGTATGCAAGTAAAATCTTACTGAAGATAATTCAAAAATGATTGGAGCAGTATATTAACAGAGAACTTCCAGAAGTTTCAAGAAGTTCAAGCCAATTCAGAAGAGGACATCATTGTTGATGTCAGATGGATGTTGGCTCAAAGCAAAGAATTCCAGAAACATGTTTACTTGTGTTTTATTGATTATGCAAAAGCTTTTGATTGTGTGGATCACAACAAATTGCAGATAACATTGAGAAGAATGGGAATTCCAGAGCACTTAACTGTATTCATGAGGAACCTGTACATAGACCAGGATCCTGTCCTTTGAACAGAACAAGAGGACACTGCATTGTTTAGAGTCAGGAAGGGAGTGTATCAGGGTTGTGACCTTTCACCACACTTATTTACTATCTATATGCTGAGCAAACAATCTGAGAAACTGGACTATATAAAGAAGAACATGTCATCAAGATTGGAGGAAGAAATAACAACATGCGAATATGCTGATGACACAACTTTGCCTGAGGATGACTTGAAGCACTTAGTGATGAAGATTGAAGAATACAGTCTGCAGTATGGATTACATCTTAATATAAAGAAAACAAAAATCCTCACAACTGGACCTATAAGCAGCATCATGATAAATGGAGAAGAGATTGAAGTTGTCAAAGAGTTCATATTGCTTGGTTCTACAACCAACACCAATGGAAGCAGCAGTTGGGACATCAGAGGACGTATAGCACTGGGCAAGTCGGCTGCAAGGGACCTCTTACAAGTGCTGAGTACCTAAGATGTCTCCTTGAGGATAAAAGGTGCACCTGACACAAGCCATGATATTTTCAATTGCTTCATATGCATGTGAGAACTGGACAATGACTAAGGAAGACCAAAGAAGGATTGATGGTTTTGAGTTGTGGTGTTGGCGAAGAATACTGCAAGTACCATAGACTGGTTAAAGAACTAACAAATCTGTCCTAGAGGAAGTGTAGCCAAATGTTCCTTGGAAGCAAGAATGGCCAGACTTTACCTCACCTACTTTGGTCATGTTGTCAGAAGGGACTATTTCCTGGAGAAGGATGTCATGCATGGTAAGGTGGAGGGTTGATGAGGAGGGGAGGGCCCTCAAGGAGGTGGATTGACACAGTGGCTGCGGCAATGGGCTCAAGTATAGCAGGAATCACAGAGCTGGTGCAGGACTGGGCAGTGTTTCTTTCTGTTGTGCATAGGGTTGCTATGAGTTGAAGACAACTCAATGGCACTTAACAACAACAACAACTCTTTCCACATTTCATTATAATACTTTACTTTATTCTCTAGAGATGCTCTTTAAAATCTTTCATTCAGATCTTTTATTTCATCTTTTCTTCCATTCAAATTACTCTGTTCAAAAGCAAGTTGTAGATTCTTTACTGACATCCATTTTTTTTTTCTCTTTTTATCCTCATTTTGCTTTCTTCATATATGATGCCTTGATGTCTTCACAAATCTCTTCTGATGTTTGGTTATTAGTCTTCAAGCCATCAAATATATTCTTGAGATGGTGTCTAAATTCAGATGAGATATGCTCAAGGTTGTACTTTGGCTCTTATAGATTTATTTTAATTTTCTTCTGCTTCAGATTAAACTGGCATATGAGTAATTGATAGTCTGTTTCACAGTTGGCTCTGTCCTGGTTCTGACTGTTGGTATTGAGCTTCTCCATGGTCTCTTACCACTGATGTAGTCGATTTGATTCCTATGTATTCCATCTAGTGATATCCAAACGTATTGTCACTGTTTCTGTGCTTAAAAAAAAAAAGGTATTTACAATGAAGATGTCATTGGACTTGAAAAATTCTATCATGTGTTATCTGGTATTGTTTGTATTGCCTAAACCGTATTTCCCAACTACTGATCTTCCTTCTAAAGGAGTTCTGGTGGTATAGTGGATAAGACACATGACTGCTAACTGGACAGTCAGCAGTTCAAACCCACCAGCACTTCACCAAAGGAAGATGGGGCAATCTACTTCTGTAAAGATTTACAGCCTGGGAAACCCAATGGGGGTTTCTATGAGTCAGAACAACTCATTGGCTGTGTGTGTGTGCTTTTTTTTAAGTTGATCTTCCCTCTACATTTTTAACTTTCACTTTCCAATCACCAGTAATTTTCACTGCAACTTGATTGCAAGTTTGATCAATTTCAGATTACAAAACTTGGTAAAAATCTTCAATGTCTTCATTTTTGGCTTTAGTGGTTGGTGTATAAATTTGAATAGTCGTATTAAGTTGTATTTCTTATAAAAATAAAACACACCGCCGTCAAGTCAGATCTGACTCATAGCGACCCCTCCTTGGGTTTCCAAGGCAGTATCACTACGGGAGTAGATTGCCTAACCTTCTTTCTGAGGAGTGTCTCATGGGTTTGAACCTCCAGCCTTCTGCTTAGCAGTCAAATGCCTTAGGCACTATGCCACCAGGTCTTTCGTATAGGTATGTGGATATTATCCTTTCACTGTTGGCATTGCACTTGAGAATAGATCTTGAAATGTCCTTATTGACAATGAATATGACACCAGTCCTCTTCAATTTGCCATTCCCAGTGCAATAGACCATATGAGTTTCCTATTCACAATTCCCTGTACTAGTCTATTACAGTTCACTAACCTCTGGTGGTGTAGTGCCTAAAGCATTTGACTGCTAACCATGAGGTTGGCAGTTCAAACCCACCAGCTGTTCCACAGAAAGAAGATGAGACAATTTACTTCTACAAAGATTTACTGCCTTGGAAACTCAATGGGGGTCACTATGAGTCAGAATTGACTTGATGGCAGTGAGTTTGAGTAATGCCTAGGATATTAATCTTTATTCATTCCATTTCATTTTTGACAACTTCCAATTTTACTTGATTCACACTTTGTGCATTCTACATTCTGATTGTTAATGGAAGTTTGCAGCTGTCTCTTCTCATTTTGAGTCATGTCACATCAGTATTTGAAGTCCTGAAAGCTTTACTCTATCCACCTCACTAAGCTTGACTGTGCCTTTAGGAGGCAATTTTTTCCCAGTCATGTTTTGAGTGTCTTCAAACCTGAGTGGATCATCCTGTGGTACTATATAAGACAATGTTCTGCTGCTATACATGAGGTTTTCACCACCCTACTTTTTTAAAAGTAGACTGCAAGGTTCTTCTTCCTAGCATGACTCACTCTAGAAATTCTGCTGAAACTTGTCCACTATAGGTGACCCTGTCTGTATTTGAAATACCTGTGACATAGATTCCAAGCTCACAGCAACACACAAGCCACCACAGTATGACAAATTGACAGAAAATGGTGGATGTATAACTATAGTACTGGTTATAAACATTAGAAAAGAAATATATAAAAAGTTCTATAAGAAGACAAAAGAGAAACTAATTAATTAGTAAGGGAAATCTTATAATAAAAGGTGATAGTTTAGCTGCGACTTAATATATGTACTGTGGGTAGTAACATAGGAAAAATTTAGAAAGCAATTAAGACAAAGAAAGCTTACATGGAAATGCATCATGGCATTTGGAAAATAACCTACCTAGAAAGGGTAAATAATGTGGTGAAGCAGTATCAGAAGGCATGTGGTGTTTACCTACTCACATCTCTGGTATTGACAGAAGGTAAGAATGGAAAGAAAAGTGTAGAGCACACTGTAAAGGACTTAAATAGTGTGCTAAAGAGCTTAGGCTTTACCTGATAGACAATGGGAAACCAACTAAGTTTTGGGGCTGTGAATTAGTTCAGTTACAACATTAAAAAAATTATTGATCTATAAGAATTTGCTATTGAAATATTAACATAATTAATATATGTGAAATGGTTTTGAGGCACCTTCTCCCTATCCTTCTAAAAGTTTTATGTGTATTGATTTGTTTCATGCTCACAATAGCCCTAAAAAGTAGAACTTAATATTTACTTTATAAATTAAGAAACTTACTCTCTAGATATGGAATAAGTTGAGGAAGATTATTTAAGAGAAAAGATACAGAAAAAGAAGCAAGATCCATACCCCAGTCTTTCTGACTCCACAGACTATGCTGCCTAGTTCTGCACTGTGTAAAATCTAAATCACTCAAGGTGTTTCATAAAATGCAGTGTACAAGGAAATGTTTAAAATTTTTGGTGCTAGCTTCCTCTTGATTTTGCTTCCCCCACTCCACATTTAGAATATGCTTGTTTTAGGGGTTGTAGGTTGTGGCTGAGAAGTATAATGAACATTTATCATGCCTTTCTAAACCTTCTCCTTTTACCTTGAAAAAAAAAAAAACTGGAAGCAATAAGGGAAAGCTAAATAATATCTACTATAAAAAATCTATTACTACACTCTACTAGATTTTAATGCTTGTTTTAAAAATTATTGATATGCTCAATATCTTCCTTTTAATTCCCCAAGTACCTTCCAGAGAATTTAGGTGAATCATATAATAAAAGAGATAATAAGTGGTATATGAAAGGTGATGAAGTTTAAATTTAAGAACATACTTGAAAAACCTTTCCAATAATCACTGAGTATTTCAAACTCTTTTTTCAGGCCACAAGGCAGGAGCAAGATGGCGGCATCAATTGGGATTTAAAATAGATTCAAATTTAAATAAAGCTCTGTGTTAATATAGATATCAAGATCAATTTTTGTTCTGTTTTGACGATCTTTTTCCTATGGTTGGTGACTTTGAAACAACATCTTGATTCAATTCACCTCTGTTCTTGATTTATGACTTTCAAATTCAGAATTAGATCTGGTAATTTAATCTTTATTCTTATATATGTTGCTCTTTCTGGAAATTGTATTTTCATCATGAAACATCTTTTTCCTGACCTTTGTTTGTAACCCTAACAGAAATTAATCAACCTGTACCCATTGATAATCCCCTAATGAACATAATTTCTCACCAAAGATTGGCATATTACTCATCTAACTGAGTCACAGAAATAATACAACCACATGTCATTATACTTTCAAAATATCCAACAGTTAAATTCCAGGAATTATAAAATAACATGCTTATTAAACATCACTTGATATTATGATTAATCACTTATAGACCTCAAATTAATTATAATTGTACAAGTTGTCAATTTAGAAGATTACTTAAACAAATTCATTATTTTGAAATCAAGTAGTTACTCTATTAATTGGAACTGATTTTTACACGAAATTCTAATCTCAGAACTTAATATAAGCCTAATGTTGTAAGGGGTCATTCAAAATTAGAAATTTCAGTTGTGTTTTCCTTTGTATTATAGTTTTTTTTTTTCTTTCCTTTTCATTTCCCACACACAATTGGACAGGTTATATAAGTTAAAATCGCCAAGGAATTTTCATAACTAAAGCTAATTGCAAAAATAAATAAATAAAGGAAATAAATGAATCTATTTGTTAAATATTTACATTTGTATTACACTAAAATATCCACCATCCAGTACTAAGGTCAATTGGTGATTTTCTCTTTAATTCTCCAAGTATAATGGCATAATTCAAATTAAATAGTAATCCAAAGAATATGTAGTGAGATCAAGGTTGTGGTATGAAATATTTGTAAATAAAAACTAAGAAACTCAAAATAGGATATAATATGTACAATAGAGCATTTCTATTATAAAAGCATTCTAGTAAAAGAAAAATACAGGGTATTAAAGTTAAAGGTTGAGCATACTATATGTGGAGAAAGTAATCTAATAATGCAAAAAGATGACAGTTTTTGACTATTAGCATAAAAGTTATATCATAATATATTTCAAGATTCCATATATTTTATTTTATTTTAATAGCTTAAGTCCTTTTACACTTTTGAAGTTGATAGGAAACCTTGAATTTCAGATCACACATAAAATAAAATCTTTTTATTATCATGATGATTTTTCTTTGTAAAAAATTATTTCTCTCTACTTCTTCCAAGATTTTGATACAAAAGTACAGAAAATTTCCTTTTCCTAGTCATATTACATGAATAATTCACTTAAGTTTAAAGTCAATTGAAGTCTGATTAATCCATATTATGCATTCATAATCCAAAAGAAGGAAATTTAGAATTTGATTTAATATGTATTTTATATTAGAATAGTGTTAACACATAATTTAGAACTTATATTCACTTTTTATAATTAGATGGTGCTGTCTTATTTGATCATCTTTAAAAATGTTCAAATATCTGTGTAGTAAAAGGAATCTAAAATAAAGATGAATTTATATCAAAAAAGATGCTTTAAATAGAATTGTACAAAATAATATGAATCCATTTATATCTAAAAATGTGCATGCTTGAATATAGATAAATATGTATATTATAAACACAGAGAAAAAGTAGTGAAAGGTATTATCAATGTCTTAATAGTGCTTCCTTCTGAAAAGAATGGTTGAACATGTGTGTGTCTGTGTGGACAGAAAGACTTTCATTCTCTCCTCTATATTCTCTATTTTCATTTTTTCATAAAAACATAAGTAACTATGTAGGACTTATGAAATTTTCTTCCAAAAGGACATCTAGATAAGAATCTATGATTATTCCTCATAAATCAGAATGAGAATGCAGTGAAGACCATTTTCAGTCCATTCTTCTAAGATGCAAGTTCATTGAAGACAAGAAATTTGAAATTAGTTTTATTCATATGTATACTCTCCTCAATGTTAGTGAAGTAATTTAGGTGGTTATATATGTATATTATATATACATATAATATATATTTAATGATGAATAAAACACAAGTTAGTAGGTAGCAATCAGGAAATATGACAACACAAGTATCACAAAGGAATTGTTGTGAAATAAAAAATAAGGAAATGTGACAGGAAAATATCACAAGGCATTCAGGAGCTGAGTTCCAGCTCTCTAGGTTTTGGGAACAGGAAATAGATATAAAGTCTTGGAGGAAGCAAGATAGAATCTAGGGCATGAGAGCAAGAAGATATGAAACCTATTACTATAATTCTAAAATATCCTTAAGAACTGAGGTTTGGTTATAATGAATAAAGCAAAATATTTTGACCTGTAAGTGTTTGCAAGGATGTGGAGGATTGGAACCCTCATGCATCACTGGTGGGAATGTAAAATTGTACAGCCACCGTGGAAAATAGTTTTGTGGTTCCCAAAAATGTTAAACATAGAGTTATCCAATGACAGCAATTCCACTCCAAGTGTGAAATTACTAGAAAGTGACTTGAAAGTAGAAACCCAAACATATCCGAGTATACTAATATTTAATTCAGATTTATTCACAACAGTTAAAAGGTGGAAAACAACCCTAGAGTCCATCAACATATGAATGAATAAATAAAGTGTAGTATATACATACAAGGGAGCTCTGGTGGCCTAGTGCCTAATAGATTTGACTGCTAACCAGAGGGCTGGAGGTTCAAACCCACCAGCCACTCCTTAGAAGGAAGGTTGGGCAATCTACTTCTGTAGAGATACCACCTCGGAAATCTAAGGAAGAGTCACTATGAGTAGAACCCACTCAACCACAGTGAGTTGGGTTATTTTGCTTTTATATACATAATGGAATATTATGTAACCATAAAGGAAAATAAAATAAAATTATGATACATGCTACAACATAGATGAGCCATGAAAACATAGCCTGTCTTATATGAAATATCTAGAATAGGCAAATACATAGAGAGAAAAGTTTATTTTAAAAACCCAAGGAGTCGCTATGAATTGGATCCAACCCCACATCAGCGAGTTTGTTTTTTGAGTTTTAGATATGAAGAGCAGGTAAAGGGAGGGAGAGACACAGGCCCCACTGCCACCAGCCAGGAAAACAGGGGAAAGAGAAGCCAGAGGTGATGACAGAGCAGAGCAGCAGCCAGTCAGCCAGGTAAAGAGAGAGAGGGACCTAGGCGTCACCCCCTTCATCCAGGAAAGTGGGGGAAAGACAAGCCAGGGGAACAACAGAACAGAGAAGGTCCAGGGATCCACATAAGAGGAGGGCAGAGAGGATTTGAACAGATAAGTAAGACAGACTTGTCTGTAAGTTTGTCATGTTATTGTGGCTTGTGTGTTGTTGTGAGGTTTGAGGCTGTGCCACCAGTGTTTCAAGTGCCAACCAGGTTTCACATGGTGTACAGGTTTGAATGCAGCTTGCAGTCTGAGACAAACTAGAAAGAAGGAAGAGGCCATCTACTTCCAAAGAATTGGCCATGGGAAACCTTATGAATAGCAGAGAAACAAGGTAAAATATGCATTACTGGACAACTTTATGAATAGCCTGGAAACATTATCTGATACAGTGCAGCAGGAGGAGCCCTTTAGTTCAGAAGGCTTTCAAAATACGACTAGGAAAGAACTACATCATGAGAGTAGGACCATACTTACTGATATGGATAGAGTAAAGCATTCAAGACCTCCATTTCTTGATGTGGCACAACTCAAATTGAGGAGAAAGACCTGCAAACATACATTAATAACCAGAACATGGAATGTACAAAGTATGAATCTAGGAAAATTAGAAGTTGTCAAAAATGAGATGGAATGTATAAAGATTGATATCCTAGGCATTAGTGAGCTGAAATGGACTGGTTTTGGCCATTTTGAATCAGATAACCATATGATCTACTAGGCTGGGAATCAAAATTTGAAGCGGAAAGGCATGCCATCCATCATCGCAAAGGATGTTTCAAGATCTGTCCTGAAGTACAATGCTGTCAGTGATAGGATAATATCTATATGACTACAAGTAAGACCAGTTAACATGACTATTATTCAAATTTATGCACCTACTACCAAAGCCAAAGAAGAGGAAATTGAAGATTTTTATCAACTTCTACAGTCTAAAATTGACCAAGCGTGCAATCAAGATGTGCTAATTATCACTAGTGACTGGAATGGAAAAGTTAAAAACAAGGAAGAATCATTGGTAGCTGGAAAATTTGGCTTTGGTGATAGAAATAATGCTGGAAATCCCTTGAAAGAATTTTGTAAGACCAATGACTTATTTATTGCCACTACCTTTTTTCAACAACACAAATGATGGCTATACACATGGGCTTCAGCTGATGGAGTACACAGGAATCAAATTGACTACATCTATGGCAAAAGGTTATGGAAAAGCTCAATATTTTCAACTAAAACCAGGTCAGGGGCTGATTGTGGAACAGATAATCAACTGCTCCTATGGAAGATCAACTTGAAGTTGAAGACAATTAAAACAAGTGCACAAGAGCCAAAATACAATCTGAATATATCCCTCCTGAATTTAGAGACCATTTAAAGAATAGATTTTATGCATTGAACACCAATGACAGAAAACCAGAAGAATTGTGGAATGATATCAAGAACATCATCCATGAAGAAAGCAAGAGGTCATTATGAAGACAAGAAAAGAAGAAAAGACCAAAACGGATGTCAGAAACTTGACCTTGAATAGAGAGTTGTTGTTGTTGTTGTTGTTAAGTGCCGTCGAGTAGTTTCTGACTCATAACGACCCCATGCACAGCAGAACGAAACACTGCCCAATCCGGCGCCAGCCCCACAATCCCTGCTATACTTGAGCC
>NW_006921865.1:4085416-4087463 GCF_000298275.1 Orycteropus afer afer | reverse complement strand
CATGTTGTAAGAAGGGACCATTCCCTGGAGAAGGATGTCATGCTTGGTAGGATGGAGGGTCAACAAAAGAGGAGAAGACCTTCAACAAGATGGATTGACACAGTGGCTGTGATGATGGCCTCAAGTATAGTAAGGATCATGGGATTGAGCAGTGTTTTGTTCTGCTGTGCATGGGGCCGCTGTGAATTGGAAATGACTCGATGGCACCTAACAGCAACAATATTAGGGAGATATGATCTAGGTAGAGACTACAGGTAGGCTTTCTTAAGGAAGTAACAACTGAGTTGAAGTCTTAAGGACCTATATGAATTACCTAGCAGAGAGGAGAAAAAGTTATTTCTTAAAAATAGAATGGTGCAGAGGATGTGTGTATTTCTTCCACCTTCTTTTGATGCTTCCTATATTATTCAATATTTTGCCCATAGAATCTTTCAATATTGCCACTCGAGGCTTGATTTTTTTCTTCATTTCTTTCAGCTTGAGAAACTCTGAGTGCTTCTTCTTTTCTTTTGGTTTTTTAATGTCAGGTCTCTGAACTTTTCATTATAAAACTTCATTTTTTTCCAGCTGCCCTTAAAATCATCTATTTAGCTCTTCTATTTTGTCATTTCATCCATTCACTTTAGCTACTTTGCATCCAACACAAGTTTCATAGTCTCTTCTGACATCCTTTTTGGTCTTTTCTTCCTTACCTGTCTTTTTAATGACCCTTTGTTTTCTCCAAGTGTGATATCATTCCACAACTCATCTGGTCTTCAGTCAATGGTGTTCAATGAGCTTAATCTAGTCTTCAGATGTTCTCTAAATTCAGGTGGTTATACTCGAGGTCATATTTTGGCTTTTGTGCACTTATTATATTATTCAGCTTCATCTTCAGCTTGCATATGAAGAATTGATGATCTGTTCCACAATCAGCATTTTGTCTTGTTCTGACTGATGATATTGAGCTTCTCCATCACTTCTTTCCACAAACATAGTCAATTTGATTCCTGTGTATTCCATTTGATGAGGTTAATGTGTCTATTCACTGTTTATGTTGCTTTAGTAAGGTATTGGCAATGAATAAATAAGTCAGTCTTGCAAAATTCTATAAGATCAGTAGTGTCATTTCTTTCACCAAGACCATATTTTCCAACTACTCATCCTTCTTCTTTGTTTGTAACTTTTATTTTCAAATCATCAGTAATTATGAATATATCTTAATTGTATGTTTGGCCAATTTCAGACTGAAGAAGTTGGTAAATATCTTCAATGTCTTCATCTTTGGCTTTAGCGGTTGGTATAAAAATTTGGATAATAGTATTAACTGGTCTTCCTTCTAAGCATATGGATATTATCCTATCACTGACAGCATTTACTTCAAGATGAATCTTGAAACGTTCTTGTTGATGATGAATGCGACACCACTCCTCTGCAGTTTCTCAATTCTAATATGGTAGACCATATGTTTGCCCATTCAAAATGGCCAATACCAGTCCATTTTAGGTTATTAATGACTAAGATATCTATCTTTATGCAATACATTTCATTTTCAACAACTTTCAATTTTACTAGATTCATGCTTCATACAAGACATGTTCCAATTATTAATTAATGTTTGCAGCTGTTTCTTCTCATTTTGAGTCATGAATACACAGAGTCACTCTTGTTGTTGTTAGGTACCGTCAAGTAGTCTCTGACTCATAGCAACCCTAAGCATATCAGAACGAAACACTGCCCAGTCCTACGCAACCTCACAATCCTTGCTATACCTGAGCCCATCATTACATCCACTTTGTCCAATCATATCGTTGAGGGCTGTGTTAGACTGGGTTCTCTAGAGAAACAAAAACCAGCAAAGCTTATACAGAGAAAGAGAGAAATTTTTCTTAGTAAAATGGCTCACAAATGTATGTTGTTGTTGTTATGTGCCGTCGAGTCGGCCCTGACTCATAGCGACCCCTCCTTGGGTTTCCTAGGCAGTATCACTACGGAAGTAGGATTGCCCAACCTTCCTTCCGAGGAGTGGCTGGTGGGTTTGAACCACCAGCCGTCTGGTTAGCAGGCA
>NW_006921865.1:4077851-4085316 GCF_000298275.1 Orycteropus afer afer | reverse complement strand
TCTATTCTTTAGATGATCTCTAAATTCAGGAGAGATATATTCAAGATCATACTTGAATAGAGAGTAGCTAAAGCAAATGGAAGAAATGACAAGATAAAGAAGCTGAACAGAAGATTTCAAAGAGCAGCTTGAGCAGACAAAGCCAATTACTATAATGAAATGTTCAGAAGCCTGGAGTTAGAAAACCAAAAGGGAAGAACATGGTTGGCATTGCTCAAGCTGAAAGAACTGAGGAAACAAATTAAGGCTCGAGTTGCAATATTGAAAGATTTTATGGGCAAAATACTGAATGATGCAGGAAGCATCAAAAGGAGATGGAAGGAATACACAGAGTCACTGTACCAAAAAGTACTGGTCAATGTTCATTCTTTTCAGGAGATGACATATGATCAAGAACCAATGGTTTTGCATAAAAACCTTGTTCCACGTCCTACATTGGTGAATAGTGACTAGGATCTTAAAAGCTTCCAAGTGGCCATCTAAGATGCAGCTAATGGTCTCCTAGCATTGGAAGCAAAGAAAAGTGCAAAAAAACAAGGGCATTTGGAAGCAATCAGCCCTAGGATATGATGGCCCTTGAGGCTAAAGGAACTAGATTGTCCCCAGTTACCAATAGCAACCATTCAGGAAAGGATCAAATCTGGAGATCTTGGATAGAGTGAGAGGAAAAACGTGGAACAAAATCCAAAAACTCAATAATGACCAGAATTTCTGGTCAGATAGAGTCTGATGAGACCCCCAATACTGTGGCCCTGGAATATATTCTGCACCTAGAATAAAACTAACTCCCAGGGTCTGGCTCTCAGCCCAATAGTTAACAAGATGTACATGCAGACCACTCTACCCTGTATGATTCACCTACATACTTTATATCAATATGTCCCTTAGAGAAATAGACCATGGGGCACCAGAAGGGCAACACTCAAATTGAGGAAATGCAGAACAAACAGGAGTGCATAAATATGAGGGCCACAGGGGGAGGGTTACTGGGTAGGGAGGGGAAGAGACTAGGTTAGGGTTGGACATGGTAAATGGGGAATGAAATTAAATGTACATGTAAAATTGAATGTATAACAAGCTCTTAAAAAATAAATAATAACAGTAATTTAAAAAAAAAAAAAAAAAGGAAGAAGAAGAAGCAGACAACCAGCGACAGCAGAGGCAGCAGAACAAGGATACTGGCACTAGATGGTGCAGTGGGTTTCCCAGTCCATTGAGCAAGGCAACTGCATTCTATATGCTGACCCACAAAACAAGAGAGCTGAGCATGTTCATGTAGGAGGCTTGCATATAGTGAGGTGCTCTTGGCACTTACTAGTGGAGTTATAGAGCTTTGGAACACTTGCCCAAACAGAGCAGAGGCTGGGCCATTCCAAGAGGCCTGAGGGGCCAAGGAGCTGAGAGGGGCTGAGGGGCTAAGGGCCAGAGAGAGGCCTGCCTGTGGCACAGCTGAGAAGAGGTCATTCTGATCAAAGAACTATATCCTGAGTCACTTCTGATCCTGAATTGTAACTTGTTACTTCCCTAATAAACCCCATAATCATAGGAAAAAACAAAACAAAACAAAAAAGAACCAATGGTATTGAAGGAAGAAGTCGAAGATTCACTGAAGGAATTGGTGAGGAACAAGGCTCTAAGAATTGATAGAATACCCAATGAGATGTTTGAACAAATGGATGCCCCACTAGAGGCACTCACTCAGTTAGGCCAAGGTATCTGGAAGACAGCTACCTAGCCAACTGACTGGAAGAGATCCATATCTGTACCCTTTCCAAAGAAAGGTGATCCCACAGAATGTGTAAATTATTGAACAATATCATTATTAACACATGCAAGTAAAATTTTACTGCAGATATTTCAAAAATGGTTGCAGCAGTATATTGATGCAAAGCTTCCAGGAATACAGGCTGGATTCAGAAGAGGACATGGAACAAGAGATATCATTGCTGGTGTCAGATGTACCTTGGCTCAAATCAAAGAATACCAGAAAGATGTTTATTTATGTTTTATTGACTATTCAAAAGCATTTGATTGTGTGGATCATAACAAATGATGGATAACATTGAGAAGAACAGGAAATCCAGAACACTAAACTGTACTCATGAGGAACCTGTACATATATTAAGAGGCTGTCATTCAAACAGAATAAGGGGAGACTGCATGGTTTAAAATCAGGAAGGGAGTGCCTCAGGATTGTATCTTTCCACCATACTTATTTGATCTGTATACTGAGCAAATAACCCCAGAAGCTGGACTATATATATGAAGAAGAACGTGGCATCAGGATTGGAGGAAGACTCATTAACAACCTGCGACATGCAGATGACACAACTTTGCTTGCTGAAAGTGAGAATGACTTGAAACACTTATTGATGAAGATTGAAGACTACAGTCTTCAGTATGGATTACACCTCAATACAAAGAAAACAAAATCCTCACAAATGGATCAATAATCAGCACCACGATAAATGAAGTTTGAAGTTGTCAAAGACTTCATATTACTTGGTTCTACAATCAACACCAATGGAAACAGCTGTCAAGACATCAAAAAGACATATTACATTTGGCAAATATGTTGCAAAAGACCTCTTTCAAGTGCTAAAGAGCAAAGGTATTGCCTTGAGGACTAAGGTGCACCTGACACAAGCCATGGTATTTTCAATCACCTGATATGCATGCGAGAGCTGGAAAATTAATAAAGAAGATCAAAGAGTTGATGATTTTGAGTTGTGGTGTTGATGAAGAATACTGAAAGTACCAGGGACTGCTAAAAGAACTAACAAATCTGTCCTGGAAGAAGTGCAGCAGGAATGCTCCTTGGAAGCAAGAATGGCTAGACTTTGTCTCACCTACTTTGGTCACATTGTAAGAAGAGACCATTCCTTGGAGAAGGATGCCATGCTTGGTAAAGAGGAGGGGCAACAAAAAAGGGGAAGGCCGTCAACAAGTTGGATTGACAGTGACTGTGATGATTGGCTAAGGTATAGCAAGGATCGTAGGGTGGGCACAAGACCTAGCAGTGTTTCATTCTGTTGTACATAGGGTTACTGTGAGTTGGAGACAACTCAGTGGTACCTAACAAAAACAACAAGGATTATTAATTAATTTCTCATTCAACATTATCAAAACAATTTTGTTATCCATGATGGAATGTGTTGATGAAAAATAACTGGTTGTCATAAGCAAATATTATCTAAAGAACAATAGGCTAATGAAGGCTTCACAGTAAAAAATGCAATCCATTTGTCATTTTATTTAAGAATCCAATAATGCTGGGTACACACATACTAAATACTTTGGTTTATTTATAACACAGAAGAGGAAACACTAAAGAAACATAATGATAATATTGAAGCGTTGTTTATGTTTAGATGCTCAAAATGTCTTGTAATGCCTAAGCCACCTGGAATTAAAGGAAAATATTTTCCATTTATGGAAAGTATGAGAAATAAAGCTAAATTAGAAAATGTCACATATTCTGATGAAATATAATAGGAATTAGTTCAGGCCATAGGAGAAATTGATCACATAAATCACATAAATCTCCAGCAAAATGTATTAATAGCTACAGTAAAATCCAATAAAACAAAATTAGCATCCTTATGCCTCAGGGCATGTTCGACTTCCTTTACAGATCCAAGTTCCTCACACCATTTCAGCTCCATGCCCTCTTTACCAAGAAATTATTGCTTTAAATACTTATTTTTTTCTCAAATAAGGACTCTTGCTAATGAAAAGCTTTGTCTTAGAAATGTATAAAGCCTGTTTTGATTTATATTTGGATAAATAACTAGAGAAAATTTTGTTTTTACTCATCTTCCTGTATATCAATAACAGGCTAAAACAAAAACAGGAAAAAAACAGTATTTTTAATTATGACAGTAATGTTTATGTTTGAGTATTCATTAAATTAAGTAATATAATGAAGATATTTTGCAGATGATAAAGTAATAAAATGTAAGGAAATATTATTATTATTTTGTTTGTAAGAAAACATCTCAGACAGGAACTTTTTAGTGCTTAATGAGCCATCAAAAGCCCTAGTAACTGCCCTGAAATAAAACTTTAGATTAATAGAATGTCAATGTCTTTTTTCAGAATGCTTTTTCTCTGATATTACACCACCTAATCTGCTTCAAAAGTAGGTAAATTTATTTTGTTAATTAAATATTATAGTTCCTTATTAATATTATATTGTTATTAATTTATTATTCAAATGCTAATTTAGGTTGTTAAACAATTAATCTTCAGTCTATTCTATATGAATGATTCACATTATTTTTCTTCCAAAATAAGAACTGAATCCATGTCTTCTCACAATGATGAAGTAGACATAACAGTCCTTAAGATGCATACCAATGAAATACATATATGTTCTTCAGATGCCTATCAGATTTAACAAGATAGGCCAAATTACTTTCATTTTTCCATGTATGTGAATTCAAGATGTTGTTTAATGATATTACAGAAAATAAGTTAAACAGTTTGGTCTCCCCAAAAGTAAAACTATGTGTAGTAAAAGAATATTGATCTTATTCTCTGTGTCTTCCCTTACGAATACTAGGCTTAAGGTCATGTGTTCTGAATGAATGAATGAATGTCTACCTGGCACAGAGTAAAGACATTCCCTGCAGTTATCATGGAAAATCCATGCCATTAATTACATTAAAAAAGAAACATACATACACTTAGATAGGAAATAGAAACTTAGAAGGAGAGCTTTAGGCAGCAGAAGCCACCTCTCAATAGAACCTACCCTAGACAACTTATTTGAAACTACAACTATCCACATATAACTCAATGTTCCTTAATTTAGTTTAATTTACCACCTTTCAAAGCATTTATGTATTTTTTCACAAATGAATTATAATTTACTAATTGATCTCAACATTACTATTTATCAGTTATCATCTATATACACTACTAAAATTTCTATAAAGGAATACAATTTTTTTCATAGTTATTATTGTACCTCAAAAATTTAGAACAACGTCTGGAGCATAATAGGCATTCACTAATGAACTTAAGGAAATTACAAAAAAAGAGGATCCAAAGAAGACAAGAACAGACACTCCCCCAATACCAATAATCAATTTCACAATTACTACAAGAAAAAAACTATTTTACTTTTTACATTCATTTATTTAACACATATTAATTGATCCTAACTATGAGCCAGATAGAGTTATACATGTTAGGGATAAGAGGAGCAAAAACTAACACTGTGTAAACTTATGTACTAAAGGGAAAAATAAAAATTAAAGAATCACAAAAACAAACCTCATATGCTATAATGCAGCTAAGTAGCAGCACATGGTGTTATAAGAATATATTATTGGGAGACCAACGAGACCAACAACTTGTTCATCACAAACACCTTTTTCAAAACACAAACAGTGGCTCTACACGTGGACTTCCCAGATGGAACACACCGGAATCAGATTTACTACATCTGTGGCAAGAGGCGGTGGAAAAGCTCATCATCTTCAGCTAAAACAAGGCCAGGAGCTGATTCTGGAACAGACCGTCAACTGCTCATATGCAAGTTCAACTTGAAGTTGAAGTCAGTTAAAATAAGTCCAAGAGAACCAAAATATGATCTTGAATATGTTGTTGTTGTTGTTATGTGCCTTCGAGTCAAACCCGACTCACAGCGAGCCCTCCTTGGGTTTCCGAGGCAGTATCACTACGGAAGTAAGATTGCCCAACCTTCCTACCAAGAAGTGGCTGGTGGGTTTGAACCGCCAGCTGTCTGGTTAGCAGGCTAGTGTCTTAGCCACTATGCTACCAGAGTTCCCACTATGCTACCAGATCTTGAATATAGACCTCTTGAATTTAGAGATCATCTAAAGAATAGATTTGATGCATTCAACACCAACGACTGAAAAACAGAATTGTGGGAGGATATCAAGAACATCATCCATGAAGAAAGCAAAAGATCACTAAAAAGACAACAAAAGAAGAGAAGACCAAAATGGATGACAGAAGAGACTCTGAAACTTGCCCTTGAGCAGAGAGTAGCTAAAGCCAATGGAAGAAATGACAAGATAAAAAAGCTGAACAGAAGATTTCAAAAAGCAGCTCAAGCAGACAAAAACAACTACTATTATGAAATGTGCAATGACCTGGAATTTGAAAACTAAAAGGGAAGAGCATGCTCAGCATTTCTCAAGCTGAAAGAATTAAAGAAAAAAATTAAACCTTGAGTTGCAATATTGAGAGATTCTATGGGCAAAATATTGAATGCTGCAGGAAACATCAAGAGAAGACTGAAGGAGGTTCCGGCAAGATGGCAGACTAGGCAGAAAGAATGCACAGACCCTCTTCAACAAAGAAAAGGGAAACCAATTAACACAGACACAGAAGATAATCCTGGACACCTGAGCCTTGAAGGGAAGGATACAAAAGCGGACTAAACCCCAACTAGCAGAAGAATTTGCATGAAAAATACCAAAAAAGGAGACATACAGAGCTGTGGTCTGGCAGCAATCCTGACAGCATAGACAGCTTGGAGATTCCCGAGTGGTGGTAGGACTTAAGAATTAACCTAAAAATCACCCTGCTAGCCAGGGACTGCACAGAAGACTGTGCACAGTGGCTGGGGAACAAACAGAGA
This sequence comes from Orycteropus afer afer, assembly GCF_000298275.1. Taxonomy (NCBI): domain Eukaryota; kingdom Metazoa; phylum Chordata; class Mammalia; order Tubulidentata; family Orycteropodidae; genus Orycteropus; species Orycteropus afer. Next base: position 4,078,700 of record NW_006921865.1, on the reverse strand, counting down.
ATGAAGAGAAAGGTGGGCTGAGCTGTGGACTTTTGCCAGTTCAGAGGGAGCTGCCACTTTGTAGGTTTAAAAAGTGGCTTGACTATTTTGGATATTTAAAGAAACAGTGCTCTCGCAGAGTCCTGTGGTGGTAGGACTTAAGAATTAACACAAAAATCACCCTGCTAGCCAAGGACTGCATGGAGGACTGTGCACAGTGGCTGGGGAACAAACAGAGAAGGTGAAGAGAAAGGTGGGCTGAGCTGTGGACTTTTACCAGTCCAGAGGGTGTGGCCATTTTGTAGGTTTAAAAAGTGGCTTGACTATTTTGGATATTTAAAGAGACAGCACTCTTGCAGATTCCTGGGGCTTAAGAACATGTTGTGCTTTCCAGCAACCCCAAGGACACTCAGGAACTGCAAGACTGACAAGTTTTTTGAAGGTTATTTGATTGTAATTTGTGTCTAATTGAGTGGAAGACAACAACAGTCCCCATGAGAGACACAACTACACTCACACCTCCTGCAACTTCACTTACTGAGTGACAGCTACTACCTCCTTCACCACCAATGGGCCAATGATAAAAAAAAACACCAAGAAGATCCTGAATCACACTTGGCTGCTCTTCACAAACAGTTAACAGAGATCTAAATACAACAAGGTCACGATGCCCAGGAAACAACAGACCATCAGAGTCCACACAAAGAAGCAGGATAAAGTGGTTAAAAAAAAAAAAAAGGGAGCAGGATACAGACCCAGAACACATCCCTGAGGAAGAAGCAGCATTGGAACTCTCTGATAAGGAATGCAAAAGAATTATCTTTAGGTATCTAAAAAGGATTGAGAGACAGACCAAAGAAAACACAGAAA
>NW_006921865.1:4076732-4077751 GCF_000298275.1 Orycteropus afer afer | reverse complement strand
GGGTTACTAGGGGTAATAGTGAGTGGTACCACTTCTGTTTCCACCCCTTGGTTCCTGGATCCATGAATCTGGGTATTGGAGAAACAGAACCATATATTGGATGCTGGTTTAGAGTATATACAGCCTCCTGGAGAACATTGCCCCAACCCTTCAAGGTATTGCCACCTAGCTGGTGCTGTATTTGTGGTTTTAAGAGGCCATTCCATTGTTCTATCAAGCCAGCTGCTTCAGGATGATGGGGAACATGATAAGACCAGTGAATTCCATGAGCATAAGCCCATTGCCGCACTTCATGTGCTGTGAAATAAGTCCCTTGATCCGAAGCAGTGCTGTATGTGATACCATGACTGTGGATAAGGCATTCTGTAAATCCATGGATGGTAGTTTTAGCAGAGGCATTGCATGCAGAAAAGGCAAATCCGTATCCAGAATAAGTATCTGTTCCAGTAAAAACAAAACACTGTTCTTTCTATGATAGAAGTGGTCCAATGTAATCAACTTGCCACCAGGTTGCTGCCTGATCACCCTGAGGAATGGTTCCATATCTCCGACTCAGTGTTGGTCTCTGCTGTTGGCAGATTGAGCACTCAGCAGTGGTGGTAGCCAAATAAGCCTTGGTAAGCAGGAGTCCATTTTGCTGAGACCATGCATAACCTCCATCCCTGCCACCATGGCCAATTTGTTCGTGAACCCATTGAGTAATGACAGGAGTGGCTGGGGAAAAAGAACATCTGGTTTCCACTGAACGTGTCATCCTATCCACCTGGTTGTTAAAGTCCTCCTCTGCCGAGGTCACCTATTGATGGGCATTCACATGAGACACAAATACCTTACTCCTTTGGCCCATTCAGAGAGATCTATCCACATACCTCTTCCCCATAAACCTTTATCACCAATCTTCCAATCATGCTCCTTCCAAGTCCCAGGCCATCCAGCTAAGCCGTTAGTCATAGCCCGTGAATCCATATATAATCGCACATCTGGCCATTTCTTATTCCATGCAAAGTGAACAGCCATAT
>NW_006921865.1:4051711-4076261 GCF_000298275.1 Orycteropus afer afer | reverse complement strand
GGCAGCTCAGGCCTCATGGTGAGTTGGTGGCCCATGGTTAGGCGTTCAGTCTCTACTAAAGCCCAGTAACAAGCTAAGAACTGTTTCTCAAAAGGAGAGTAGTTATCTGGAGAGGAAGACAGAGCTTTGCTCCAAAATCCCAAGGGTCTGTGTTGAGATTCATCAACAGGAACCTGCCAAAGGCTCCAAACAGCATCTCCATCTACTACAGACACTTCAAGCACCACTGGATCAGCCGAATCATATGGCCCAAGTGACAGAGCAGCCTGCATGGCAGCCTGAACCTGTTGCAGAGCCTTCTGTTGTTCTGGGCCCCACTCAAAACTAGCAGCTTTCTGAGTCACTTGATAAATAGGCCGCAGCAACACACCCAAATGAGGGATATGTTGCCTCCAAAATCCAAAGAGACCCATCAGATGTTGTGCCTCCTTTTTAGTTGTGGGGGGAGCCAGAAACAATAATTTATCCTTCACTTTAGTAGAAATATCTTGACATACCCCACACCATTGGACCCCTAGAAATTTCACTGAGGTGGAAGGTGCCTGAATTTTCATTGGGTTAATTTCCCAAACTCTAGCATGCATATGACACAGCAATAAGTCTAGAGTCTTCAATACTTCTTCTTTACTAGGTCCAATCAGCATAATGTCATCAGTATAATGGAACCGTGTGATGTTTTGTGGAAGGGAAAGGTGATCAAGTTCCCTACAGACTAAATTATGCCATAGTGCCAGGGAGTTGATATACCCCTGAGGAAGGTCTGAGAAAGAATACTGTTGCCTTTGCCAGCTGAAGGCAAACTGCTTCTGATGGTCTTTTGAAATTGGAATAGAGAAAAAGGCATTGGCCAGATCAATAGCTGCATACCAAGTACCAGGAGATGTAGTAATTTGCTCAAGCAATGAAACCACATCAGGAACAGCAAGTGCAATTGCAGTTACCACCTGATTAAGTTTCTGATAATCTACTGTCATTCTCCAAGATCCATCTGTTTTTTGCACAGGCCAAATAGGTGAATTAAATGGGGATGTGGTGGGAATCACCACCCCTGCATCTTTCAAGTCCTTGATGGTGGCAGTAATCTCTGCCGTTTCTCCAGGGATGCGATACTGCTTTTGGTTTACTATTTTTGTGGGCAGAAGCAGTTTTAATGGCTACCACTTGGCTTTTCCTACCATAATAGCCCTTACCCCACATGTCAGGGAGCTAATGTGGGAATTCTGCCAATGGTTCAGTATGTCTATTCCAATTATGCATTCTGGAATTGGGGAGATTACTACAGGATGGGTTTGGGGACTCACTGGACCCACTGTGAGATGCACCTTAGCTAAGACTCCATCAATAACTTGACCTCCATATGCCCCCACTCTTACTGGTGGGCCACAATGATGCTTGGGTCTCCTGGAATTAGTGTCAATTCAGAGCCAGTGTCCAGTAATCCCCAAAAAGTCTGATTATTTCCTTTTCCCCAGTGAACAGTCACTCTAGTAAAAGGCCTCAGATCTCTTTGGGGAAGGCTAAGAGAAAGATTGACATTATAGATTTTTGGCAATGTAGTGAGGTCCTTCCTCAAAGGGACCTGGCCTCCCCTTCATTCAAGGGGTTGTGGGTCTGTGAACTGACTCAAGTGTGGGAATTGATTGAGAGGTCATGGCTCCGTATTCTGGTGATTCATTCTAGGTTGCTGTTCACGTGACCTAGAATTCTTCTGTCTATACAGATCAAGTAAATACTTAGTAGGCTTGCCATGTATTTCACTATGAGGAACACCATGAGAAAGTAGCCCATGCCATAATTCCACATGAGTCTGACTATTCTGATTAGTGTTCCGACTCTGTTGTCCATTATGGTAACCATGCCCACTTTATCTTTGTCGATTAACTGCTGCCACTTGGCCCCTACTACCACAGGGTCCAATCAGCCCCATCATAGTTAAGTGTCTTAGATCAATTAGGGCAGTTCCCACTGTCAAATCTGGTTTACATAAAATAGCAATCACAGCAGTCTTCAAGGATGCTGGAACTCCCTTCACAAATTTATTCCTTATTGGTACTGGTGAAAGATATGTCTTCTGGACTCTCCATTTCTGGCTCTAGAGGTCTGATCTGATAAATCCATTCTAACAGGCCAATTTCCCTAAGCCTCTTGATACCTTCTTCTACATTATACCAAGACAGGTCTGGTAGTTCAACTTGACTTAAGGTAGGCCACCGCATAATCCATGCCTCAAAAAGCCAACCAAATAAACTATTAGATTATTTCCTAACCTCTTGAGCTGAGGCATTGAATGAAGAATCCACATTTATTGGGCCTAAATCAATAAACTCAGACCATTCCCATACATATTCCCCAGGTTTCTGTTTGTACATGTTAGCAAAATCAAGTAGGTCTTTTCGGGTATAGTGTATCACCTCCTCAGTCACACTTTCTATTTCACCTTTTGGGGCTCGCTTGTACTTGACTTTAGTTATGGGTCTTGCAGCAATGATCAGTGCTTGAGGCAGTTTCTGAGAGCATTCAGGAATGTCTTCCTTAGCCTCTGCCTCAAACAATGACCCAGCAGGATTGGTTTGGCTAGTCCCACCAAACTGAGGGGAAGGGGATAATGGTTTTACAGTAATCCATTCAGATGGGAGGGATTCAACAGAATTGTCAGGCTCCATATCCTGATCTTCCTGATTATCTGTCCATATGTCCCCATTCCAGGTTTCAGAATCCCATTTTTTTTTTCTAATCAATGCTCTCATTTTAACACCAGACACCATTCTGGATTGACAATTTAGTTGGCGTTGTAATTCAGCCACCCTTATGATAAGACTCTGGGTTTGGGTTTCAGCAATATTAGCTCTGTTACTAAAAGATATAAGCCTTTCTTTCAAAGCACAGCTGGAAACACTGAGGTCTTTTATGTGATGCTTAAGCTGAGACTCAGCAGCTCTGAGCTCATCTTGCTCTTTCACCAGTTTATCTAGTGTAAGTAGGACCAACCAACCAGCTTCCTTACACCCCTCATTCTGACAAAATTGCAGAAAAGTATCAAATATATGATCACCCAGAGCATCACTTCTCACAAATATTTGGTCTATTGGTGGTGCTATTTCACATATTGATTTTGCCACCTCACAACATAGATTAGCAGGATGCTCTTTGCTAGCAGATGCAGCGTCACTAATGTCATTAAGATTAATAAAACTGGAGAAACAATCTAGGAAGTCCATCTTTATGATTTTGTCCCTCTAGAACCACTCCCAGTACCAAGTGTGTTAGACTAGGTTCTCTAGAGAAACAAAAAACACCAAAGCTTATATATAGAGAGAGAAAAATTTATCTTAGGAAAATGGCTCACAAACATAGAATCTGGCAAGTCCAAAGTCCCTAGATCAAATGTCAAGCTGGAGGCTTTTCTTGGCTCCCACAGCCACAGGGGCCAAGAAGCTCAAGGCTGGCAGACAGTACACTGGCTGTTGACTCCAACGAATGACAAATCCAAGATCTCCAGGCCAAACGGTGGACTGCTCACTCATGGACAGTTGTAGGCAGCGCAACAGAATCCTGATCCACAAAAGAAAGTCTCTCTTCCCAGGATGTCCCTGGATATCCTGGAAGCAGGCCACACCCCTAGGGAAACTACCCTTCAACAGATTGGCCACTCAGAACACGGTCATCCGATCCCATCATGGGAACGACCACACAGAACTGGGGTCCAGCCAAGTTCACACACAGCTCCAAGTATCACAAGGGCCATTTCCTTCTTCATTGACACTCCATTTTACCAAGTGTGATATCCTTCTCAAGGGAATGGTTCCTTCTGAATACATGATCAAATTAGGTGAAATGAAGTCTGGTCATTTGCACATCCAAGAAACATTCTGGCTGCATTTCTTCCAGGACATATGTGTTAGTCCTTTCAGCAGACCAAGGTACTCTTAGCATTCTTCTTCAACAGAACAACTCAAAAATAGCAACTCTTCTTTGACCTTTCTTACTCATTGTCCAGCTCTCACATGCATAAGTTGTTGTTATATGCCGTTGAGTCGGCCCCGACTCATAGCGACCCCTCCTTGGGTTTCCGAGGCAGTATCACTACGGAAGTAGGATTGCCCAACCTTCCTTCCGAGGAATGGCTGGTGGGTTTGAACCGCCAGCCTTCTGGTTAGCAGTCAAGTGCCTTAGGCACCATGCCCGGGATTATGTGCATGTTAGCCTTCAAGGAGAAATCTCTGCTCTTCATCACTTTAAAGAGGTCTCTTGCAGCAGATTTCCCCAATGCAATACACCATCTAATGCCTTGACTGCTGCTTCCATTGGTGTTGATTGTAGAACCAAGTGATTTGAAGTCTTTAACAGTTTCAATCTTTTCTCCAACCATTGTGAAGCTGTTTATTGGACAAGATGTAAGGATTTTTGTTTTATTTATATTGAGGTGTAATCCATACTGCAGGCTGTAGTTTTTATTCTTCATCAATAAGCACTTCAAGTCATCCTCACTTTCAGCAAGCAAAGTTGTGTCATCTGCATATCACAGGTTATTAATGAATTTTCCTCCAATCCTGATGCCACCGTCTTCATATAATTCAGCTTCTCAGATGATTTGCTCAGCATACAATTTGAATAAGCATGCTGAAAGGATACAACCTTGATGCACTCCCTTCCTGACTTGGAACCACACAGTATCCCCTTGTTCTGTTCAATAGACATCCTCCTGATCTATGTACTGGTCCCTCATGAGTACAATCAAGTGTTCTGGAATGCCTGTTCTTCTCAATATTATGATCCACACAATTTAATGTTTGTCCATAGTCAAAAAAAACTAAGTAAACATCTTTCTGCTATTATTTGCTTTCAGCTAAGATCTATCTGACCTCAGCAATGATATTCCTTGTTCCATATCCTCTTCTGAATCCAGCTTGCATTTCTGGAAGCTCTCTGTCAATATACTGCTGCAATCGTTTTTGAATTATCTTCACTAAGATTTTACTTGCATGTGATATTAATGATATTGTTTAATATTTCCACATTCTGTGGGATCACCTTTCTTTGGAATGGATACATATATGGATTTTTTCCAGTCAGTTGACCAAATAGCTCTTCCAAATTTCTTGGTGTAGTCGAGTTACTGCCTCCAGTGCTGCATCTGTTTGTTGAAATATCTCAATGGATATTCCATCAATCCCTGGAGCCTTGTTCTTCACCAATTCCTTCAGTGCAGCTTCAAGTTCTTCCTTCAATACCATTGGTTCTTGATCATATGCCACCTCCTGAAATGAATGAACATTGACCAATTCTTTTTGGTACAGTGACTCTGTGTATTCCTTCCATCTTCATTTGATGTTTCCTGAATCATTCAATATATTGCCCATAGAATCTTTCGATACTGCAACTCAAGGCTTAAATTTTTTCCTCAGTTATTTCATCTTGAGAAATGCAGAGTGTGTTCTCCCCTATTGTTTTCTAACTCCAGGCCTTTCTACATTTAATTATGGTAATTGGCTTTGTCTTCTCGAGCTGCTCTTTGAAATCTCCTGTTTAGCTCTTTTATCTTGTCATTTCTTCCAAATTCTTTAGCTACCCTCCACTCAAGGGAAAGTTTTACATTCTCTTCTGACATCCATTTTGTTCTTTTCTTCCTCTCTTGTCTTTTTAATGACCTCTTGCTTTCTCCATGGATGATGTTCTTTAGTTCATCCCACAATTCCTCTGGTTTTCAGTCATTCATTTTCAATGCATCAAATCTATTCTTTAAATGGTCTCTAAATTCAGGAGGAATATTACCAAGGTCATATTTTGGGCTTTCATGGACGTTTTTTAACTTGTCTTCAACTTCAATTTGAACATGCATATGAGCAGTTGATGATCTGTTCCACAATCAGTTCCTGGCCTTGTTTTGGCCAAAGATATTGACCTTCTACATCTCCTCTTGCCACAGATGTGGGCAATCTGATTCTTGTGCATTCCATCTGGTGAAGTCCATGTATATTGTCATTGCTTATGTTGCTGAAAAAAGGTATTTGCAATGAATTAGTTATTGATCTTGCAAAACTCTATCATCCAATCTCCAGCATATTTCTATCCCCAAGGCAATATTTTCCAACTATGGGTAACTCTTCTTTGTTTCCAACTTTTGCATTCCAGCCACCAGTATTAATCAACACATCATGGTTGCATGTTCAGTCAATTTCAGACTGCAGAAGTTGGTAGAAATCTTCAATTTCCTCATCTTTGGCTTTGCATAGATTTGAGTAATAGTAGTATTAACTGGTCTTCCTTGTAGGTGTATGGATATTACCCTGTCACTGACAGCATTGTACTTCAGCACAGATCTTGAAACACTCTTTTTGATGATGGATGCCACCTTATTCCTCTTCAATTTGTCATTTCTGGCATAGTAGATCATATGGTTGATTTAAAATGGCCAAAACAAGTCCACTTCAGCTTAAGATATCAATCTTTATGAATTCTATTTCATTTTTGACAACTTCCAATTTTCCTAGATTAAGAGTCACTATACTAAGAAGAATTGGTTTATGTTCAACCATTTCAGAAGGCAGCATATGATAAAGACTAGGTGGTATTGAAAGAAGTGAAAGCTTCCCTGAAGGAACTGGCAAAAAACAAGGCTCCCGGAACTGACCTATTGAGACGTTGCAACAAAGGGATGCAGCAGTGGAGGTACTCACTCATTTTTTGCCAAAAAAAATTGGAGGACAGCTACCTGGCCAAGTGACTGGAAGAGATCTATACTTGTGCCCATTCCAAAGAAAAATGATCTAATAGGATGCACAAATTATCAAATAATATCATTAATATTATATACAATTTTGCTCAAGAAAATTAAAAAATGGTTGTAACAGTATATTGCCAGGGAACTGCCAGAAATTCAAGCTGAACTGATTCAGAATAAGTTGTGGAATGATGGCTATCACTGCTGATTCAGATGGATCCTGGCTGAAAACAAAGAATGACAGAAAATTGTTTACCTGTGTTTTACTAAGTAGGCAAATAAATTTGACTGTGTACATCACAATAAATTATGGATGACATTGCAAAGAATGGCAATTCCAGAACACTTAGTTGTGCTCATCAGGAATCTGTAATAGATCAAGAGACAGTCATTCAAACAGAACAAGGGAATACTGTGTAATTTAAAATCAGGAAAGTTGTGTGACAGGGTTGTATCTCTTCACCATATTTATTCAATTTGTATGAAGAGCCAATAATCTAAGGATGGGATGTATAAAGAAAAACATGGATCAAGATAGGAAGAAGGCTCATTAATAACCTGTAATATTGACTTGACAGCACATAACAACAACAATATGTGGGGGACATAACCTTGCTTGCTGGAAATGAAGGGGACTTGAAGCATTTGTTAATGAAGATCAAAGACTACAATCTTCTGTACAGATTATACCTCAACATAAAGAAAACATAAATTATCATAACTGGACCAATAAGCAACATCATAATAATTGGAGAAAAGATTTAAGTTGTCAGGGAATTCATTTTACTTGCATCTACAATATAGAAGTCAGAAAATATATTGTACTAGGTAAATGCTGCAAAAGACCTCATTAGAGTGTTATATGGAGTAAAGATGTCACTTTCAAGACTAAGGTGTGCCTGGGCCAAATCATTGTATTTTCTAGAGTTTCATATGCATGTGCAAGCTGGACAATGAATAAAGAAGACTGACAAAGAAATTATGCATTTAAGTTGTGGTGCTGGAGAGGAATAATGAAAGTACCATGGACAGCCAGAAGAATGAACAAATTACTCCTTCAAGAAGTGCAGCCAGAATGCTCCTTAGAAGCAAAAATGGTCGGACTTCACCTCACATACTTTGGTCATGTTGTCAGAAGGGACTAGTCCCTGAAGAAGAATATCACGTTTTGTTAAGCAGAGGGTCAGGGAAAAGGGGAAAGACCCTCAATGAGATGGACTGACACAGTGGCTGTGACAACGGGCTCAAACAGCAAAGATTGCAAAGAAAAAAAAAAAAACAGGTTCACTGCCATCAAGTCGATTTTAATTCATAGTGACTCCATTTGGCTTTCCGAGGCAGTAAATCTTTATGGAACTGCCAACCTTCTGGTTAGCAGTCAAATGTCTTAGGCACTCTGCCACCAGAGCTCAGCTCCTGGCCTTCTTTTGTTCTGTTGTACATAGGGTTGCTATGAGTCAGAACCAACTGGACTGCATCTAACTCCAGCAACAAAAACAGAATAACATCTACAAAGATCTTGTGGTGAAAGAGAACACAGTATTTGCAAGGCACTGAATTGATACAAATGTGCCCAGAGCTTAAAAAAAAAAAAAAAAAAAAAAAAACTAGAGGGAATGCAGCACAACACAAGATGATGTTGAAGAGATGAATGGTGGTCCTGCAGTCTTACAATCTGAAATCTCTTAAATTAAGTGAAATGAAAGCTAATGTTAATTTTGAGTGTACTTGTGTGTGTAAGTGTGTACACACATACATATGCTTGTATGCAGGCAAATATTGTAATAGTCCATGACAAAATCAAATTTATTTTTGCAATAGTGGTAAGAAAACTACATATCTGCATGTGAAGAGATGATATTTGACTCCTTTCTCATTGTTGTTTTTGTAATGTGCCATCGAGTCGGACTCTACTCATAGCAACCCCTCCTTGGGTTGCCGAGGCAATATCACTATGGGAGTAGATTGCCCAGCCTTCTGTAGACCTAGCACTCTGGAATCTTAGAGGAAAATTTAATTTATGAATTATTTATGACCTTGGGTTAGACAAAGACATCTTTGATATAACACCAAAAACACAAATGACAAAAGAAGAAATATATAAACTGTACTTCATCAAAATAAATATTTTTGTGCTTCAAAAAAATACTGTCAAAAAAGTCTAAAGACAATCTAAACAATGAGAGAAAATATTTTCAGCTCATGTATCTGATTCAGAGTATACAGGAATTTAGAACAATAAAAGATAACTACATTGATTAAATGAGTGAAGAATTTGAAAGATATACAAATGATTAATAAACAGAAAACATTTAAAATATCACTAATCTATAGAGAAATACAAATCAAACCTAAAATAAGATACAATTAATCCCTACTACAAAAACTATAGGAGTCCCTGAGTGATCCAAACAATAAATGCTCTTGGCTGTTAATCTAAAGATTGTACATTCAAGTACCTTGGAAGAAAGATTATCAATCTACATTCAAGAGATCAGCAATTGAAAACCTATGGAGAACAGTTCTATTCTGACTCACATGGGGTCTCCTTGAGATGGAATTTAGTGGATGGCAACCGGTAGAATAGAATAGCAATAATCAAAAAGTTATAACAATTGTTGGTGAGGATATGGAGAAATCAGAACACTCATAGATTTCTGCTGAGAATGTAAAATAGTGCAGCTGCTTGGGGAAAGAGTTTGCAAGTTCCACCAAAAGTTATACATAGAGTTACCACATGATTCAGCAATTCCATACTTAGATATATACCCCAGAGAACTGAAAACATATCTCCACACCAAAACTTATACAAGAATGTTTGTAACAGCATTATTTATAATAGTGAATAAAAGGAAAAGTAACTCAAATTTTTATCAATCGATAAATGGATAAATAAAATGTATATCCATATAATGAAATATTTGGCCATGAGAAGGAATGAATCACTGATGTATACTCCAACATAGATTAATCTTGAAAACTTGCTAGTTCAAGGAAGCTAGTCCCAAAAGGTCACATATTTTATGATTCTATTAATGAAATTTCTGGAATAAGCAAATCAATTAGGGACAGAAAGTAGATTAGTAGTTGCCTATGACCAGGAGTGGTTGAGAAGAAAGAGGGATTGAGTGCTAATAAGTAAGGCATTTCTTTTTGAGGTGACAAAAATGTTCTAAAAACCAACTAATTATTATTGTCGTTAGGTGCCGTCAAGTTGTTTCCAAGTCATGTGGACCCCATGTGTGCAGAGTATAACTACTTCATAGGGTTTTTCAAGGCTGTGAGCTTGTGGAAGGAGATTTTCAGGACTGCCTTTCTAGGCACCTCTATGTGGGTTCACATGGTCAACCTTTCAGCTAATGGCCGAGCACTTAACTATTTGCACCACTCAGGAACTCAAATGAATTGTATGGTATGTGAATTATAGGAGTAAAACTGCCATATTTATATAAATAGTTGGTAGGTATGGTGTAGACTGGAGTCAGACTGCCTGGTTTTAAATCCTTGCTGTAGCATGTGATAGATTTGGGGCTAGTTATCTAAACTCTCAATGATAACCTTGCCGCCTTATAGTGTTATTGTTATGCCTAAGTGATACAGTACATGTAAAATGCTTAGATCCAGTCTGGCAATGGATAAATCACCAGAGAGTGTTAGCAGTTGCTACTATACATCTACAGAGCTCTCAGTAACATAAAATTGCACCACTTTCACCTTGACCTCATGAATACAAAGAGCATCATTTTCAAATGTTCCTAAGCATTTTCAAACAATATTTTGGCATCCTTTATGTACAGATATATAGATAAGTTATTCACCTATGTATCAATAATAACAAAAAAATGGAAAACAAAAACATAAAGTACCTATATATAATCCTTAAAATGTGGACATATATGAGGAAAAACTCAAAATTTTACTGGAAGATAAAAAGTAAATCTTAGATAAACAAAAAGCCTTAATATATCTCTGGATGAGACCAAATACTGTAATTATTTTTATAAAGATTATATTTTCAATACAGTTACAAGTAATGTTCTTATGATGTATTTTTTATGATATAAAGAAGCAATGGTAGCTGAGAAAATTTAGAAAAAGGGGAGTAATAAGGAGAGAAAACCTTTCTATATATTAAATTATGTTATAAAACAATTAAAACAGAGTTGTACAAAATAATCTAATACATAATTCAGTACAGAAATAATCTAATATAATCCATATTTAAGAAGAAAATTAAATGAATACAATAAACTACCATAAAATAAACCCTAGTGTTTACAAACCTAGATTTCACACTGAAGATGTAAAAGAGAAGGGACATATTATTCAATAAATAATGTTCACATCATAAACCAAAATCAGTTTCAAATGGGTTAAAGAATATACTTTAAAATTATTTTTTTAAAATTAAAAAGTATAATTGATTGGTGAATTATCGTTGGCATCCCTAAGGTTGCTGTTATTCTGTGCAGGAACTCATGGTGTCACCCCCCCAATGGACCTCCTCGCACATCGCATCATACAAAATTGTTAGTAATGTTTATTATGAATTTTAATCATGAAATAATATGTGATAAATATATTTGTAAATTTTTTAATGTATTATTTCTTAGCTTACATGAATATTAACAAAAAAATTGTTTTGTAAAATCTTTCCACATTGACTTACAATATTATTAGTTACACTAGTAGTGATTGAATGGAAACCTTTTTGATTTTTCACCTTTACCATTAATTATACTTTTTTCTCAAAAAAGTTATTGATATAGGCTCACAAATACTAATTACTTCAATATTTTAGCTAAAACACCAAAAAAAAAAGTGACAAAATCAGTGACTATAAAAACACTAGCAGCAATGAAAACAAAACTCATGCTTCAAAGCATCATTGTAAATAGATTAAAATGACAAGTCTGATTGGAACACGTTAGGAAATTAAAAAGTAAATTATCATAGTCTTGTAACTCTGTAGGTATATTGATATATGTAAGTTGGGCTTTGGAGAAATATTTTTGTTGTCATAACTATAAGGATAGTTTTATGAAAAATAATAAACTTCTGTTGAAACAATGCACAAAAATATTATAGACACTTATTTTGGTGTCACCACATCTGACAGTGTCAACCAGCATGATTCACACTCCCCACACTCCCCTAGAGACGCCACTGGGGTTGAAAACAATTTATTTGCTAAGTACTAAATCTACAAAAACAATTAAATGGAAAATGGCAATAGATGTGAATGCACAATAATTTAAATCTTCTTAATGCCAAAAAGAGTATGTTGTTGTTGTTGTTGTTATGTGCCATCGAGTCAAACCCGACTCATAGTGACCCCTCCTTGGGTTTCTGAGGCAGTATCACTACGGAAGTAGGATTGCCCAACCTTCCTTCTGAGGAGAGGCTGATGGGTTTGAACCGCCAGCCGTCTGGTTAGCAGGCAAATGTCTTAGCCACTATGCTACCAGAGCTCCCAAAAAAAGAGTATATGAAATTTTAAAAATTACTGAATAAAAATATGCCAAGATTATATAAATTCTAATGATTATATAAAAATATTCTATCTCTGTATTTATTATAAGAAGCTCTGATGGTACAGTGGTTAAGTCCTCAGCTGCTACCCAAAAAGTTAGGTTCAAACCCACTAGCTGCTCTGCAGGAGAAAGATGTCGCAGTCTCCTTCCATAAAGATGTATGGCCTTGGAAACCTTATGGGACAGTTCTACTCTGCTCTGTCCTATGGGGTCACTACAAGTCAGAATCAACTCAATGAATTTGGTTGATTTGGATAGTTATTATAGCAATTGAAGATAAACATGCCTTACATATGGAAGATATTTTTTAAAACATTATTCAGTGGTCTTGAGTTGGTACTAAAACCTATTGCCATTGAGCCAATTCTGTCTCTTAGTGACCCTAAAGGACAGAGTAGAACTGTCCCATAGAGTTTCCAAGGCTATAATCTTTATGGAAGCAGACTGCCACATCTTTCTCCTGTGGAGTGGCCGATGAGTTCCACCTGCTGATCTTTCAGTTAGAAGCCAAGTGCTTTAACCATGGTGCTATCCAGACTCCTTTTGAGTGGCTAATAAAACCCTAAACTCCCTGCCATCAAGCTGATTCTGATTCACAGTGACTCTATAGGACAGTTTACAACTGCCCCATAGGGTTTCCAATCTTTATAGAAGCTGACTGTCTCATCTTTCTCTAACAGAGCAGCTGGTGGATTCAAATCACCAACCTTTTAGTTAGAAGCTCAGTACTTTAACCACTGCACCAACAGAGCTCCTTTGAATGGGTACAGAGAATATAAGTTATTTTGAGCTGTGAGGAAAATATCCAACAGTATGTATCAAAAGAGTTAAAAATGTGCTGTTCCACTTGAGAGCTTAATAGGTGACACTAAACACTTTGTGTTGAATTCCACTACACACCTTGGAAGAAAGGCCTGCTGAGCTGTTTTCTTAAAGATTACAGCCAAGAAACCATACGGAATTCAGTTTTACTTTTAATATATAGGGATGAATTAAGTTGTAACAGTGGATTTTTTTTGGGGGGGGGTTTGGTATTTCATTTGATTTAATCATTTTAATTTTGATACCTTTTCTAAGTACAAAATCATGTATTAGGACAAAAAATTATGTAAAAGCATATCCATTTCAGCATAGTTTACTTTAAGAAAAAATTTAAGTCAAAATATCAAAAATTGGAAAATAGTTCATTCAATCATGGCAAATTTATATGAAGAACTACTATACCAAACTAAACCCACTGACGTCAAATAAATTCCAACTCATAGCAACACTATGTGACAGAATAGCCCTGTCCCATAGGGTTTCCAAAGCTGTAAATCTTAACAGAAAGAGACTGCCTCATTTTCACCAGCAGAGTGACTGGTGCCCTTGAACTGCCAACATTTGAATTAGCAGTACGTACATACCTTAATCATTGTGCCATCTGAGCTCCTCAAGACTACTACAGACCATAAAAATAGATGTTTAAAGAATTTTAATGGCATGAAAATTTTTCATAATATAATGTCAAACAAGAAAGGCACTATATAAACTTAGAGTTTGGGACAATTAGCACATAGAAAAATATATTGATGGAAAATACATAAATGCAAATATGCTAATAATAGCTACTTTTGCTTGGTGAGTGTAGCAGTTAGGGTTGTGTGTCAACTCAGCTGAGCTGTAGTTTTGAGTGGCTGGATAGAGTTAGCCTTTCCCCATGATGAGATTGTTATCACTTCCATAGTGGAATTTGCTATGAGCAGCTAAGTAGTTGCCTTCAAGGTGTGGACTGCTTCCAGTATATAAGAAGAAGCTTTGAGAAAGGACTCTAGCTTTTTGGCACATCTGGACCCTGCATTTGGACGAGTCTTCATCTCATTTCTGGATTTGAACTGATAGTCTGCCACGATGTCTGCCAATCTTGGGTTTGTGCCATTTCACTTGCCAACCTTGTGTTCATCAGCCTCAGAAGCCAGCTGCTGCCTGAGTTAGGAGACACTTCTAACCCCAGTGGGCCTGGAATGAGAGGTAGAGCTGAAGCCCAAGGTTGAGGGCCCTTCACCCAACACTTAGAGGCAGCACTCTGAATTTGAACTTCTAGCCTCATAGACTGTAAGAGAATAAATTTCTGTTCTGTCTACTTGTGGTGATTTTTGTTATACAAGAACTAGAGAACCAAGACAGCCAGCATGCAATGAGGTTGATTGTTCCTTAATATATTCTCCATTCTTTCAAATAGGCATCTACTGTTATTATAATGATCTATACCATTGTTGAAAGTGGTGTCTCTGAATAACTGGTGTACAATTGCTTCAATCATTTTTTCTCATTTTCTGTTAGTTTTAACAATTAAATATGAACCTTAGGGAGCAGTGAATTTATGTTAATCAGAGAGGAACAACTAAGAAAAGGAGGGTTAAAATGGTTGCACAACTCAAATAATGTAATCAGTGTCACTAAATTGCACATAGGTGCTCTGGTAGTGTAGTGTCTAAGGCACTTGACTGCTAACCAGAAGGCTAGTGGTTCAAACTCAAAAGACACTCCTTGAAAGGAAGAATGGGCAATCTACTTCCTTAATGATATTGCCTCAGAAACCCAAGGAGGGGTCGCTATGAGTCAGGTCAGACTCAATGGCACATAACAACAACAACAACAACAACAAATTGCATGTGTAGAAACTGTTGAATTGGTGTAGGTTTTGCAGTGTATATTCACAGCAACAACAACAAAATAAATAAAACAGAAAAAAATTGTGACTCTGAAATGCAAAATTGTTTTAAAATTCATTGTAAGTGGCAAAAAAAGTGTTTGCCATAACCAAATTTACAATAAAATTGGTATTGTATGATATAGTATCTATTGTCGGGAGCTCTGGTAGCATAGTGGCTAAAGCACTTGACTGCTAACCAGAAGGCTGGCGGTTCAAACCCACCAGCCACTCCTCGGAAGGAAGGTTGGGCAATCCTACTTCCATAGTGATACTGCCTCGGAAACCCAAGGAGGGGTCGCTATGAGTTGGGACCAACTCGACGGCACATAACAACAACAACAACAGTATCTATTGTCAATATGAATAAATTTTATGATTCATAAAAACAATTTTAAAGGTTATTAGTACATCCTCTGTCTTTTAAATATGTTCAAAGTGTATATTTTCCTTCAAACTCAGCCAAGTAATACATATTCAAAGAAACAAATTTAAACAAAATATCTTTTTTTCTTAACTTCACACCCCAGAGATTACTGATTTGTAAACTTTACTACAATATGTCTAATACATTTATGAAGAAACAAAAATTATAACTGACATTTCTGAGTTAAAAATATGTATTTATTTAAATGATAGGCATATAAATATATACTGGAGAAAAATCACTTTATGAGTAGCAATGAGGTGGAATATAACATTAATTAAATTACTTAAATTCAAATGCAAACTAACACTAAAAATTTCTTCAGATTATTGTTTCCATTTTATATAACAATAATCAGACGATGGAGTGATCATTATTCTTTTAATGTATGATATTACTTTTTAAAAGTTAGTATTACAAGAGTAAATTATATACAAAACTTTTTCATTAAATTACTTAAGAGAGGTTATTATGTCTACCATTGTATGGCTCTCCTTCCTATCTATCCCCCAAAAAGAGAGGGGAGGTCCAAGTACTAAAAACTTTTGGGGGAATTCACATGCTAAAATAAAAGTAAAATTTAACTCAGATCTCCTCCTCTTTAGCCATTAACATTTCATTTGAATGTTTTAAATTTAGTGTAATAGCAAGAGACATCAAAAGAGCATAAACTGCTTATTCTAACGTAAACTTATGTTTACCAACTATTGGTCAGAAGTCCTTATTATTCACATTTTGTTTGTAAGAATTTATTTTATGACAATAAATGTTCAAGTATACTTTTTTAAAATGACACAAAGAATCTTTTGAAAGATTGATTCAGCAAATTTTCACATTCTTATGTTCTCATCTAAGCTCTTTTAATAAGTAGCTGGTTCACTATTTCTTAAAATTTATAGTGTATGTTGGTACTAGTGAGATAGTTTTATCCATCTCATTTTTATTTCAAAATTTATTT
The DNA here is from genome assembly GCF_000298275.1 of Orycteropus afer afer. Taxonomy (NCBI): domain Eukaryota; kingdom Metazoa; phylum Chordata; class Mammalia; order Tubulidentata; family Orycteropodidae; genus Orycteropus; species Orycteropus afer. Next base: position 4,059,929 of record NW_006921865.1, on the reverse strand, counting down.
CCCCTGCTGTAGTACAGCATTTATTGCAATCTATTCTTTACTACTCTTCAATTCTGTAGCTGTGCATCACTTTGAATTTTTCTCATTAAAATTAATACAGGTGTATGTTTTAATCTTATAAATATGTTTTCTGTCATATCATATTGGTATAGATAAATTATATTAATAAATCGATTAATGTTTATGGTGCTTCTGTCCCTCTGTTCCTTTTTTTTCTTCTCTCCCTCTTTCTTTTACCAAACTCAGCATCCTCAAAATGTTGAGATAATTGGATTTCATTAAGTCTGCTAAATAAGTCTTTACACATTACAATGAGCAGCTATCACTTATGAAATGTCAATAACCTTAGAAGTCAAACCAGGCTGATTTGCTTCTATTGAAGCAAGAAGAAAACAATTCAACTGGATTTATTAACTGGAGCACTGGTAACATTCAAAAGCTACTAACTTTTGAATATGATCAAGACCTATAAGGGGTATGTAAAGTGCACTATGTGGAAAGCAGAAACAGTGGCTTCTAATCATGGTTCTACCACTGACCAGCTTTGTGAGCCTTGGTAGATACCTTTCCCGGAACTCAATTTCATCTATAAAAATAGCATTTGGTCATGACTTCCAAAATTCTTTTCAACTGTAATATCCCTAATTGTAAATAAACACATTAGTCTAAGCTAAAGAAAAATAATTCCTTAAGTTAATATAAGGAACCCTGGTGGTGTAGTGGTTAAGACATTTGGCTGCTAAGCAAAAGTTCAGTGGTTCAAACCCATTAGCCATTTCATGAGAAAAAAAGATGAGGCACTCCGCTCCTCTTTACAGCCTTGGAAACCCACTGGGGGTCAATGTGAGTTGGAATCAACTTGATAACAGTGAGTTTGGTCTTTGAGTTTGGTAAGTTGCTACAGATACTGATGCATTTAAAAAATATATTTGTATATATTATCCTTAAAACCCTAAGGCACTTGACTGCTAACCAGAAGGCTGGCAGTACAAACCCACCAGCCACTCCTCGGAAGGAAGATCGGGCAGTCTACTTCCATAGAAATACTGCCTGGTAAACCCAAGGAGGGGTCGCTGTGAGTCAGGATAGACTCAACGGCAGTGAATTTGGTTTGGATTTTTTTCCGGACCCTTATCTTACAGTGAATTTAGATGGATGTTCTGAATATTGCTTACAAATATAAGTAGGAAATCAAATACCAAAGACCATAAAATATTAGTTATGAAAAAATTCTTAAAACTTCTGAATAAATTTGTGTGTATCATTTCCCTTTGGATTCCTGGTAAAGGATAAAAGGCTCCATAATAGTAGGATCTTAGCACACTGATTCAGCATTCAGTGCAAGCTTGACCACCAAATGCTGGAGTTTTGTATCAACCCTCAGACAATGTTTATTCTCTACCTGGCCTCTTTCCAGAATTTAATTTTTTCTATATTTTTATGACCCCAAAATTTACATGTCTAGCCCCAACTTCTCTCTACTGAAGATTTTTAATATTTCCACTCATAGATATATAAATACATAAAACATAATTCTTGATATTCCCCATTTCCCTTACAGTGAGCATCCTCATCTTAGTAAACAGCACAACTATTCCCTCAGCTACTCAGAAAAAATAAAAAAAGAGGTTTAATTAGCCATCTCCAAATTCAATTAATCAGTAAGTTTTAGCTCTAATCTACATTAAAATATAACCCAAGTATAAACACTTCTCAGTGACTCGACCACTACCAGGCCTAAACCATCTCCTAGTATAGCTTCCTATCTTTAACTCTTACCTCCCTGAACCTTAATTTTACAAAATCAGAGTGATCTTTTGAAAAATTATGGTACTTACCTTCTCAACACCATCTGGTAGCTATAGTTTCTAATCAAACTGAATAAAAACAAAAGCTCTTGCCACACTCTACACCACTTTAAATGCTGTGTGCATGTGTGTGTGTGTGTGGGGGGGGTGTCTAAGAGAGAAACTTCTGGAATAGTGATGTGATAACAATAAACAAAGCATTCTAGTAAGAGTCTGTCATGCTGGACATATTGTGCAAATTCCAACTTAATGATGAGACAATCAAGAGGTGGATGAGAAGGAAATCTAGAAAAAGAGCAAAAAGATGCTACACTAATTCCTGAATAGTTAGTAACAGTCTTAGAACTTCCTGGAATTTTAATTTATTATAAACCATCATTAATGATGTTGCTAATATTAAATTAGACCTATATTCTTTCTAATATCTTACAGAAACAAAAAATACTTGATATGTTATTCATTGATGAGTTTATTTGGACAATTTGATAATGTTGAGAAATTTGTGATATAGACAGAAAATGCTACATGCTCCTTGAGGAAGTTTATAGCAACTTGTTCCTAAGATTCGTTTCTTTTTTCATATTACTCAGAGGCTTTCTTTTTCAAGAGCAAAGATGGGATGACTGTTCAGTCAATAAAGTATAGAACTATGCACTCATAAATGTTGATTTCTTATAAAGTGTAAAAGGACAAGATATTTTGTTCTATTATATTTTTGTATGTGTAATTTTGCACAAGGGTATTGTACCTGTTTTATACTGTCACTTTAGTGACATTTCCACTCCTGTTAACAGCTGCATGGAAGTTCTGAAGAACAGGAAATGGCATTCCCAGTAGAGTACTTATCATATGTAAAGAAACATATTTAGTTTAGATTAAGATAAACTTGATTTAAGCCACAACATCCCCATGGCCTCAACACACATGTACACAACCAGGCCTGAGAAAATAAAACACAAAAACGTCTTTAATAAAAGGAAATGTTTTATTACATGTTTTACCTACTTTAAAGTGCTGACTATTGGATAATTCTACTACCTCGGAACTAGGTTAACTACTTAAACTTGTATAAATGTTCCTGATTATTTCTGTTGCTTTTTCATACAATTAACATAAACTTGATCTATGTTGGTAATTTAAAAAAAACACACACACAAAGGATTTTCGGCAGCATTAAAAATGCTGATCTGCAGTTTGCTCGCAGGAATGCGAAAACTCATTCTTACTTATCCTGAGGGTGAGCAAGTTTAGGATAATTTAATAAATTCACAAGTTAAACTCTCTGAAAGGAAGCCATTAGAAGTTAATTTTGAACTCTTAACAGATTTGGCTGTACCATTTTAGATCATAATTTATATGATCTAAAAATGTTTCTTCTTAGAAAAAATTAAAAAACCAAGCATAATTTAGACAATTATTTTCAAATTATAGGCCTCTTGAAGAATTGTTCATCTAACTACCCTCAATTACAGTTGAGCAGCAAACAAAGAACAAGAGATTTCCAAAGGCTATAATCTAAAGAGTGGCACTCAAGACCAGTTGCATAAAAAATGATCTAGGCAGTATCTTTAAAAAAATAATGATGACCATGTCTGATCCCAGAAATTCTCATTTAATTGTTCTGAGATAAGACTACCAATTTAGAAAATGATTGGATTATGAATCTAGAATATTCAGAATTTGGTGTTTTATGTAAGCAGCTATAGTGGTAAAATGCTACTCTACTAACCAAAAGGTCAGTGGTCAAACTCAACAGCTGCTGCAAGGGAGAAAGATGTGACAATCTACTCCATAATGATCACAGCCTTGGAAATCTTATAGGACAGTTCTACTTTATTCTGTAGGGTCACTATGAGTTTGCATTGACTCAACAGCAACATATTGGATTTCGATTTCGATTTTGAGTATCACACTGGTTAAGACTGGGCTTCTAAATGAAAGGTGAGTGGCTCCAACCTACAAGCAAATACACAGGAGAAAGAGCTGGCAATCTGATTCCATAAGTAGATTTTTTTTACAGCCAAAAAACTCTATTCTGTTCAGCATGTATGGAGTCACTATAAATCAGAATAAATTTGATGGCAACTGGGTTTGGGATTTTTTTTTTATGGAGATATATATATTTCCTTCCCACATGCAGTATATTAAATACACTAAGGAAGAATGTATGGCCTTGGTGATAGAAATAATGTTGGAGAATGCATGGATCAATGAGTATTCCTTGCAAATATCTTTTTCAGCAACGTAAATGGCAAATATACACCTGCACCTGACTAGATGGAATACACAGGAATCAAATGAAATATATGTGTGGAAAGAGGTAATGGAGAAGCTCAACATCCCTTGTGAGAACAAGATCAGGAGCTGACTGTGGAAGAGATCATCAAGTGCTCATATGCAAGTTCAAGTTGAAGCTAAAGAAAATTAAAACAAGTCCACATGAGCTAAAATACATCCTTGATTATATATACACAACTTGAATTTAGAGACCACCTGTAGAATAGATTTGATGTATTAAACACCAATGACCAAAGACCAGACAAGTTGTAGGATGACATCAAGAACATCATACATGAATAAAGCAAAACTAATTAAAAAGATAGAAGTAATTAAAAAGATAGGAGAAGAAGAAAAGACCAAAATAGATGTCAGAAGAAAAACTTGCTCTTGAATGGAGAGTAGCTAAAGTGGATGGAAGAAAGAATGAAACAAAAGAGCTGAAAATAAGATTTCAAAGGGAAGATCGAGAAGACCAGGTACAATATTATATTGAAATTTGTGAAGACCTGGAATCAGAAAGCCAAAAGGTAAAAACAAGCTTGGCATTAATCAAGCTTCAAGAATTAAACACAAAATTCAAGCCTTTAGCTGTAATATTGAAGGATTCTATGGACAAAATATTGAACAATGCAGGAAGTATCAAAATAAGATGGAAGGAATACACAGAATCAATGTACCCAAAAGAATTGACATCGTTCAACCATTTCAGGAGGTACCATATGACCAAGAATCAGTGGTACTAAAGGAAGAAGTCCAAGTTGCACTGAAAGAATTGGGGGATAAAAAGGCTCTGAGGATTGACAGAATACCATACTCATGAAGATCAAAGATTACAGCCTTCAATATTGATTATACCTTAACAAAAAGAAAACAAAAATCTTCACACCTGGGCCAATTAGCAACATCACAATAAATGGAGGAAAGATTGGAATTGTCAGGAATTTCATTTTATTTTGATCCAGAGTCAATGCCCAAGGGAGAAGAGGTCAAGAAATGAGATGAGATATTGCACTGAGCAAATCTACAGTTTGAAAAAAAAAAACTTTTTAAAGTGTTAAGAAGCAAAGATGTCACTTTGAAGACTAAGGGCCTGACCCAAGCCGTAATGTTTTCAATAGCCACATATGCATGTGCAAGCTGGGCAATGAATAAGAAAGACATGGTAAAATGAATGCAATTGAATTGTGGTGTTGGTGAAAAAAAATATTTTTGACTGCCAAAAGAATGAACAAATCTGTCTCTAAAAAAAGTACAGCTTGAATGCTCCTTAGAAGTGAGAATGGCCAGACTTCATCTCACATACTTTGGTCATGTTGTCAGAAGAGATCAGTCCCTGGAGAAACTTGTCATGCTAGATAAAGTAAAGGGTCAATGAAAAAGGGGAAGTCCCTTAGGAAGAGGAATTGGCACAGTGGCTCTAATTATTACCTCAAGAATAGCAAGGATTGCGACAATGGTACTGGTCCAAGCAGTGTTGGTTTCTATTGTACATAGGGTCACTATGAGTCGGAACTGACTAGATGACACAACAGCAAGGAAGAGAGTAAAAACTAATCAACTTCTTTCCAATAGCTAATGATAATAAAATATCTACCAGGAATATTTATAGCTTCAATTAAGGAGTATCACTGAGGCATGCTACCAACTTAACACTGAGAGGACTACAAAAGTCTAAAAAGAGAGTGTGTGAGTGTTGGGGTCAAATATTCTAAATATTTTTGGTGTTACCATTTAGGCATTTCTTCATGTATAACTTTCTTTGTCCAAAGTCAGCCATGATGAAAATTCTCTAAAATCTCCACTAAGAGAGGCATCCATCAGGAGATAAGCCCTTTACTTCTCTCCATGCTACATCATGAGCAGGTCTTCAGCCCCCTAACACCATATTAAAGGCAGTTTTGCTGTCAAAAATTCTGAATGAAACCATCTCCAAATTAAGTCCTCTTAATACAAGATGACTCCTTTAGAATAGATATGAAAAATAATTCACTTAATTGCTGAAGCAAAGAGAGAGAATAGATTCTTTAGATAAACAACAGCAGAATTTTGACTCAGCAAGAATTCTTCTACACAAGTACAATATTTTTTTTTACCACTATCCAAATTCCAGAGTACCTGGGTAGTGTAAATGGTTAACATGCTCAACTACTAACCTAAATGTAGGAGTTTCAAGTTTACCCAGAATCACCTCAGAAAATTGACCTAGCAATCCACTTCTATAAGTCAGCCATTGAAAATTTTATGGAACCTGGATTCATCTGAGACTATGACCTCTAGTCAACTTTCAGGTCTGTACTTGGACTCACTTACATGACTCAACTCTAAGCCAAACAATAGATAGTCCTATGAGCTGGACAATTACACCAGGGAGATGTACTCCTAAGGACAATCAAACATGGGAGATCAGAAAGGCAGAATTGTGAAGGAAAAAAGCTAATTCACTACAGTCCAGCCTATCCTGGCTCATAGCGACTCCTCCTTGGGTTTCTGAGGTGGTATCTCTACCAAAGTAGATTGCCCAATCTTCTTTCTAAGGAGTGACTGGTAGGTTTGAACTGCACGCCTTCTGGTTAGCAGTCAAGTGCCTTAGGCACTATGCCACCAGATTTCCCAAGGAAAAGCTAGGGAGACTGGAATGCATAAATAAGAAGAACATGGGAAAAGGGTATCCACAGTCAGGAAGTGGGAAGAAAACTATTACGTTGTAGAGACTGTAATCGGTGTTACAAAAAAAAAGTGTATGAACCCTTAAAAGGAAAATGAACGTCTGTAAAACTTTACCCAAATCAAAAGGAAAACCACAGACCAATGTCCCTAATGAATATAGATGCAAGAATCTTCAACAAAATCCTAGCCAATAGACTGCAACAACATAAAAAGAAAATCATTTCTTATGACCAAATGAGGTTCATGTCAGGTATGCAAGGATGGTTCACAATTAGAAAAACAATCAACGTCATCCACTACATAAATAAAACAAAGAAAAACCACATGATCATATCAATTAATGCAGAAAAGGCATTTGATAAAATCCAACACCCATTCCTGATCAAACCTCTCAGCAAAATAGGAATAGAAGGGACAATCCTCAACATAATAAAGGTCATCTATGCAAAACCAACAGCCAACATTATTCTCAATGAAGAGAGATTGAAACCATTCCTCTTGAGAACAGGAACTAGACAAGGATATCTATCACCAATTCTATTCAACATTGTACTGGAAGTCCTAGCCAGGGCCATAAGTCAAGAAAGGGAAATCAAAGGCATGCAAATTGGTAAGGAGGAGGTCAAACTATCCCTATTTGCTGATTATATGATCTTATACCTAGAAAACTCAAGAGATTCAGTCAAAAACCTACTGGAACTAATTGAGACATTTAGCAGAGTGGCAGTATACAAGACCAACAACCAAAAATCAGTTGGATTCCTCTCACCAGCAAAGAGATTGCTAAAAAAGAAATAAGGAAATCAATACCATTTACAATAGCTACCAAAAAAATAAAATACTTGGGAATAAATCTTACCGGGACACAAAAGACCTGTACAAAGAAAACTATAAAAAACTGCTTCAAGAAACCATAAGAGTTCTACATAAATGTAAGAACATCCCATGCTCTTGGATAGGAAGATTGAACACAGTGAAAATGTCAATTCTACCCAAAGCAATCTACACATTCAATGCAATCACAATCCAGATCCCATCAACATTCTTTAGAGATATGCAACAACCAATCACTAACTTTATATGGAAAGGAAAGAGACCTTGGATAAGCAAAGCACTATTGAAGAAGGAGAACAAAGTAGGAGGTCTCACACTGCTGGATCTCAAAACCTACGATACAGCCACAGTAGTCAAAACTGCCTGGGATTGGTAAAATGACAGACACATAGACTAATGGAATAGAATTGGGAACCCAGAAATAGATCCATCCACAGATGGTCAGCTGATTTTGACAAAGGGCTGAAATCCATTAAATGGGGAAGAGAATGTTTGTTTAATAAATGGTGCTGGCAAAACTGGAGATCCATTTACAGAAAAATGAAACAAGATCTGTACCTCACACCATACACAAAAACTAACTCCAGATGTATCAAAGACTTAAATGTGAAAAGTAAAATTATAAAGTT
>NW_006921865.1:4044294-4051212 GCF_000298275.1 Orycteropus afer afer | reverse complement strand
CCATTACTAGGTATATATCCTAAAGAAGTGAGAGCCATGACAAGAACAGACATATGCACACCCATGTTCATTGCAGCACTATTTATAATAGCAAAAAAATGGAAACAATCTAGGTGTCTATCAACTGAGAAATGGATAACCAAACTATGGTATGTACAGAGAATGGCATACAATGCAACCTTAAAGAATAATGTAGAATCTGCAAAACACAGCATAATATGGATGAACTAGGAGGACATTATGCTAAGTGAAATTAGTCAATCATAGAAGGACAAATATTGTATTAGTCCGTTATTGTAAAATTCAAGGAAAGTTTTATCTATGGAAGGAAATTTTCTTTGTTGGTTACCAGGAGTGGGAGGGGAGGAGAAGGAACACTATTAGATAGGTAGAGATAAGTATTGATTTGGGTGAAGAGAAGGACAATATACCAAATGTGAATGAACAACATGGTGGCAATGAGGAAGAGGAAGACATAGAGAGGTACATGGGAGGTGCAGACAACAAAGATTAACCCTTCTGCACATGCAGTACTGTGCTATCAGTGATGGCAAACATGGGTCCGATGGATAGATGGGTGGACATGCTGAACTATTAGGTATGTCTATGAAGCAGGGAATGTACTGAAGACCATGTATAAGATTGGCAGAAAATGGTTCTATAAGTTTATGTGTATGATTTGTAAGAATTCCCAGGTGTATAGTAGAGCTGACAGGGAACAAAGTTGTAGTCCCTTCTTGGTCACAGCCTGCTACCCAGAGGGACCCAGTAGTTGAACCATTGGTCTCAGGACCATAGTCACAGAGGACATCAAGCACAATTGGCATAACATAATACACAAAATATTGTTCCACCTCCTACTTTGGTGAGTAGTGACTGGGATCTTAGAAGCTTGTAAGCAGCCATCTGGATGCAACAATGGGTCTCTGCTCATCTAGAGCAAACAAGAATGAAGAAAAATGAAGATTCTTGGAAACAATTAGTCCTAGTGACTGGTACATCGTGCGATCCACAGCCTATATGACTATGAGACCAGAAGAACTAGATGGTGCCCAGGTACCACTGTCAACCACTCAGAGGGAGATCTATGTAGGGATCCTGGATAGAGAGGGAGAGCAATGTGGAACAAAACTGAAAATCATTTGGGAAAAAAGGGGGAGGAAGTTTGCAGCAGGTCTGATAGAGCCTGGTAGAACCACTGAGACTATGGCCCCTAGCTGCCCTTCAGGTCTGGAATTAAACCCACACCTGTGGCTTCCAGTCAAGCAAAAGACATGCATATGAGTTGTACATTTACCTGAGGTAGATACACTCCTTGAAGAGAACAATCATGGGAGAAAGAAGAGCTGTTTATTCACAGGGAGACAGCTCAGGGGGCAGGAGTGCATGGAAGGATGGACACAGGGAAGAGGTAACTATCAGGAGGAAGTGGGAGGATAGTTGTTGCATTGGGGTAAATTGTGGTCAGTGTCTTGAGACAAAGTGTATGTGAACTTCTGTATGGAAAGTGAATTTGCTCTGTAAATTTTCACCCAAATCACAAAGAAAGAAAATGAAAAAGAAGTGGCTTTGAGAATGGTTTCTAGCTTATGGCATGCTTGAACACTGCACGTAGCCTAGTCTTTGTTTAGCAGTCTGCCATGCTCTGCTAATCTTGGGACTTTTAATGGACTTGAATTAATGGCCAGCCATAAGGTTTGGTAATATTGGGACTGTGCCTTGTTACTTCTCGACCTTGGGTTTGTCAGCCTCAGCAGCCAGCAGGTGGATGAAGAAAAACTCCAACTTCAGTGAGCCAGGAGCAGGAGACAGAGCTGAAGCCCAGAGCTGAGGGGTTTTCACCCAGCCCCTAGATTCTGGCACTTTGCACTTGGACTTAAAGCCTCTAAATTGTAAGAATAAACTCCTCTTTTTTAAAGCCAAAAGGAAAAAAAAAACTTTACCCAAAGCACAATAAAAAGTTAAGAAAATAAAATAATCAAAATTCAAAGAAATTGAAGCATAAAAAAAGAAAATCTTGTGTAGCACATTTCTACTCTCACACACATAAAATTTCCATAAGTTGGAATAAACTCAAAGAAAACTAGTTAGTTATCCAAACTCCAATTCTGACTGACAATCAAAAACTGAAAACAAGTTAATGTTCTTATGCAGAAACAAATGTAACCAAAGCTATAGAATAACTGACTGCTTTCATCTCCCGTCTCCAACTCTTCAAAATCATTTTGGTACAGATTCCTTCATGCAAACATCAAAAATGAAGACATCTGCTTCAGGCCATTTAAGGTTTCTTCGTACTGAAATTGCCTTCTTGAGTAAATAAAGAGAAAATTTGACCAACTTGAAGAAACTACACAGATATTAAACAATGAGAAGCACAAAACTAGAATCCCTAAGGGAAAGAAAACAAACAAGATGAGCAAAATCACACTACCTTTTTGCCTAGAGGCAAAGAATTCTTAGTTAAAAACGTTTGCGGAATTGGAGGTGGCTGAGAGAGTACTGAAAAAGAGAAAACTCTATAGAGAAGGAGCACCAGAAATTGGATCTTCAAGTTCCCCATAATCTTGTTGCTCAAAATTAAGATGCTCAAGCAAAGAGTAAAGAATGAGACCTAGCAGGGAATACCAGGAAGCTATATGCTGAACTTAGGGAGCATCTAAAGAAAATCTGAGGAATACACAGTTACTGTACCAAAATAATTGGTGTCTACTTTCAAACAATTCACTAGGTAGCTCACAATCAAAAGCCTACCATACTGAAGGAAGAAGTCCAACAAGCACTGAAGGCATTGGTGAAAAACAAGGCTCCAGGAAATGACATAATGCCAATTGAGATGTTTATATATATATATATATATATATATATATATATATATATATATATATATTACAATGCTGAAAGTGTTCACGTGTCTATACCAAGAAATTTGAGAGACAGTTGGCCAAATGACTTGAAAAGATCCACACTTGTGCCCATTCCAAACAAAGAAAATCCAACAGAATGTGGAAAGTATCAAATTATCATTAATATCAAATGCAAATAAGATTTTGCTGAAGATGATTCAAAAATGACTGCAGCAGTACATTGAAAAGGAACTACCAGAAAGTTAGATTCAGAAGAGGCCTTCCCCTCTTTCACTGACCCTTCACCTTATCAAGCATGACATCCTTCTCCAGGGAATGGTCCCTTCTGATAACAGGACCAAAGTAGGTGAGAGGAAGTCTGGCCATTCTTGCTTCCAAGGAGCATTCTGGATGCACTTGCTCCAGGGCAGATTTGTTAGTACTTTTAGCAGTCCATGGTACCTTCAGCATTTTTCACTAGCACCACAACTGAAGAGCATCAATTCTTCAGTGTTCCTTATTCATTGTCCAGCTCTCACATGCATATGAGGCAATTGAAAAATATCACGGCTTTTATCAGGCACCCATTAGTCCTCAAGGAGACATCTTTGCTCCTCAGCACTTGAAAGAGATCCTTTACAGCTGATTTGCCCAGTGCCCAGTTGACTGCTGCTTCCATTGGTGTCAATTGTAGAACCAAGCAAAGTGAAGTCTTTAACAACTTCAATCTTTTCTCCACTTGTCGTGATGCTGCTTATAGATCCAGTTAAGAAAACTTAATTGTGCTCATGTGGAACCTGTACCCACAACAAGAGGCAGTCATTCAAACAGAACAAGGGGATATTGTATGGTTTAAAATAAGTAAAGATGAGCACCATGGTTGTATACTTTCACCATATTTATTCAATCTGTGTTGCTGTTGTTATGTGCTGTCGAGTCAGACCCGATTCATAGCAACCCCTCCTTGGGTTTCTGAGGTCGTATCACTACAGAAGTGGATTGCCCAGCCTTCCTTCCAAGGAGTGGCTGATGGGTTTGAACCACTGGTCTTCTGCTTAGCAGTCAAATGCCTTAGCACTATGCCACTGGAGCTCCAGCTTTATTATGCAGAACTATTTTTCTAACTTTTTTCTCTACCTCATTCTGAAAGCACATAATCATTCACCAAACAGATAACGCCTGACATATATCTGGGGTCCCCATATTTAATAACATATCCTTTAAAAGCTTTAAAATCATATTTTTTCATTAATATCTTCACAAATCCCTATTTAAATTCATAGTGAAGCACAATATAAGCTCTTTCCCTAAAAAAAGAAAGTTCCCATAATGGAAGAAAGGTGATGAAGTTGGGGAGTTACTGGGAAGTCTCTCTTTTCAAAGCAACCCTTTGTGCACATTTTATTTCTGCCCATTCTTCTATATTATTACCATTGATATGCTTTCACTGTTTTATGTGAAAACCAAGGTGACTGAAGATTTTTGCTGAGTCTATAGATCTGGGGGAAAAATAATCTCTTAGGTCTGGTGAAAGGAACAGATGCCCAATGATTTATCCCAAGCACCCTCGATGTTTGTGACAATGTCTGAAGAGGAGAAATCAGTGATTGAAACTAAGTGTCTTTTTTCAACAAAATTTTAGGGCAATTAATATTGTGTTTCAAGAAGTAAAACAAGAACAGTTGCCATTTTCTGTAGAGAAATCAAATAGGATGAAGAAGAAAGTGAAGAGACTGATTATAATAAGAGCCTCCTTGTATCTGTAATAGATATCTTTAGGAATACGTATCCAGTTTATAATGTGGCCCTTTCTTTGATAATCATTTCTCATACACCTACCCATAGGGATAGGTACCTTCGGTTATATAATATAATGCCCTATTAGTCATCATTTGTTGATTGATGCTATTGCAATAAAATTCCCTCTCCTGATATCATGGATTGAATCGTGTCTCCCAAAAGTATGAATTGAAACCCTAACCCATGTATCTGTGGAGATAGTTCCTTTTGGGAACACGGTTTTCTTTGTTGTGGTAATGAGGTCTTGTTAGTGTACAGTGTGTCATAAACCTAATCATTTAAGAGTTACAAGGAGCAGCATAGACACATAGATAAGCACAAACAAGGGAAGATAAATGCCACATGAAGATCACCAAGAAATATCAAAGCTACAGAAGCTGAGACAAAACAACTTCCCCAAAAGTCAACAGAGAGCATTTCCCTTATATCAAGTGCCCAGAATTCAAAATTCTGGACTCTTGAAGTGAGAAAATAAATTTTCGTTCTTTAAATCCACCCACTGGTGGCATTTCTATTGAAGCAGCACTAGAAAAGTAAAACACCAGATAAATTGGAATTACAATGTAAGAGTCGAATAACTCAGTGTTGGATTATTTGGATCATTTGAAGTTGTTAAACTCCAAGCTGTGCCTATCACTGTATATGTCAAAAACCATATTGTCAATATCAAAATATCAAAAAGAAGATTTCTAAAACTGATTAGAAATTAACATATCCTAACTTAAGGAATAATATCCTTCTATACACAACATATTCATTTACTCATTTATTTGTTCAAATTTGTTTAAAATCTGAACTCTACTTGTAGGGCAAGAAACATGACTTATATTAAATCAGTACTACTATTATGTTGTTCACATTTGCAATTTCCTCTGTTTTATGATCATTTTAATGAGAGTGGCTTATTAATGTCTCTTCCAGTAATTTTTTTTTTCATTTTACCTCAGATGTACAATGATTTTTCTCATAAATATTTTGCTGCTTTATTATTTATCACATAGTTTTATGATTAAATTGTCTTTATTATCAATTGTAGGAGTTAATGCTTCTAAAGAGCATTGCATAGTGCCTGTCACATGTAGAAAAAAGACCAATTATTATTATGAGCTCTTAGCAATAAAAAATTACTATCGGCCCTTCTCATTTAAAGAGCATTTTTGAATGACTGTTATGCACTTGTCACTGTGTTTGCCCTTGGAGATAATCTCTATCCCCAAGGAGTTCACATTTGAATGAGGTTCATTAATATTACAACTCATTAAGGGAAGGATTTTTTACCAATATAAATTTATTCTTTTTTTATTCCTTTAAATTCTATTTTGTCTATCACTAACACAAACCGAAGGTAATTCAAAAACAATTTCAGCAGTATATTACCAGGGAACTACTAGTAATTGAAGCTGGATTCAGAAGAGGACATGAAACAAGAAATATCTTTGCTGATGCATCTTGGCTGAATGCAAAGAATACCAGAAAGATATTTACCTGTGTTTTATTATGCAAGGGTATTCGACTGTATAGATCATAACAAATTATGGATAACATTCTTAAGAGTGGGAATTCCAGAAAACTAAATTATGTTTATAAGGAACCTGTATATACACCAACAGGCAGACTTTTGAACAGAACAAAGGAATACTGATTGGTTTAAAGTCAGGAAAGGTGTACATCAGGATTGTATGCTATCCTTTCACCATACTTATTCAATTGTACATTAAACAAATAATCTGAGAGACTGTGCTATTTAAAGAGGAATGAGACATCAAGGCTGGAGGAAGACTCATTAACAATCTGCAATAGGCAGATGACATAAATTTGCTTGCTGAAAGTAAAGATGACTTGAAGTACTTACTGATGAAGATCAAAGACGATAACCTTCACCCAAATATCTCTCTCTCAAACACCTTGGGAGAGAGAACCACCAGGCCTGAAGACTCAGGACGATAGTATTGGAGGACAGCAGACTCTAATGGCACAACATAATACATAAAAATTTTGTTCCACAACTTACTTCAGTGAGTAGCAACTGAGGTCATAAAACCTTTTGAGTGGCCATCTAAGATGCAGCTAATAGTCTCCTCTCATCCAAAGAAAAGAAGAGTGAAGAAAATCAAGAGCATTTGGAAACAATTAGCCCAAGGATAGGATGGACCAGGAGACCAGAAGAACTAGATGGTGCCAGCTCCCAATGACAACCATTCGGGAAGAGAGCAAAACTAGGATTCCTGGATAGAGTGGGAGGAAAAATGTGGAAGAAAATTTAAAAAAAAAA
>NW_006921865.1:4042441-4044024 GCF_000298275.1 Orycteropus afer afer | reverse complement strand
GGGAAGGGGGAAGGGAGGGGAGGAGAGTGGGTTAGGGTTGGGGATAGTAATCAAGGAATGAAACCAAATGTACATGAACTGTTGAATGTAAAACAAAGAAAGAAAGAAAAAATATAGCTTTAGAATGGATTACATCTCCACATAAAGAAAACAAAAATCCTCATCCTGGACTGATAAGCAGCATCATGATAAACTGAAAAAGATTGAAATTGTAAAAGATTTCATTTTACTTGGATCCACAATCATCACCCATGGAATCAGCAGCCAAGAAATCAAATGACATATTGCATTGGGCAAATCTACTGCAAAATAGCTCTTTAAAATGTTAAGGAGAAAAGACTTCATTTTGAAAACTAAGGTCCACCCCAAACTATGGAATTTTAAATCACCTCCTATGTATGTGAAAGCTGGGCAATGAATAAGGAAGACCACAGAAGAATTGATGCATTTGAATTTTGGTGTTGGCAAAGAATATTGAATGTACCATGGAATGGTAAAAGAATGTACAAGTCCGTCTTGGAGGAAGTACACCCAGAATGCTCCTTGGAAATGTGAAAGGACAGGCTTTCATTCATATACTTTGGTTGTGTTGTCAAAATAGACCAATCCCTGGAGAAAGACATCATGTTTACTAAATTAGTTGTTGTTGTGGGAGGATCAGTAAAAACAGGGAAGTCACTCACAGAGGTTTATTGAGATGGTGGTTACAATGATGGTCTTAAGTATGGCAATGATTGTGAGGAGGGCACAGGAGTGGATACTGTTTTGTTCCATTGTACATAGTGTTGCTATGAGTCAGGACCAATTCAATGTTACCTAACAACAACACAAATAGTTTTAAGAAATGAATCTTAAACTTTTTCCCCCATTTGAAAGAGAACAGAATATTTAGATTTGCCATTTCCCATTAAGATCTTTTCCAGGTGCATAAGTAATATTTGAATTTACCTCTAGGTCAGTTTTTCATGAGGAGTAAGTCCTTGAGGCATTTGCTGAACTGCCACCACCCCAACACTCCAAAGCCATGACACTTATGAATAAGCCTTTTTGGTCATATTTACATAGAAACAAAATTTGGTTGGGAGTAAACATTTGGTTTCAAGCTATTTTCTCTCAGAATTTTGTGGTAATTGTTTTTTCAGAATTTCATATCAGAGAGAAATATTAATTTAAAAAATAGAGTTTTGTCAATTTTTTTTTTCTGCTGGACAGACAATAAGGAATTTTTCTTTATTCTTTACATTAAAGATATCACTAATATATCTCTCTATATAGGTAGCTTTTCAGTTATGTCTAGAAAATAACAATTTTCTTCAGCCTTGGTTTCTTTTTTCTTTTTTTTTTTAGTCTCAATAAAGTTGTCTTCCAGGGATCTGGCAAGATGGCAGACTAGGCAGGAAGACTGCACAGACCCTTTTCAACAAAGAAAAGGGAAATCAATTAACACAGACAGAGAAGATAATCCTGGACCCCTGAGCCTTGAAGGGGAGGATATAGAAGTGGACTAAACCCCAACTAGCAGAAGAATTTGCATGAAAATACCAAAAAAAGGAGACAGAGCTGCGGTCTAGCAGCGATCCTCA
>NW_006921865.1:4024121-4036100 GCF_000298275.1 Orycteropus afer afer | reverse complement strand
GGGTTTGAACCGCCAGCCGTCTGGTTAGCAGGCAAGTGTCTTAGCCACTATGCTACCAGAGCTCCCATTCCATTTGTTTAGGATTCTGATTTTAGATTTTATTTTCTTATAAATGTATAGAAAATATTCATGTTCATTATCTTTGTTATTTCTGTTTCTTATCATTTCTTCTGATTTGAAGTCATCAATAATGTCTTAGGCTGAGTTCTCTAGAGAAGCAAAACCAGTGAAGGTTTTATGTACACATACATATGTGTGTGCGGTTGTATATTTATGTGTGTGTGTATATGTATGTATAAAGAGAGAGAGAGAAAAAAAAAATTATTTCAAATAAATGGTCCAAACAATTGTATAGGCTGCCAAGTCCCAAGTCTACAGGTCAGACATCAAGGTTGAGGTTTCTCCTGATTCATGTCACTGTTGGGGCTTCTGAACCCAAGATTAGCAGACAATACAGCAGGTTACTGGCTTCCGAGGCCAATGAATCCAAGATAGGCAGGTAAGATGGTATGGCCAACAGGCTGTGAAGGCAACAATTCCAAGATTGGCAGACTATGTGGCAGGCCACTGGTTCAAGTCAATAGCAGAGGTCTAATGATGACAAGCATGATGCAGATTCCAGAGCAAGCAAAATGCCAGAGACTTTTCCCAGAACGCTCTCATGTATATTGAAAGCAGGTCACAAGTCAAAGGAAAATCCTATCTGGCTGCTCATAGCCGATCACATCATGGAGGTAATTGCATTATAGCAGATCTCATCATGGGTGATGAGTACATTATAACTGCTTAACCAGTCAGCATCATTGTCCAGCAAAGTTAACATACAACCTTAACTCTTACAGTCCACTCCTTGTCAATTTGGCATCCATACACATTTCCTGAAGTCACACATAATGTCTAAAGACAATTATAGTTAGAATAGCATCTAACATGATACAACGAACACACATATAACATCATCTACATCTTATATTTTACAACCAAAGAAAACAAAAATATTTGATCCACACATACAAGGAAGAAATACTCTTAACAATCAAGAAACAACTCCTTGTTTCTACAACTCACATGGTCATAGCTGGTATTTAGAACTATCTCTTCCACCACCCACTCCCTTTACCCTCATTGAGCATCTCAGCTGCTCATGGTTCTTTGCCTGGTGGAGTGACCCAAAACTTCATTCTTGAAGGATCTGGGCCACTAGTAGTAGTCATATCAGAATTTGGTTGCTGTAGTTTTCCATTGACTTTAGTAATGGTTCTAAGAGATGTTCTAAGGTAGTATTAAAAGACATCCTAATGAATCTCCTATATTATGGATATACTCTTCTTTACTTCCATTACGTAATGTCAGTTTGATTTCCCCTTCATAATAAGAATCAATCACACCATAAAATACAGTAACTCCCTCCTTTACTTGTTGATCAAGAGACATGAGGAGCTCAAAATGATTGATGGCATTCTTAACCTCCCATTCAATGGAATAAGTATTGTGTCTTCAGGTGGGAGTATTCCTCCTTTGGGGACAAAGACTTCTGAACTTAATCCTATGCTTTCAGGGATGGGAAGCAAATACATTTTGAGTAGGTCACAAAGGGTAGTAATGAGTGGTGACACTCCCGTTTCCACCCCTTGGTTCCCGGGTCAATGAATTATCACTGTTGGGGAAGGAGTGCCACATTTTGGATGCTGATATTTAGAGCATATTCAGCCTTCTGGAGAACATTGCTCCAAACCCTGTAAGGTTTGGCCACCTAGCTGGCTATGTAATTGTGTCTTTAGAAGGTATTCCATTGTTCTATCAAACCAGTTGCTTCAGAAGGATGAGGAACATGGTAAGAACAGTGAATTCCATGATCAGGGGCCCACTGTCAAACTTCATTTGCTATGAAATAAGTCCCTTGATCAGAAGTAATGCTATTTGGGATACCATGATGGTGGACAGGGCATTCTGTAAGTCCAAGGATTGTAGTTTTGGCAGAAACATTGCATGCCAGGAAAACAAATCTGTATCCAGAGTAAGTGTCTATCCCAGTAAGAAAAATATGCTGCTTTTTCCATGATGGGTCCATTGTAATCAATCTGGCACCAGGTTACTGGCTGATCATCCTAAGGAATAGTTCCATATCACAGACTTAGGGTTGTTCTTGTCTACTGGCAGATTGGGCACTGAGCAGTGGTTGTAGCTAAGTAGGCTTTGGTGAGAGGAAGCCAATGATGCTGAACCCATGTGTAACCTTCATCACCATGCTCACTTTGTTCATAAGCCCATTGTGCAACGACATGCGTAGCTGGGGAAAGAGGATGACTGGCTTCCACACAATATGGCTTCTATTTACTTGCTTGCTAAAATCCTCCTCTGCCAAGGTCACCCTTTGATGAGCATTCAAATGAGACACAAATATCTTCAGTTCTTTGCCCCAATCATAGAGATCTATCTACATACATTTTCCCCATACCTCTTTGTCATCAATTTTCTAATCATTTATTTCCAAGTCCCTGACTGTCCATACAAATCACTGGCAACACCCCACGAATCAATATAAAATCACACATCTGGCCATCACATCCAGATGCACTAATCAACATTCAGCATATTGGGAGGATTTTCCTTTACCACTGTCCTTGAGGAGATGCTAGAAAGGGGCTGCAGTACCACTGCTTTCCGCTTTCTAGTGGTGCCTGCATATTGCACAGAATCATCTGTAATATGGGCACTAGTTTTCTCTTTCTCAGTCAACTGATCATAAGGAACTCCTCATGAGGCCATATGCGCAGATTGAAGTGGGAGAAGGAAGGTAATGTGACTGGAGTGGAGGCCATAGGTATTTGGCTCACTTCCTCATGTCACTTACTTATGCTCTCAGGTCCTGCTTGAACCTAATCTCTTACATATCACTTCTGTTAAATGATGGAATGCTGACGTGCAAGTCGAAATTTATGGCTCTATGGGTCAGACAACACCCAGTTTATGATGGGCAGCTCAGGTTGCCTGGTGACTTGGTGGTCCATAGCTAGGCAAATAAGGTCTGGTAACAAGTCAATACCTGTTTGTCAAACACAGAGTAGTTATTTACAGTGGGTGGCAGGGTTTTGCTTCAAAATCCTAAAGCTCTGCTCTATGATTCACCAGTTGGGGCCTGACAAAGACACTAAACAACATCTCTATCTGTCACTGACATTTCAAGCAACACGGGATCATCTGGGTCATATGGCCCAAGTGACAGAGCCATTGCACAGCAGCCTGAACTTGTTATAGAGTCTTCTCTTCTTCTGGCCCCTGATCAAAACTTGCAGCTTTTCAAGTTACTTGATAAACAGGCCAGACTAGCACACTCATATGAGGGATACGTTGTCTACAAAATCCCAAGAGGACCACCAGGTATTGTGCCTCCTTTTTTAGTTGTGGGAGTGCCCAGATGCAACAACTTATCTTTTACTTTAGTAGGAATATCTCAACATGCCCCACACCACTGAACCCCAAGATATTTCACTTAAGAGGAAAATGCCTGAATTTTTGTTGGATTAATTTCCCACTCTCTAGCACACAAATAGGAGCTCTGGTGGCATAGTGCCTAAGGCATCTGACTGCTATCCAAAAGGCTGGCAGTTCAAACCCACCAGTCACTCCTTGGAAGGAAGGTTGGACAATTTACTTCCGTAGTGATATCACCTCAGAACCCCAAGGAGGAGTCATTATGAGTCGAATCCAACTTGATGGTAGTGAATGAGTAAGCACACAAATGTCTTACCAATAACTCTAGAGTCATTGATACTTCTTCCTTACTAGGTACAGTCAGCATACTGTTATCAAGATAATGGACCAATGACTTGTGGAAGGTAATGATGATAAAGGTCCTTGTGGACTAAATTATGACATAATACTGGAGAGTTGATATATCTCTGAGGTAGGACTGAACAAATGTATTTCTGTTATTGCCAACTGAAGGCAAACTGCTTCTGGTGATCTTTTGAGACTGAAATTGCCCAAAAGGCATTGGCCAGATCAATAGCTACATACCAGGTATGAGGATATATATCAATTTGTTCAAGTAATGAAACCACATTTGGAACTGCAGCTGTAGTTGGAGTCACAACCTAGTTAAGTTTATAATAATCCACTGTAATTCTCCAAAATCCATCCACATTTTTGCACAGGCCAAATAGATGAGCTAAATGGGAATGTGGTGGGAATCACCACCCATGCATCCTTCAAGTCCTTGATGATGGCAACAATCTCTGCAATCCATCCAGGAATGCATTATTGCTTTGGATTATTATTTTCCTAGATAATACAGTTCTAATGGCTTCCACTTGGCTTTTCCTACCATATTAGCCCTTACTTTATATATCAGGGATCTAATCTGGGGCTTCCATCATTTGCTGAGTATATCTATTCTAATTATGCTTTCTGAAACTGGAGAAGTCACTACAGGAAGGGGTTCAGAGACCCACTGAGCCAACTCTGATGGAGCTAAGGGTTCCTTCAATAATTTGACCTCCATAAGCTCTCACTCTGACTGATAGGCCACATTTGACATTTTGGGTCTCCTGGAATTAGTGTCAGTTCAGAGCCAATGTCCAATAATCCCCAAAAAGTGTGAATATTTCCTTTTCACCAGTGAACAGTCACTCTCATAAAAGCCTGTAGATCCTTTTAGGGAAGACTGAGAGAAGATTAACAGTACATAGTTTTGTAATGCAGTGCAGTCCTTCCTCAACCGGACCTGGCCTTCCCTTCATTCAAGAGGTTGTGGATTTATAAACTGGTTCAAGTCTGGGAATTGAATAAGAGACCATGACTCTCTGTTCTGGTGATTCAAGTTAGATTATTGCTCACCTGAACTAGAATTCTTCCAGACAAGATTATACAGATAGATTTCCCATCTATTTCACTCCTAGGAGCATCATGCCTAAGTAGTCAACACAATACAGTTCATAGGAATCAGACTATTCTGATTACAGCTTTGACTCTGCTGTCCATTATAGTAACCACACCCACCTTGTTTTTGTCAATTAAGTGCTTCCACTTGACCCCTACCACCAGGGGGTCCAATCACCCCTACTGTAGTTAGGTGTCTTAATTCAATTTGGGCAATTCCCAGTACAAAATCTGGCTTACATAAAAGAGCAATTAAAGCAGACTTCAGTGACTCTGGGGATCCCTTCACAAATGTGTTTCTTACCATTGTAGTGAAAGGTCTTCTGGGCATTCCATATGTCGGCCTATATATCTCATATGATAAATGTGTTCATATGATAAATGTAATTTCCCTAAGCCTTTGGATACCTTCTTCTACCAAGGTAGAAGTATATCAAGGTAGGTCTGGTACTTCAACCTGACTTAGTAGAGGCTACTGCATAATCCATGCTTCAGTAAACCAACCAAATAAACTATTAGATCCTTTCCTAGCATCTCAAGCTGAAACATTGAATGAAGAATCTGTGCTCAGTGGCCCAAAATCAATATTCTCAGACTGATCCAACTTTATATTCCTTACTCAACTATCCCACATCCTTAATAGACATTCCCATACATACATTCCAGGTTTCTTATTGTACATATTTGGAAAATCAAGTAATTCTCTTGGAGTGTAGTACACATTTTCTTGGGTCACACATTGTACTTCCCCTTTTGGGGATCACTGGGACTTAAGTCTAGTTATAGAAGCAACAATGGAGGCAAGGCACCATTGCTGTGGAGTCGTATCTGACCCATAGCGACCTCTCCTTGGGTTTCTGAGGCAGTATCACTACGGAAGTAGATTGCCCAACCTTCCTTCCGGGGAGTGGCTGTAGGTTTGAATTGCTAGCCTTCTGGTTAGCAGTCAAGTACCTTAGGCTTTCTGCTACCAGAGCTCCCAGAAGCAACAATGGGTAGTGGGGATGTTTCCTGGGAATGATGAACAGTGTCTGGCGAGGATCTGCCTCAGGCAATGCCCCAGGCAATGCCAGAATCATTGCCCCAGGTACTATCTCAAACAAAGACTCAGCAGGCACAGCTGGGTTAGTCTCATTAAATGGGGGTAGGAAAGTGCTTCCTGTTGGCATGAGTGATTGAATGGAATTTAGAGGCTCAATCTCATATTATAAATGCCTATATATTCCCATCTCAAGTTTCAGAATCCCATTTCTTCCCAATCAATGCTATCACTTCAACCTCAAAGACCACTTGAGTTTGGTAATTCAATTGGCATTGTAATTCAGCCACTCTTATGATAAGATTCTGAATTTGTTTTCCAGCACTATCAGCTCTATTACTACAACAACTATGGTTTTCTTTCAAGGCATAGTAGACATATTTAGGTCTTTTATGTGGTGAGCAGATCTCTTTCTTTCAACATGTTGTCTATCATAAGTAGAATCAATCAATCAGCTTCATTACAGTTCTCATTCTGAAAAATGTGCAGAAAAGTATAATATATGCAATCACCCAGAGCCTCACTTCTTACCAATATTTGATCTACTGTTGGTACTATTTTGTGTATTAATATTGCCATCTCACACCATGGATTAGCAGTACCATCTTTGCTAATGGAGGCAGAGTCATCAATGCCTTTACAACTAATCAGAATTAAGACCCAATTTAGGAAATTCATCCTTATTATTTTGTCTCTCTATAACCACCCTAGGTACCAAATGTCTTAGGCTGAGTTTGTGTGTGTGTGTGTGTGTGTGTGTGTATCCTTCAATAGCTTGACCTCCATAAGCTCTCATTCTGACTGATGGGGGCCATATTTGAAGGCAAATTTCTTCTGGCAATCCTTTGATATATATATATATAATAAATGACTCACACAGTAGTAGAGGTTGGCAAGACCCAAGTCCATGGGTCAGATACCAAGCTGGAGTCTTCCTCTGACTCATGTCACTGCAGTGAATGAAGAGCCCAAGAACAACAAGCAATATTGCAGGCTGCTGGTTTCAAAGGCTTATGAACCCAAGATCAGCAGGTAAGAAGTAAGGCTGTTGGCTCATAGGCTGCAAAGGCAACAATCCCAAGATTGGCAGGCAATATGACAGGCCACAGATTCAAGTCCGACAACAGAAGTCAGATAAAGGCAAGACAGACACAGGATCCAGATTGAGCAAAAACCCAAAGAGCTTTGCCACAGCTTTTCCAGATAGAAAGCAGACCACACCCCAAAGGAAACATCCTTTCAACTGATTGACTATTCATAGCAGATCTCATCATGGAGGTGATTACATTACATTACATCTCATCACGGATAAATTGCTACATCATGACAGCTAAATGACTTAGAATCATGGCCCAGACAAGTTGACACACAACTATGACTGTCACAATAATTCATATCATCTGGTTCACTTATTCAATTTTCTGTCAGTTTTGATATTATCAATATTAATATTGTCTATCTGTCAGTATTGATTCCTTCAGTTCTCAATCCTTCTGTCATATTTTTAGAATTCTTTCTTATTTCTCTTCTCATTTTCTCCCTATTTATCTCTGCCTGCCTTACAGCCTTTTAATGATTCCACCAAACCTTGAAGACTTGAAGGTAAATATGGCATATTCCTGACTTTGTGGACCTCACATTCCAGATAGTGATACAACACAAAAAATGTGTAGAGAATATAATGGGTTCACCAAGTGAGAGCCTCAGCCCAGCTTAGTTGAGTCAAGAGCACTTTTTGGGAGAATTTTCAAAGGCTGAAGAGGGTTTCACCATATGAAATGGAAAGAAGACATTCTACACAAAAGTCTTTTGGGAAAAACCCAATAGTATTTGTGTGAAACTATTACCAATTCAATAATAGTGAGTCTGAAGTGCCTTATTGGAAGTAATAAGAAATAAAGCTGGAGATCCATGCAGCTACCTGTTCCTGACAGACCCTACTCTATGTAGATTGGATTTTACCCCTTGGATGGTAGGGAGCTATTGAGGAGTTCTATACATAAAATTTATTTGAGAGAGAGAAAACTGGAAGTACAGAGATAAATTGGAAATAGAATAAGTATTACTTTTAGTTTCTCTCAAGTTTATTTTGGATAGTTTTATGAAAATGAATGAATTATTTGTTTTTATTTCATCTGCTTTCTTATTTGATTTTCATGGTGTGTTACCCTTACCCTAAGGGTAAAGTTTCCTTCACTTCATTCTACAGAAGATATTTCTTTTTAGGTCTCCTGTTTGACAATAATGTAATATTAGAATTTTTATGACTTTACCCTTCAGTGTCATCTCCATCCCTGTAATAGCTAACATTTTTTTTTTCTCTGAAATCTAAACCCAGAAGTGAATTGTTATATACTATCCTTAGCCTTGGTTCTAATATCTACCCCCAGATAATTCTGCAGTCACTAGAATATCTATTTATGCTCATGTCTAATACTAAAAAGGGAATAAATATTTAAAAGCAGCAGTATCCTGAACTGTTTTGATAACATTCCCATCAAAATAAAAATAAAAACACATACATCCACAGTATACTTGATATATTGATATACATGTATGGCAATTAATAATAAATTACTGTGCTTCTCTGTTCACCTTTCATCTCAAGAGATTTGCTGTTCAATAATGGAGTTGTTGCATGTTTATTAGTTTGTACTTTCCCTTTACCCACACTAGAGCACAGGTAAACAGTAGGTTTTGTACCCCTTATACTTTTATTTTCCTCAAGGCATGGATAGGCCCATCATTTGGAATGCTCTCCAAATACGTGCATAAATTTACTAGTATTTTTAGGTTTCAGAGCTGGGACTGATTTTCATCACTTTTGTGTATGGGGGAATAGAAGGAAATATTCTAGAGCATTTTAGTTTTAATATGGTGTAAGACAGAACGGAAACTGATAACCAGTATTTTCATGAAAGAATTTTTTGATGATGATGATGATGATGATGATTTGAGTGAAAGTTTACAGAACAAATTTGTTTTCCACACAGCAGTTCTTACACATTTTGTTTCATGACATTGATTGCAATCCACATAATGTAACAGCTCTCTTCCTGCTTCCTCCCTGTGGTTACCCTTGCCCTATGTCCTTCTTTCCTATGCATTCATGTTCTCTGAGCTATCTCCTTGTGCACATATTGCCCTTCTTATCTCCTATGATACATTTTTTTCTAAGGAGTGTACCTACCTGATGTAAATGTTCACCTTATATACCTGTCTATTATTTGACTGGAAGCCAAGGAAATGAGTTCAATTCCAGGCCCAAAGGGTGACTAGGGGTTTCATCAGTCTCTATCAGACCATTAAGCCTGGTCTTTTTTATGTTTTGAATTTTGTTCCACATTTTTCTCCCACTCTATCTGAGATCTCTTAATTTGATCCTTTCTCAGTGATTGATAGTGGTAGCCAGGCACCACTATCTCAGGGTCATGTATGCTGAGGTGTGCATAGTCCGCTAGTCCCATGGACAAATTGTGTCCATACATCTTTGGTTTTCTTCATTCTTCTTTCCTCCAGATGAGGAAAGACCATTGCTCCATCTAGATGGCTGTTTATAAGCTTTTAAGACCTCAGTCACTACTCACCAAAGCAGGATACAGAACAATGCTTTGTGTGGTATGTTATGTCAATTGAGCTTGATGTCCCCTGCAACCATGGTCCCAAGCCCACAGGCCCTACAACTTACTCCCTCAGGGTGGTTGGCTCTGGCTAAGATGTTATCGTAACTTCGCCCTGTTAGTTCTGTATTTATGGACATTCTTATAGCACATACAAATGTTCTTGTGGTTGTTATGTGCCATTGAGTCAGTCCTGACTCATAGCGACCCCTCCTTGGGTTTCCGAGGCAGTATCACTACAGAAGTAGGATTGCCCAACCTTCCTTCCAAGGAGGGGCTGGTAGATTTGAACCGCCAGCCTTCTGGTTAGCGATCAAGTGCCTTAGGAACTATGCTACCGGAGCTCCTACAAATAAATATGTATTAATACCATCTGCCAAGCTTATATATGCCATGGCTATATTCCATTTTGCCTAGACATACCTGATCATTCAGCCTGTCTACCTATGTATCTACCTGTAGATTAATGTTTACTATTATTTACAATACAGTCTTATGTATGTAAAAGTTTTATCTTTGTTTTCTGTACCTGCTGTGTACCTCTCTCTGTCTTCCTTTTCCTTAGTGTTATTGTATTGGTCACTTGTTTTGATATATTCCCTTTCCCTTCACCCAAATCAATACTTGTCTCTAGATAGGTGTATCTAGCAATATTTGCTTCCATCTCATCTTATCCTTGGTAACTAACAAAGAAAGTTTCCTTCCATATGTAAACCTTTTCTTGACTTTTTACAATAATAGACTAATGCAATATTTATCCTTCTGTGATTGACTTTTTTTTTGTTCAGCATAATGTCCTCCAAATTTTTCCATGTTATGAAGTATTTCATGAATTCTAGATTACTCTTTAGTATACCATTGTGCGTATGAACCATAATTTACTTATTCATTCTTCTGTTGATGGGCACTTAGGTTGCTTCCACCTCTTTGCTACTATGAATAATGCTGCGATGAACATGGGTGTACATGTATCTATTCATGTCCTGCCTCTCGCTCCTTTAGGATCTATACATTATAATGGAATTCCTGGATCAAATGGTACTTTTATTTCCAAGTTTTTAAGGAATCATCATACCAATTTCCAAAATGGTTGTATCATTTTCCACTCCCACCAGTAATGCATGGGAGTCCAAACTCTCCACATCTTCACCAGCATTTGTTATTTTCTGTCTTGTTGAACTGTGCTACTAGTGCTGTTGTGAGATGGTATCTCATGGTTGTTTTAATTTATATCTCTCTAATGGGGAATGATCATGAACATTTCTTCAAGTGTTTGTTGGCCACTTGAATATCTTCTTTAGTGATGTGTCTGTTCATGTTTTCTGCCAGTTTTTAAATGGATTGTTTGTCTTTCTGATGTTGAGGTGTTGGAATTTTCTATAAATTTGAGAGATAAGTCCCTTGTCACATATGTTGTGGCTGAATCTTTTTCCCCAATCTGTAGGTTTGCTTTTTACTCTTTTGGGAAGTCTTTTGATGCACATAGGAATTTAATTTTTAGAAGGCCCTGTTCATCTGGTCTATCTTCTGCTGTTTGTGCATTTTGAGTTATGGTTGATAGTCTATTTATGCAATAAATTGGGGCCCCTAAATTTGCCCTAGCTTTTCTTTAATGAACTTTGTAGTTTTAGATTTCACATTTAAGTCTTTGATCCATCTGGTGTTATTTTTTGTGCATGGTGTGAGGTGTGGATTTTGTTTCATTTTATCCAAATGGACATACACTTTTGCCAACACTATTTGTTAAAAAGACTGTCTTTTCACCATTTGATGGATTTCAGCCCTTTGTCAAAGATCAGCTGACCATAGGTGGATGGATCTCTTTCTGGATTCTGAAATCTGTTCCACTGATCTAAGTATCTGTCACTGTACCAATAGCAGCTCTTTTAAGTAGTACTGTTGTGGCTGTGTAGTAGGTTTTGAGATATCAGGATTGGAGGAAGACCTCTGAATAATCTCAGAAATGCAGATGACACATATTGCTTGCTGAAACTGAAGAGGACTTGAAGCATTTACTGATGAAGGTTAAAGATTACAGCCTTCATTATGGATGACACTTCAATATAAAGAAAACAAGGTTCCGGTAAGATGGTGAACTAGGCAGAAAGACTGCACAGACCCTCTTCAACAAAGAAAAGGGAAACCAATTAACACAGACACAGAAGATAATCTTGTACCCCTGATCCTTGAAGGGAAGGATACAGAAGTGGACTAAACCCCAACTAGCAGAAGAATTTGTGTGAAAATACCAAAAAAGGAGACATATGGAGCTGCAGTCTGGCAGTGATCCTGAGTGACCCTGACGGCACAGACAGCTTGGAGATTCCCGAGTGGTGGTAGGACTTAAGAACTAGCCTAAAAATCACCCTGCTAGCCAGGGACTGCATGGACTGTGCATGGTGGCCAGGGAACAAACAGAGAAGGTGAAGAGAAAGGTGG
>NW_006921865.1:3984086-4016298 GCF_000298275.1 Orycteropus afer afer | reverse complement strand
TGGGAAGAGGTAACTATGGGGAGGAAGTGGGAGGGGAGCTGTTGCATTGTGGTAAACTGTGGGCAATGACATGAGACAAAGTATATGTGAATTGCTGTATGGAAAGTGAATTTGCTGTGTAAATCTTCACCCAAATCACAAAAAAAAAAAAAAATCTCTAAAAAAATTTCAAAAGTAAAATTAAATAAATAAATAAAATATAAAGAAAACAAAAATCCACACAACTGGACCAATAAAAAAATATATATATATAATAAGTGGTGAAAAGATTGAAGCTCTCAGTGATTTCATTTTACTTGGACCCACAATCAATGTTCATAGAAGCAGCAGTCAAGAAATGGAAATTAGATGGCAAACTGCACTGGGCATAACACGCTTTAAAACGTTAAAATGCAAAGACATCACTTTGAAGAATAAGATGCACCTGACTGAGGCTATGGTGTTTTCAATAGCCTCATATACATTTGAAATCTGGACAATGAATGAGGAAAATTGAAGAAGAACTGATGCATTTGCATTGAGATGTTGGCAAAGAATACTGAGAGTACCATGATTTGCCAGAACAACAAACATATCTGTCTTGTGAGAAGTACAGCCAGAATGTTCTTTAGGAGCAAGAATTAGAAAATGTCCTCTCTCATACTTTGGTCATATTATCAAAAAGGACTATTCCCTGGAGAAAGATATCATGCTTGGTGTCAACTCAACAGTGCCTAACAACAACCTTAAAACAACTTTGTAAGTAAGTTACTATTGAATCTCTTCTTGACTTTAGGGATAGCCCAAATCCAACACAGAGATTTATTCCTGTATACAAAACTAAAATGGTAGTGCCAGGCTGTTAGGTGCAGAACAAAACATTGCCCAGGTTTGTGTCATCCTCACAATCACTTCTATGCTTGAATCCATTGTTGCAGCCACTGTGTCAATCTCTAACGTGTTCCCCTTTTTTGCTGACCTTCTACTTTACTTAGCATGATATCCTTCTCCAGGGACTGGACCCTGCTGACAACATGACTAAAGTATTTGAGACTATGTCTTGACATTCTACTTGCTAAGGAGCATTCTGCCTGGACTTCTTTCAAGACAGATTTGTTTGTTATTTTATCATTGGTGTGAAAGGCCTCTCAACAGTGTTTGGGTGCATGTTTCTCTTTCTATTTTTAAGACTTATCTTTCTACAAGATATATTGCTCTAAGGTGGCCTTCCATGACCTCTTTACCATAAATTCAAATTAAACCCGAAAAGAAATTTACTCTTTGTTCACCTATGACTCAATAAACAGTTTCTGCTTCTATTTCTTAATGTAGGGGTAAGCCCATATTGGATGCACCAAAAACAAGAAAACATACTCTCTGCCAACGAGTCAATTCCAACTCTTGGTGACCCCTTTGAGTTTCCAAGACGATAAATCTTTACGGAAGTAGATTGCCCAGTCTTCCTTCCACAGAGTGGCTGGTGGGTTTGAATCACCAAACTTCTGGATAGCTGTCAAATGCCTGAGGCACTACGCAACCAGAGCTCCATATTGCATCTATTGGATATGTGTTGTTGTTATGTGCCGTGTCATCAAGTTGGACCCAATTTATAGTGAACCCTCCTTGGATTTCCAAGGCGATATCACTACAGAAGTTGATTGCCCAACCTTCCTTCCAAGGAGTGGCTGGTGGGTTTGAACCCCCAGCCTTCTAGTTATCAGTCAAGTGCCTTAGGCACTATGCTACCAGAGCTCATATATAAGGAAGAAAAAAATCAAAGATCAAACAAATATTTCCCAAATGGAGTCAGCCTTATATTAGAGAGAAATTCCCTTGAGTTTCTTTCTTTCTTCCTTTCTTTCGTTTTCTAAGAAGCATTTTAAGTAATTTTTTAGCTCATATAAACTAATAGACAAGTAGAAGCCAAATTAACCATCAACCAAATTATTATTATCTGATTAACTAACCTCACATCCCCCAAGGAGCTCTGGTGGTATAGTAATTAAGACATTTGGCTGCTAACCAAAATATCAGTGCTTTGAATACATCAACTGCTCTGTGGAAGAAAGGTGAGGTCGTCTGCTTACATAAAAATTTAGAGCCTTAGAAACCTAATGGGTGTTCCCATGTGTCAGAATCTACTCAACAGCTATACTTTTGGTTTTGATTTTGAACTAATCCCTGACTAGTGCAAAAAAGTTAAGTGTTTTTAGTTTGAACCAACCCAGAGGCATGTTGGTAGAAAGACCTGACCCTCTGCTTCTGACGAGTCACAGCCTTGAAAACCCTATGGAGCATAGTTCTACTTCACACACATGGAGTCATCATGAATCAGAATTGACTCAATGGCAATTGGTTTGTGTTTTTTGTTTTTGTTTTTGGTTAAGTAATCCTACTAGTTTCCACTCATCAAACACTCAGTTTAAGTAAATTTCACAGATATTTTAAGTATTTTTTATAATTTTGAATATTTTACTTTTAAATCCTCTAAGATTAAATTATTAAATTAGGGCAATTGAGATAGCAGTGAAAAAATAGAAGGAGGTATAAATAAATCCTCCATATACATTCCTCATGTCAGAGTTCTATCTAATGCACAGGAAGCAAGTATGGATCCTCTCAAATCGCCATTTGTAATACAGTATCTTACATTATAAAGCATTATATATACAATATCTTACATTATAAAGCATTATATATACATAATGTTATATTTCATATTATAAAATCAATCCCTATATTCTACACACTGTGTCTATATTCTCCTATCATGAATCTTTTAAACTAACATGACTTTCTGGCACTTCCCAGAAGATCATACTTACAAAATCTAATACTCCCTTTGTGTCCAAGGCATAAAGATTTAAAAAATTAAATAGATATATAATTTGAAGTGCTTTTAGTAACAGAGTGGGCAAAGCAGAGTGGGAAAGAGTGTAATTTGAATTTCATATTGTGACTATTTAAGACATACGTTGATTGTCAAACTACCTCTGAGTATGTTGTAATGCTGCTATGTGTGAACTATTTTTAAAACAGGTGAAAAAGAAATAAGAACCAAATAATAACCATGCATAATCTACTTAATGTTATATTATTTTCACATATTAATGTTTTTATTCTACAATGAACTTGAAATTATAGTAATAAAATTCAGTTAAGTACCTTATAGATAACTAATCTAAGATTCATGACAATGAAAAGCCAAATGAATTTTTGATTAGTTCAAAAGAACCTCTCCATATAGATATGTAATGCACACTTTATTTATATGAAGAAATATGAAAAAACATTGATTTGCCACTCAATCCTCTATAACCCCTGAATTAAAACTCTGTATTGTCGTATCTAAACTGGGCTGCACATAATTCCAAGAAGCCAAGCCTGCAAACTAAGGATAGTCTCTATTCTCTTTTACAATGTAGACACAGAAGCATTTTGTCTATTTTAGGAAGAATGTTAGTTCTCTGTGGGGGATTATTCAAACCACTGCTAAACTAGAGTGTTATTTTAATGTTGAAACCATTGTTTTGCTATTTTGTAATTAAAGAGATTTTTCTTGATGCAAATATTCAGCAACATTCTTTAGGGACACTTTTAAGCAAACGTTCCCACTTTGTGTGGCTAGCGTGTGAAGTAATTTTTGTACTTTTTCTATTATATTTTGTAAGATTGTGAGTGCTTTGCTCCTAGAGTGCCCTACAATGGCTATAAGCACAGCAGTCTAAAGAAAGCAGTAAGAATACAGAAACACAATTTGAAACAATGTGGAGTAACTGTTGACTTTTGGGAAATAACAACAGCACACAGACAGACCTGGCACACAGCAATCAGAAATAAGGTCATTCACATTTAGCAAAAGCCTTGGGCATTTTTAAGGGAAGAAGATAAGCCAAAAAACAGCCATTTCCCCAAGCCAAAAGACATTCTTCAAATGTACAGTAAAAAAGGCTCCTGATTCCATATGGGTCCTTCCAAGCACCATTATGCCCAAAGCTAACAACAATGACATCAGTCAGTTCTATTATCTTCAAATATAGAGTCCACCAATATCATATATTAGTGAGGTTTCAGTAAGTTTAAGTTTTTTAAACAAGCTATTCAATATTAGTCTCTCAATTTTCAACTGCTGACTTTAGCATTGTTATTTTCTATAGTTATTTTTTCAAGTAATTTTCTACATATTCAGAGAACTGGAAAAAAAGTTTATTTGAGAATTGTGAATCATGTTCAGCTAGTTGGTAATTGAAATGTTTTCTTAGCACACACTTCTCTGTAGAGTGTTGCTATGGGGGAAAATTTACCTCCTGTGGACTGTCTTGTAAGCTATAAAAACTCCTTATTTTGTTTTCTTTTGCTTGAGGTTGAGGTGGGGGGTTGATGTTACATCCTCTTCCTGATAAAATGATTTTGTTCCACATGTTCTATTTGAAGGCCTGCAATTTCACCACTGTTGATGGTGGAAATGAAGTTTGGTAGGGGAAATGATGTGGAAAGTTGCATTTGATAGTTTTGTGCTGTCCCAGTGAGTTTGAGAGTGAGCAAGCGAACAGATTTTAAACACAGCATCTGCCATGGCATTAGAGAACCACAAATAACCTTTGCTTTTCAAATAATAATTATTTTGGTTTGATTTATCAATAATGTTTTCACTGTAATTATAGTAGAAATAATGAATGGATCTTCTGTCTGCTAAGAATTATGGTTTCTTATATGAATTCTGTTTGGTGGGCTTACCAATAAGTCAAACAAATTTAACATAGTAAGGTTGTTATGCACAATAACTTTCAGCAGAGCACCACAATAGCTCTATTTCCAGGCAATGGCTTCTTATAATAAATTGACATCAAAACAAATGAAAAAGTTGGGAAGTTATTTCTACTAATATAAAAATATTTATTATATAATGAACCAGTTTCCATGCAGGTTTATGAGGAGATCAAACGCTTCATCTTGATGCATAGTACAGTGTTAAAATGCAGAAATTAACCAGCCTCAAATAGAATGACCGTGGGAAGTTCTGAAGTTTATGATAGAACAAAAGTATAAATTCAAATAACATCACCATTATATCTGCTTGTGTAGTGGTTAAAGCATTTGTCTACTAACCAATTAAGTTGTGGTGGTTCAAACCCACCAGCTGTACCTGGGAGAAAGATGATGCATTTTGCTTCCGTAAAGATTTATAGCCTTGGAAACCCTATGGAGCAGTTCTACTCTGTCCTTAACGATAAGAGCTCTGGTGGCATAGTGCCTAAGGCACTTGACTGCTAACCAGAAGGCTGGTGGTTTAAACCCTCCAGCCACTCCTCGGAAGGAAGATTGGGCAGTCTACTTCTGTAGTGATACTGCCTCGGCAACCCAAGGAAGGGTCACTATGGGTCAGGTCTGACTCAACAGCACATAACAACAACAACAGCATGACTTGGAATCAGTTCACTGCTAGTGAGTATGTTTATGGCTATATCCTGCCTCTCTCCCTCTTTTCCTTCCTCCCTATGTCTTTTTCTCTCTTTCTTGCTCTCTCTTTCTTTCCGTTCTTCACTCCTTTGCTTCCTTCCTTCTTTATTCCTTCTTCTCTTAGACTTTATTGAGAAAAACAAAGTCTTTTGTATGACCACTTCCAGTGGTTATGCCTATCACTTCATCACTACATGCAATAATGAAAATGGATTTATTAATTAGTTACATATAATCCATAAGTGCTATAATCAAACATCCTTAATGCATATGGTTCTTTGGAGATTATTAATTAGTTTTTGAGAAATATTAATGTCTTTAATCACCAAAACTAGTAGTTGTTGTTGTTAGATGTTGTCAAGTTGGCTCCAACTCATAATGACCCTATGTACAACAGAACAAAGCATACCCAGTTTTGCACCATCCACACCATCATTGCTCTGTTTGAGCCCATTATATGAATCCATCACACTGAGGTTGTGGTGGTTATGTTTGTATGTCAACTTGGCTGGGCCTGGTTGAGTGGCTGGGCAGCTGGTGGTAGTTTTCCCCATGATGAGACTGGCAATCAACTCCATGGTGGTATCTACCACAAGCAGCTGAGTAGCTGCCTTTGGGATGTAGTCTGCTTTCTCTATTTAAGGAGAAGCGTTGAGAATGGTCTGTAGCTTATGGCACCTTGAAACCATGTAGTTGTGTTGTTGTTCAGCAGCCTGCCATGTTCTGCCGACCTGGGGACTTAAATGGACTTGAATCAATGGCCTGCTGTATGATTTGTTAACATCAGGACTGTGCCTTTTTACTTGTCAACCTTGGGGCTTCTCAGCCTCAGCGGCCAGCAGCTGAGTGAAGAAATGCCTCTAGTTCCAGTGGGCCGGGAGCAGGAGACAGAGCTGGACCCCAAGGTTGGGGGGCTTTCACCCAGCCCCTAGATCCTGACACTTTGAACTTGGACTTAAAGCCTCCAAATTGTAAGAATAAACTCTTGTTCGTTAAGGCCGTTCCACATTTGTGGTATATTCCTGTCAGAGCGGCACTAGGTAACTAGAACAGAGCTCTTCCTCTTTTTCACTGACCCTCTACTTTATGGAGAATGATGTACTTCTTCAAGGACTGATCCTTCTTGATAAGGTGTCCAAGATACATGAGGTGAAGTCTCACCATTCTCACTGCTAAGAAGCATTCTGGTTGCGCATCTTGCAAGACAGATTTGTTCTTCTTCTGCAATCGATGGTATTTTCAATATTCTTTACCAACACCATAATTCAAATGTATCAGTTTTTCTTTGGTCTTCCTTATTAACTGTCCAGCTTTTCATGTACATGAGATGACTGAAAATCCCATGGTTTGGGTCAGGTTCAAAGTTCTTTTGAACACTTTAAAGAGGTCTTTTGCAGAATATTCACCCAATGCAATACATCATTTGATTTCTGGACTTTGAGTATGGATTGTGGATGCAAAAAAAAAAAAAAAAAATGCAATCCTTGACAAATTGAACATTTTCTCCAAAATTATAACCACTGGGAAATAGTCCCAAGTTCATTTTAACTGTGAAAAATTGACACTCAGTGACAATAGATCATGCAAGGCAAAATAAACCTTGAAGTTAAATGATAAGTGTACTCTTGCTTCTTGTGGATGTTTTTAACTTATATGCACAAGCATGATTTTAAGCACAATAAGTACTATCTCTGGTCAGATAAATATTTTAGAAATCTGATTTTAAAATAATTCATATGCAGTATCATTAAGATGAGTTCACAGGTAGTTTCACAATTAGCATGCTTATGTTTATATACACTTAAAAAATTAAAAAAATAGAAATTCAAAACATGCCCATGGGACCAAGGGAGCATCTAGTGCTTTTCAGGAGCACTACTAAGCAATTTAAACTCCACCAATCTGACTGCTCGATGATGCTAAGAGTCCATCCTTTTTGACTGCAAATGAGGCACTTTATTTCAACAGAAATACCCTAGGGTAATTATAAAAAGAAATATAAAGCACTGAAAAAAGACAAAGTTAATTTTGTTAAAATTAAAAATATCTTCTATTCTACCATTTTGCCATTAGATGCAACATCTTAGGCAATATTATCAAGCACTCTATATTCAAATTTGCAGGTTAGATATGCCAGGTGTTCGGTTCAATTTTGTATTCTATCTAAATGTTAGTGAACATAGTTTTAGAACTCAAATATATTTTTTAGTTAGGTATGTGGAAAACTGCTTATAACCTTTTTTCAAAAATAAAAAATTATGAACTACAATTTATGATTTTTAACATTAACTGCTAGCTTAAAAGATGAGTAATGCAACCTATTAAGAAGAAAAACTTTGAGGAGAGCAATTCAATTTGAAAATAAAATAACACATGAGGATTTTGAAATTCACAAATTAGCAAAAGCTTATCCACATTTCAAAGACTCCAATTCATGACTATCAAATGAATAAATACTTCAAGGTGTAAAAAAACTGATGTTAAAAGGCACCATTACTATTATACAAAACAAGCACCAGTTGTTATTGAATCCTTTCCAACTCACAGTGACCCCATGTGTGTCCAGTAGAACTGTGCTGCATAAGGTTTTCAGGGGCTGAATTTTCAGAAGTAGATGGCCAGGTCTTTCTTCTCAGGTGCTGCTAGATGGACACAAACCTCTAACTTTTCTATTAGCAGGCAAGGACTTTTACCATTTACATCATACTTGTTTGTAATAGAGCTAGTATATCTCGTGTCTAAGAATGGCGACCATTAAAACTTTATGAAATCAAGAAAAACTAAAATATGCTGTTACGTTGTTATGTGCCGTGGAGTCAAACCCGACTCATAGTGACCCCTCCTTGGGTTTCCGAGGCAGTATCGCTACGGAAGTAGGATTGCCCAACCTTCCTTCCGAGGAGTGGCTGGTGGGTTTGAACCGCCAGCCATCTGGTTAGCAGGCAAGTGTCTTAGCCACTATGCTACCAGAGCTCCCAAAATATGCTAGTTAAATTTAAGGAAAACACATACATTTCATTTTATCCTGAGAAGATAATATTGGCATTGCAAGTTCAGAGAAAAACAGTTTTGATCTTCCTATTAAGAAAGTATCAAAGGATATTTCAAGCAATCAGAATATTTTCTACTGATCAAACAAGAATGCAAGATCAGATTATTGAACCACTTGAATCCAGCATATGTCTATTGGCGTTCATTCCCAGTGGAGCAAAAGCTTCCAGATAAGTTTGTGCAGAGAGACCAAAAAACTGACCTGGAGTCACTATTCCAACCCACTGCCATTGAGTCAAATCCAACTCATATCTACCCCTCCTTTGGTTTCCAAGGCAGTATCATTAGGGAAGTAGATTGCCCAACCTTCCTTCTGAGGAGTGGATGGTGGGTTCGAACCAACAGCCTTCTGGTTAGCAGTCAAATACCTTAGGCATCAAAATTTATGCAGGGGCGCATATGGAAAAAGCAGCACTGAATCCAGTGGTGGCTGGCTGGTCAGGTTTCCAGTCTGCAACCCCCTCAGGTTTCCCTCAGGTTATACTTTAAGGTGAACAACAAAAGGGAGGCTTTGAAGGGCTAGAGGACTGACACTGAGGCGCCTGACTCTAAGCGCCAGAGGCAATAACAATGCCCTAGGCTGGTGGCCAGGCAGGAGGAGATATTTCTTTTGATAGGTAGCTGCCTTACATTAACTAAAGAATGTGGCCCAAGAGGAGGGAAAGAGGAAGGGGATGGGAATGACTTGGCATTTTATTTCTAATATGGAATTTGCTTTCAAGATGGAGCCCAGGAGCCATTTTAGGGTGTTTAAAGGCCTGCATCATACAACATCATTTATCTTTAGTTATTTTAGTTTTCAATATTTTCAGGTTCAGTACTGGGAGAGAGAAATCAGGCTGGTAGAGTTTTTGAAAAAAAGTTTATTAAAACTCTGCATGCAGACAAACTGAGACCAGAATGGTGTCAGCCCGGGCTGAGCTCAACAATGCATCAGCCCTGATCTGGGGAAGTTGAGCGGTTTAAGTAGGGTGGCAGTAAGTTTATCAGCAGTTCTATTATGATAGAGCAGACCATGGCTGTCTTAGTGGCAATAGTCAAGACAGTGGATGTTCATCTGTGTTCTTGGAACTATAAGCTTCAGTCATTCTTTGCAGTTCTATTTGTCCGGTCTACCTAGTTCTTTAGAACTGTAGTATGACCACTGCCCTGTTGTTTAACTTTTTCTAGGAGAAAAGAGTGGTATAGTCAAAGCATAACGTAGCATGAACATTCTAAGTCAAGGCTTATACTTGTTAAATACCCACCAAAAATAATTTACACCAAATAATATACCTTGTAAAAATGAGATTCCCTTGTGATAGGCAGCAGCAGTGCAACCATGTATGCACCTGCCCACTACTCACCTCCCCCATCTGGTAAGAGGCAGCAACAGTGTCCCCACTAGCAAGCCACGTCTACTGCACCTGTTAATCATCTACTTGGTGAGTGCCACTGCCTGCTTCTGTACCACTAGACCAACTACAGATGGTAACCAACACCCACCCAACCTAGCATCAGCTGCCTTGCAAGACCAATGAATAAAGATTCACACTCACACACATAACCCCTACCACACCCATCTGGAGACAGGAGACAAGCACTCCAGTGAGGCCAGACTAACAACCAGAGTAGAACATCTGACCTGCCTGCCCAGATATATCAAGAAAGAACATTAAAAAAAAAAAAAAAAATCAGTAGGCAGCAAATAAATATAAAATTAATAAACAAATATAATAATATTTTAATGTCTCAAGTACAATAGACAATATCAAATCATATAAAGAAATAGTGCAAAATGGCTAAAGCAAATGATCAAAATAGAGGAACAGAAAGTTTTCCTAAGGAAGAAATTGTAATCAAGCTACTTCTACTTGATGAAGTTGCAAGACACCTATATACAGATTCTCAAACTAAACAAAGCAAACACAGAAGAAAAACAAGGATATCAAAACATTTAAAATAAATAAATAAATAAAAACATGGAAAACACAGGGAGAAAAAAATAACTCTAGAAGAATTTAAGAAAACAATGCACACACAAAATGACAAACTAGAAACCATAAAAAACAGCAACTATAAATCCAGAAGATTAACACTAAAATTTCTGAAATAGAAAACATTTTAGAAGGAGAAATAGAATTAAGTCATTGAAGACAGAATCAGTATAATACAGTACAAATACCAAAGCTCCAGATCTGTTAGAGGAACACGCAAAAAAAAAGAATGAAGGAAAATAAAGAAAGCTTAAGAGCTATGTAGGAGCTTTGGTGGTATAGTGCCTAAGGCATTTTGACTGCTAACCAGAAAACTAGCAATTCAAATCCACCAGCCACTCCTTGGAAGAAAGATTGGGCAATCTACTTCCATAGTGATACTGCTTGGGAAACCTAAGGAGGGGTCTGTATGAGTCAGATCCTACTCCACAGCAGTGAATTTGGTTTGAGTTTTTCTTTTTTTTTTTTTTCCCAAGAGCTATGTAAAACACCATCAAGAAGAATAATTTAGGCATAATCAAAATTTCAGTATAGGAAGAGATTTAAATTTTAAAAAAAAGTGAGATAATTTTCTAACATTTGCTGGCGGAAAACTTCCCTAAAATCATGAAAGATGAGAATATGTCAATCCAGGAAGGTCAATGAATCTCACATAAAATAGACCCTGAAGAAAATCACCAAGATATATCAGAATCTAATTTTCCAAAGCCAAAAGTAAGGAAAGTATCCCTAGAGCAGCTTGGGAAAAATGAAATGTTACCTGCAAAGAGAATCAAATAAGAATAAGCTGTGATTTTTCAGGAAAAATCATTCAAGCAAGAAGGCATTGGGATCTAAACATAAAACCAAGAAAGAAAAATCTTGCCAGCTGAAAAATATATATCCAGAAAAATTGTCCCTCAAATATGATGATGAAATTAGGACATCTCCAGATAAACAGAAATAAATAGAATTTGTTATAAGCCAGCCAACCTTACAAAAAGTACTAATGAGAGTCCTTTGGACAGAGAACTAACATTAGACAAAAACTTGAGATTAAGACATATGACAACATCATCTGGAAACAAATTCAGAAAAAGAGTTTCCAAAAAGAAAATAAAGTTATAAGACTTAAAATAAGGAACCAGAGACATTGATCTGTAAAGAACAAATTAAAAGTAAAAAAAGGAAATAAATGATGTAGTTGTAGAAGTTCCATTAAAAAGTGTCAAGATAATATCAAGATAGAACAGAGTGTTCTAAACTTAGGAAGGTAAAAGGAAATGCCAAAGAAATAACAAAGAAAATTAGTAAACCTTACTGAAATTTAAAAAGAGAAGAAAACCATAAAGGCTGAGTAAACAAAAAAAGCACCAACAATGAAAATAATGAAAAAAATACACAAACAAAAAACTCAGCACAGAGAAGTATATGGAAGAAAGTTAGCAACACACACACACACACACACACACGTTCAAACTAGCACAACAAAATGATGGCAGTAAATTCATACCTATCAATAATTACACTGAATGGCAAATGGCAATCAAAAAAGAGAAGGGGTGCCAATATTCATTTATGATAAAATAAACTTTGAGACAAAAATCAGCATAAGAGACAAGGAAGGGCATTATATAATGATTAAAGAGTCAATTCAAAAAGCAGACATAACCATAATAAATATTAATACACCAAAAGAAGGAATTCCAAAATCTTTCACAGAAATAAAAAGAAATACACAACTCCACAATAGCAGGAGACATTAAGACATCAGTTTTAATGAAGAACAGAACAACTAGAAAGAAACACAACAAAGATACAGAAGATATAAACAACACAATCATTTTTTTTCTCATAGATATATATATAGAACACTCCACCAAAAACAGCACAGTACACATTCTTTTCCAGTGCACATGGAATATTTCTCAGATAGACCATAGGTTGGGTCACAATGCAAGCCTTGATAAACTCAAAAACATCAAAATAATACAAAGAATTCTCTTGGATCACAACACTACAAAATTAGAAATAAGAGAACAAGGAAAACAAAAATGTAATATGTAGAAAGGGAATAGCCTCCTGCTTAAAAACTTGTGGGTAATAAAGAAAAAAAAAATAAAATTTCTAAAATTACATGAGAATGAAAACACAATATACCAAAATATTTGAGACATAGAAAAAGCACCTTATAGCAATAAATCTATACATCAAAGAAGGAAAAAAAAAGTCAAAATCAACATCTTAACTTTAAAACTCCAACAAATAGAAAAAGAGCGGCAAAAACTCCACAAACACCAGAAGTAGGAGATAATAAATATTAGAGCAGGAGTAAATGAAACAGGACACAAAAAAAGCAAGAAAAATATTCAACAAGACCAGAATTTGGTTCTTTGAAAGGATTAATAAAAGTGACAAACTACTGGCCAAGTTAACAAAGGAAAAGAAGAAGATACAAATAAGAAATGAAATAGGTGGCATTGCAACAGTACAAACTGAAATAAAAAGAATAATAACAGGGTATTATAAAAAGCTATACTCCAAAAAATATGAAAAATGAGAGAAATGAACAAATTTCTGGAAACACACTACCTATCTAAATTAACACAGAGTGAAGTAGAAAATTTGGACAGACTAATAAGAAAAAAAAAAACTGAAGAAGGCATTAAAAAAAAAAAAAAAAAAAAAAAAACCTGGCCATGAAGTTTCACTGGAGAATTCTACCAAGCACTCATTTCTAAGAGTTGAACATAGAAAAGGGTGGAATACTCTCAAATTTGTTCTATGTATCATGCATACCCTGATAACAAAGACAGGCAAAAACACAACTAAAAGAAAATTATAGACTAATATCCCTCATGAACATATATGCAAAATTTCTCAACAAAATCTTAGCCAATAGAATTCAACATCATTTCAGAAAAACATCACATTATGACCAAGTGAGATTCATATTAAGTATATAAGGATGGTTCAACATTAGAAAAACAATCAATGTAATCCATCACATAAATAAAAGAAAGGGAAAGAATGACATGATCATATTAACTGACGTTGAAAAGGCACTTGGCAAAACCTAACACCCATTCTTGATTTACAAAAAAAAAAAAATTAACCAAATAAGAATAGAAGGGTAACTCACCAACATAATTAAGGCTATGTATACAAAACCAACAGCCAACATCATGTTCAATGGAAAAATCCCGAAACCATTCCCCTTGAGAACAGGAACCATACAAGGATGTCCTTTATCGCCACTCCTATTTAATATTGTGTTGCAAGTCCTAACCACAGCAATAAGCTAAGAAAAGAGAATAAAAGGTATCTATATTTATAATAAGGGAGTAAAAGTATCTCTATCTGTAGATGATATGATCCTATGCACAGAAAATCCCAGAGACTTAACAAGAAAATTACTGGAATTTATTGAAAGATTCAGCAAAGTGTTAGGAAACAAGATCAATTTACAAAAATCTGTCTGATTTCTTTTTACTAACAAAGAGAATTCTAAAAAAGAAATCCGGAAAGTAATGCCTCACAGTAGCCACTAAAAAGATGAAATATTTAGAAATAAATGTTACCAGAGACATATAAAAAAAGCTACAAAACACTAATACAAGAACCCCCAAAAAATCTAACTAAATGGGTAGACTTAACATTGTGAAAATGTCAATACTACCAAAAGCAATCTAAAGATATAATGCAATCCTGATCTAGATTCCATCATCATTCTATAAAGAAATGGAAAAACTGATCACCAACTTTATATGGAAAGAAAAGAAACCATGGATAAGCAAACCACTACTAAAGAAGAACAAAGCAGGAGACCTCCCTTTTCCTGATCTCAAAACCTGCTACATAATCATGGTAGTCAAAACAGCCTGGTACTGGTACAATGATGAATACATAGACCAATGGAACAAAATTGAGAACTCAGCAGTAAATCCATCCACCTATGGACAGCTGATCTTTGACAAAGGGCCAAACGCATTAATTGGGAAAGAGATAGTCTTCTTAAAGAAATGATAGTGAGTTCCCTTTCCCAAGCAAATCCTTCTTTGTCTTTTTACAGCAATAGGCTAGTACAGAACTTGTACTTCTGCAATTGACTTGGATGGCATCTGGTGAGACCCATACTACTATGGCCCTGGGATACATTCTGGGCCTGGAATAAAGCTCACTCCCAAGGACTGGTTCTCAGCCCAATAGTAAACAAGATGTACATGCAGACCACTCAACCCAGGGACACACTCACATACTATGGAAATGCATGTCTTGGAGCAATCCACCATGGGGCACCTGAGGGGCAACATTCTCACAGAGGAAATGCAGGACACACAGGAGTGCACAACTTTGGGGGGGAGGGGAGTAGACGGGGTTAGGGTTGGGCATGGTAAATTGGGAGAGGAACTAAATGTACACGTAATATTGAACCCAAAACAAACTCTTAAAATAAAATAAAATAAAGAAAGAAATGATAGTGACGGATGCTACATTATTTAAAAAAAAAAAAAAAAGTGCTCACAAAGCAAACTGAGCAGAAGAGGAAAGAGCTCATTCTATCTCAGCTGGAGACATTTATGAAAGATAAGGAGTTGTCTGGTTGTGAAAGTGCTGTCAAAGACTTTCACTTTATTCTAGATACCTTAGGAGGACCTCAGGAGAGAAAAAGGATCACTATGCTAATTAAGCAAATCAGTGTGGTGCCAGACCAGCCTTCTGAGCACTGCTTGAGACTAGCAGCTAGTTCAAAAATCAACAGCCACTGATTAACCATTTTTGGAACAGGAGATACTCTAAAAGCCATCACAATTATTGCAAACATTGGTTTTGTCAGAGCTGCTAACAACGAGGGTGATAAATTTAGTGTGTTTATCCCTCAGCCCAGAGCACTTACTGAGAGCAAAGAGACCTTAGCTACCTCTTTACCAAAAGATTATACATCTGGCAGGGAATAATAATGATATTCTTTAAATATTCTTATGGAAATAAATCCGTAGCGCCTACGGCATTTGACTGCTAACCAGAAGGTTGGTGATTCAAACTTACCAGCCACTTTGCAGAAGGAAGACTGAACAATCTACTTCATTAAAGATTTACCACCTCAGATACCCAGAATGGGTAGTTATGGGTTGGAATCAATTGATGGCAGTGACTTTGGTTTTGGGTTTTTTTTTTTTTTTTTAATATACCAAAATAAATAAATATACTGGCAAAAAATTGGGTATCAATTTGCAGAAAAATGAAGCAGGATTCATATCTCTCGCCATAAACAAAAACTAAATCAAGCTGGATCAAATGCCGAAATGTGAAACCTAAAACTGTAAAGTTCATCAAAGAAAAAATAGGGGAAAATTCAGGGGCCCTAATAAATACCATAAATACACTATCAAACATAACTAAAAATGTGCAAATAACAGAAGACAAACTAGGTGACGATGACCTCCTGAAAAATAAACACGTGCATCAAAAGATTTCACCAAAAGAGTAAATAGAGAACTTACAGACTGGGAAAAACTGTTGGGCGATGATGTATAGCACAAGGGAATAACTTTTAAATTTATAGAAAAATAAAGACCTCAACAACAAAAAGAAAAACAATATAATTTAAAGATAGCCAAAGGACATGAACAGACATTTCATGGTAAAAGACATTCAAATATCCAACAATTACATGAAGAGATGTCCATGATCATTAGAAGTTAGAGCAATACAAATCAAACAAAAATCAGGTATCATCTCATCCCAACAACAATAGTAAAGGTCAAAAATCAGAAAATAATA
This sequence comes from Orycteropus afer afer, assembly GCF_000298275.1. Classification (NCBI taxonomy): domain Eukaryota; kingdom Metazoa; phylum Chordata; class Mammalia; order Tubulidentata; family Orycteropodidae; genus Orycteropus; species Orycteropus afer. The sequence continues at coordinate 4,000,069 of NW_006921865.1, read as the reverse complement.
AATGCTGACAAAGGTGTGGTGAGATTAGAACTCTCATACAGTGCTGGTAGGATTGTAAAATGATACAACTTTATGAAAAATAGTAAGATGCTTCCTTAAAAAGTTAGCAATCCCACTACTAGCTATATATCCTAGAGAAATAAGAGCCATGACACAGATATATGTACACCTATATTCACCACAGCAAAAATATGGAAGCAAGCTAACTGGACATTGACAGATGAATTGATAAACAAACTGTGGTACATACACACAGTGGAATGTTGTAAAACATTAAAAAATAAGAATAAATCTGTGAAATATCTCACAACTTGGATGAACATTGAGGAAAATATGCCGAGTGAAATAAATCACTCACAAAAAGACAAAATTACATGTTATCAATATTACTTAAAAAAAAAAAAGAAGAAGAAGCAGCAGCTCTGGTGGCACAGTGTCTAAGGCATTTGACTGCTAACCAGCAGTCTAGTGGTTCAAACCCACCAGCCACTCCTCGGAAGGAAGGCTGGGCATTCTACTTCCATAAAGATACCACCTCAGAAACACAAGGAAGGTCGCTATGAGTCAAATTGACTCTGCAGCAGTAAGTTTGGTTTTTGGTTTTTATTATAAAAAGTCAAAAAATTATTTACACGCAGAAAAATTCTTTGATTGTTACAGGGATAGGAGAGGAAGGAAGGTAAAAATCACTAACTGGATGGAGTTGTTGTTAGTTGCCATCAATTCTGTTCCAAGTCATAATGACATTATGTACAACAGAACGAAGCAATTGACCAGTCCTGCATCATCCTGCATCATCCATGACAGTCATTGTCATGCTCGAGTCCATTGTTGTACTCAGTGTGCAAATCAAATTGATTTCTTCCCTTTTTCAGTGACTCTCTACCAAGCAATATTCTTCTCTAGGACTAAGCCCATCTGACAACATGACCAAAGTAAAAAAGAAGTCTGGCCATTCTCACTTGTAAATAGCATTCTGGCTATACTTCCTTCAAGACAGACTTGCTCATTTTTCTAGCCATTCATCATACATTAGATATTCTTCACCAACATAGCTCAAAAGCATCAATTCTTCTGTGATCTTTCTTATTCATGCATATTCCTTATTCACATGCACGTGAGGTGATTTAAAATACTACAGCTCGGGGTAGTTTTCAAAGTGACTTCCTTACTCTTTAATATTTTAAAGAGGTCTTTTGTTCCAGATTTGCCTAGTGCAATACATCATTTGATTTCTTTACTGCTGTTTGCATGGGTGTTGATGGTAGATCCAAGTAAACCGAAATCTTTGACAACTTCAATCTTTTCTCCATTTATCATGATGTTGATTATTTGTTCATTTGTGAGGCTTTTTGTTTTCTTTATATTAAGCTACAATCCATACTGAAGGCTGTAGCCTCTAATCTTCATCACTAAGTGTTTCAAGTCATCTTCACTTTCAGCAAGCAAGGTTGTATCATCTGCATATCACAGGTTGTTAATGAGTCTCCCTTTAATCTTGATGCCGTGTTCTTCTTCATTTAGCCCAGCTTCTCAAATTATTTGCTCAGCATACAAATTGAATAAGTATGGTGAAAGGATACAACTTTGACTCACACCTTTCCTGACTTTAAGCCATATAGTTATCCCCTTGTTCCATTCAAATCCCTGCTTCTTATTCTATATACAGGTTCCTCATGAGCACTATTAATTGGTAGAATACTTATTGAGATGCTTAACAAACGGATGCAGGACTGAAAATGCTCACTCATTTATACCAAGGAATTTAGAAGACAGCTACCTTGCCAACTGATTGGAAGAGATCCATATATGTGCCCATTCCAAAGAAAGATGATCCCACAGAATGAGGAAATTACCAAACAATATCATTAATACCACATGCAAGTAAAATTTTGCTGAAGATAATTCAAACTATTTTTTTGCAACACATCAATAGGGAACTGCCAGAAATTCAAGCCAGATTCAGAAGAGGATGTGGAATGAGGGGCTTCATTGCTGATCTCTGATTGACCTTGATGGAAAGCAAAGAATACCAGAAAAGTGTTTCCCTGTGCTTTATTGACTATATGCAAAGGCATTCAACTGTGTGGATCATAACAAATTATGGATAACACTGCAACAAATGGGAATTCCTGAATACTTAATTGTGCTCATGAGGAACTTGTATCTGTTGTTGTGGTTGTTATGTGCTGTCAAGTCAGACCTGACTCATAGCGACCCGCCTTGGGTTTCCGAGGCAGTATCATTATGGAAGTAGATTGCCAAATGTTCCTTCCAAGGAGTGATTGGTGGGTTTAAACCGCCAGCCTTCTGGTTAGCAGTCAAGTACCTTAAGCATTAGGCTACCAGATAGTATAAATGTATTCACTTGGATGAAGGGAAAGGCAATATCCAATAAGGGGGAAGCCAATGCAACGTGATGAAGGCAAAAGAAGACACTGGGAAGTATGCAAGAGGAAAATGCAACAACAGTAAATATTATTGCATACACAACCCTGTAATAATAAACAATAATTCATGACTGTGTACATAGGTAGATATGTAAGCTAAACTGGTATGGTATGGCATATGGGAGTATTCTCATGAGCATATATAGGTTTGGCAGAGGATATTTATATTATGCATATATACATGTGCTACAAATATATGGATATGTGTAGTAGAACATATAGGGGACAAAGTTCTGAAAACATGTTAGCCATAACCAGATTCTTTGAAGGATTGATTCACTGGATTTGAGGACTTAGGACCATAGTTTTTGGAGATATAAAGGTCAATTTGCATAGCATATTCCATAAAGACTATGTTCTCCATTCTACTTTGGTGATTAGTGACTGGGGTCTTAATATCTTGCACATTGACATCTAAGATATAACAATCAGTCTCTTCCAATCTGCAGCAAAGAAGAGTGAAGAAAACCAAAGACTCAAAGAAACATTTAGTTCATCAACCCCCATGAGCTAAGACCAGATATGGTAGTTAAGTTTGTGTGTCAACATGGCTGGGCCTGGTTGAGTGTCTGGGCAGCTGGTGATAATTATTCCCCATGATAAGATTGGAAATTAACTCCATGGTGGAATATACTGGAGCAGCTGAGTAGCTGCTTTAGGAATGTGGGCTGCTTCCAGTAGATAAGAAGCAACTTTGAGGAAGGTCTCCAGTTAATGGCATGATTGAACACTGCATGTAGCCAAGTCATTGTTCAGCAGCTTGCAATGTTGCCCTGCCCATCTTGAGACTTCATCTGGACTTGAATTAATGGCTTGCCATACGGTTTAGTAACATTGGGACTATGCCTTTTTACTTGTCAACCTTGAGCTTGTCAAATTCAGCAGCAAGCAATTATCTGAGTGAAGAAAAGCCTCCAGCTTCAATGGAAGCAGAGCTAAAGCCCAAGGTTGAGGGGCTTTCAACCAGCCCCTGGGTGAAAACCCTAGAGCCTGCCACTTTGAACTCAGACTTAAAGCCTCCAAACTGTAAGAGAATGAACTCTTAAAGCCATCCCATTTGTGGTATATTCCTGTCAGAGCGGCTCTAGGTAACCAAAACACCAGAAGAACTAGTTGGTACCTGGCTACCACTGTTGGCTGCTCTGAAAGTATCACAGTAGAAGGCCCTGCACAGAGTGGGAAAAAAAAAAAAAAAAATAGAACAAAATTCAAAATCAAAAAACACCAGACTTACTGAAGACCAGACTTAGTGGTTTGATAGAGACTTGTAGAACCACTGAGACTACAGTAATTAGGTAGCCTTCAAACCTGGAACTGAACCCACTCCTGGAGATCACATTTCAGCCAAACTATAAGCTTGCAAAGTAGACAATAATACACATGAAGTACGTGCTTCTCAGAAGAATCAGCCATATGAGATAAAAAAGTAGCTTTTCTGCAAAAACAAAGTTCATAAGGCAGGAAGTGTCAGGAAACAGGCAAAGGGAAACATGGTGGGCAAACAATACAAGGAGGAGTGGGAAGAGTGTTGCTACATTGATGAGATCGCAACTAATGTCTAATGTCACAAAATGAAATATATATAAATTATTGCATGGAAAACTAATTTGTTCTATAAACTTTCTCTCAAATCACAGAAAAAAATTTAAAAAAAAAGAAAAATATTACCTAACTGATCTGTATGAGAAAGATCAGGAATGGAATCTACAGAAAAACTGAAATATCTGAAACACAGAGCTAAACTTATTTCACAGAAAATAATTGCTTGAACTTCACTTATTAAGTTTATTCTTCATAAATTATTTTAAACATATACTATTCCTGTGTTACCATATTTTGAGATGTGACCTGTTAAAAATGGATCAACCTGAACAACAAATTCAAGTAAACCCCAAAACTTTCCATTTTTTAGGGACCCAAACATTTCATTTCTTCCTCAAAAAGATGGTCTGCATTCTGTGATTGTTTTAAGAACAACAACAACATGTCACAAAACAGCTTTCCAATACTGACATTCTTCATTAATTTTTGTTTCTACTTCAAGAGTTAAGCCAAAATCATGCCTTTTGTTTAAATATGAAAACATATGATCTCTGTGGAGGAAATAAAAAGGTAGGGGTATATATTTATTCACATATGTTTATCCCTAATTCTGACCTTAATACTAGGTAGTATGTAGAAGAGGTAGGGTTATGTACCTCCAAATAAAGAGGTAATCTGAATGCCAGAAAAATCTGTAAAGAAATAGTTACACAATAACAATGTGATTGTGACTCTGTGGTTGCATTGGGTTGCCAGGTACCAACTGCTGCTGAGGCTGACAAGCTCAAGGTTGACAAGTAAAAAGGCTGGAACTCACCAGCCACTTTGTGGGAGAAAGATGATGTAATCTACAGCCAGCCATGGAAACCCTATGGGGCAGTTCTACTTACCCTTAATGACACTATGAATTGGAATCAACTCAATGGCAGTGGGTCTGATTTTGGTTTGGGTAGTAGAATAAAGATCCAACTATTATGAGTTAGAACTGAAAATTAAATAGTATTTCAACATTTTTGAGATCGTAAGCCTAGTAGTAGAGGGTGGAAGCACAGAATAAAGGGAGGACATGTGGAAGTTCTTAGACTCAGGCAGCACTTGTAACAATTAGGAGCATGAGATGGAGAATACAACCCAGAGAAAGAAGCCCGAGGTCATCTTTGAGGATTCATCACTCCCCTCACAATTTAGAGTAAATTTGTAGCAATATGTATGTCATCAGAGAGTTGGCTTGCTACACTATAACTGTAACAATAATCTTGGAAGTAAGATGGAGTGTGTCTTCCTTTGAGGCAAACCAAACCAAACCAAAGAAACTGCCATCGAGTCGGATCCAACTCATAGCAACCCATCCTTGGGTTTCTGAGGCGGTATCTCTATGGATATAGATTGCCCAATCAGAGGAGTAAGAAAAGGGTCAGAAAATATGAGAACTTTTTTAAGGCAGTGGGATTTAACTATTTTATCAAAATAGACAAAGTCATATTATGAGAGGGAAGTCAGAACCTGATGGGAATGAGTTTAGGACAGTCACTGTTCAAAACTCAAAAGCTAGGGGAAAGTGAAAAGATTTGTGCGGCAACAGTGAGAATCCAATTATTGTTGAATAATATGAATCTGAGTAGGACTGTATCAGTTCAATCACATAACTTGCCATGACACTTATCAGAACAGAAAAGGAAAAATCGGAATCAGTGTTTCATAAAATTAAGGATATCTATGTCTATATCCTATCTATATTTATATCCTACCTATCATCTATCTATCTATCTATCCATCTACATTCGCCAGGATTATTCTGGAAGAGGTTTTTTTTTTTTTTTTTTGGAGAAAAATACGTTGACAAGTCTCTTCGAGAGCAAATTTAATCTTTTATCCCCCCACTCGCCACCTAAAGACATGGTATTGTAACAAAGGGTAGTTTCTAAATTGTAGCCTAAGGTAAACAGTTCTTGTTGGATGAAGAGCAATTGCTGTCTGTTGAGCATTGAGATGAGTTTTGGTCAGCAAGTTTGAGACAGACTGCAGAACAGCTTTTCATAACATGACAAAGAAAAGCAATGAGGCTAGGTGAATAATGAGTAAGGATCCGGGTAAACATAGACCTGGATATATTGGAACATCCCATTTTAAAATATACTATCTGATTAAAGTATTAGAAGTCCCTGGATAGTGCAGAAGGTTAACATACTCAGCTGCTAAATGAATGGTTGTAGCTTTGAGTCCACCCAGAGGCACTGCTGAAGAATGACCTGGCAATTTAATTCTGAAAGATCAGCCATCAAAAACCCTACAGAACACAGTTCTACCCTGACAAACATGAGGTTATCATGACTTGGCATCTAAGCATTGGCAAGTTATTGGTTGTTGGTTGGTTACATTGATTTGGGCATGTGCCAAGGAGAGAAGTTATAGAAATGAGCTCCCTCTAGTCTTAGAAGCCTTATTAAAAAGTATGAACATTTAACAAAAGTGATGGGAGGGCATTGAAGAGCTTAATGATAGACTCTAAAGGAGCCCAACAACCTAAGTTGGTTGAGGATAACTTTATCAATGTTCAGTCTCGTCTTCAGCCTCTTATAAATACACAAAATTATTTTAAAGCAAAAGTTTCATCATAGAATATGGTTTAAATCTTTGTAGTCTGCAAAAATTTCTGTTTATTGTTGTTGTTAGCTTCCATGGAGTCTGTCCCTGACTCATGGTGGCCTCATCCACATTGAAACTAAACAATGCCCGTTCTTGAACCAACCTCGTAATCTGTTGTGAATTAGACCAGTGGTCTCAGTAGTCTAATTCACAACAGAGACACACATGGTGTCTATTGGCTGATTTTTTTGAAGTACAACACTAAAGTTTTCTTCCTAGTCCCTCTTAGTCTGAAAGTTCCACTGAAACCTGCTCAACATCACAGAACACCCAAGCCTCTACTGATAGACTATACACGACGAGTAGAAATTCAAGTCCCCAACTCCATGAAGAATTTTACCACACAGCTGCCAATGTCGCATAAAATGCAATGCAACACACTGCCATCCAGTCAGATCCAACTCATAGCAACCCCTCCTTGGGTTTCTGAGGCAGTATCTCTAGGAAAGCAGATTGCCCAACCTTCCTTCCCAAGAGTGGCTGGTGGGTTTGAACTGCCAGCCTTTGGGTTAGCAGTCAAATCATAAAAATGTAAGCAATTAACTGCAAACTCCTCAAAAGAATTAGGAAAATATCACTCTAGTTTTGTTTTATTTTTTAAAATAATGATTTCCTATTCTAGATATGACATGAGAAAAATTAAAAGCAAAGTGATACCTGAAAACCAAATGGAGTAAGGACTTTACTGTGCTGCACGTGTCACTCATAAGACTCTTAAGACATCTGTGAGAGCAAACACTAAAAAAGGAGTTTGTGGCTTATTCAGTGGCCCCTGGAGAATCTCATGCAAAATGTCATTTTAATTATTTATACAGAGAAAAGAAATTCCATCATATACTTGGAACTATTTTTTTTTTTTTTTCAGTTCAAATTCACCTTTAGACAGAATGAAACTTTGGGTTTGTATAGTACATTTTGCCTTAGGAATACAAAATGCTTTGAAAACATTATTGTAGGTTTTCCAATAGAGTGAGATTAGATGCCTATTTTTATACTCAGCACTGGGTAGAAAAGTGACTTGAACAAAGTTAGCAGAGCTCGTGACAGAATACAAAATTAAACTCAGGACTCTGAATTCTAAACCATGCAGTATCAACTAGGGTAAACACGCAAAGACAAAAGAACTCATTCAAAGGAAAATAGCATGATATTTTTGCAATGAAATGTATGTTATTAGATGTTGAGCTTTAGCAAAACAGAATTAAAGATGAAATAGACTAATAATGGATTTATTAAAGGCATAGAGGATATCTAATAGATGACTCAACAAGTTCTATAAAATATTCAATGTTAAACAAATATTTAGAGACAAATTAACCCATTCTTTATTTTTCACAGGACTTAAGTTTAATGATATAGGAACCATGAAAAGATTATTCTTCTCTATAAAAACAGAGGTTTTTTGTTGGTTTGTTGTGGTTTTAGTTTTCTATTATTCTGAGACTGCAGTTGAGAAGTTATTTTGCTAATTGGGTAATTGTACTCTAGTTAAAAAAAAATTATTCCTGTGTTATTTTCTTTCCAATATACATAGATACACACAAACAACAACAATAACCATATATATACATCTATCCCTACTCTGGATTCAGCACTCTCCTACTTCTTTATTGGAGAACAAATCTAATCCTGCCCCTTCTTTACTAACCCTGCCATCACCAACCTTCCTTTGAAGGCCCTTCCCCTCTGGGAATCCTAGCTAGCATGAGAATTAATGAACTATGAAATCTTAGAGTTGCCATTGGTCACATTATTCACATAGCTATCTGGTAAATTCCTGGGTAGGGATCACAATGGGTAAGAAGGTTTGGTAAGGTCCTTCTAAAGTTGATCAAAATACCGTTTTATACCTTCATTTGTCTGCTCATATCCCAAAACTTCCTCTCCATCCCTCTATGCATTCTTTTAGATAATGACTTTACTCATCAATCACAAAAATAAATATAATACTAAAAAAAATAATATTTGACTCTCACCACCATATCTACTACTTTCCAGAGTCTACACCAACTGAATATACTTCTCCATTTATTTGTTGTTAATTTAGCTGATCTTTCTGTGTTCCTTCCTAAAACTAATTCTTCTACTTTGTCTTGGATCTCATACCCTCTTGTGTGCTCCAGGACATTGCTAAAATAAATCTTACTTTTCTTTTCCATATCATTACTTTTTAATTTCTAAATGTTTATTCACATGATATAGAAATTGAATTTCATTTCATTCAATTAAAAAAAAAATAATCATTCTCTGCTATACTGGCAAAGGAACCTAAAAGTAATGTTCAGTGAAAGGAGGAAAACAAAGGACATGTAGTTTTTGAAGCTGATATATATACATACACATATATACATATACAGAAAAAAAAAAAAATCAGTGCCATCGAGTCGGTTCTGACTCATAGCAACCCCTGCTTGGGCTTCTGAGGCAGTATCTCTACAGAAGTAGATTGCCTAGTCTTCCTTCTGAGGAGGGCTGGTAGGTTTGAACCACCAGCTTTTAGTTAAAAGTCAAATGCCTTAGACACTACACCACTAGAGCATATATACACACAAAGGAAAAATGAGTAATCAATATGCTATTGTTGTTGAAAAGTCAGATGAGGACAATGGACATACCAAATGGAAGTCACTGATGAGCCATGGAGCATTTTTTTGGAAAATTGGAGGCAAGAATTTGATTGGAGCAAGTTTCAGAAAGAATAGGTAAGAATAATTGGGGAAAGGAAATAAGACAGTTAAAAACAGTTAATCTGAAGAACAAAGAAGTAGTATGTTAGTGACAAGGAAAATGGAGACATTGGTTTTAGATAGTATCACAGAAATTTTTTCGGTGATAGTAAGTAGAAAAGGAGACTATCTGGGAAATAAGCGTAGGAGACAAAGGTATTCATAGTCTTTGGAAGGTCTTTTCTGATTGCTTCAATTTTTTCAGTGAACTAGAAAGCAACTGACAATGAGAATAGGAGAGGAGACAGTATATATGAGAATAGAAAATGTGATTTGTTTCCTAGGAGAATGGACTCTGGACAGAAATTATGATTTCAAACAGCATTAAAAATTTACTTCTAGTTCCTGATCATACATTGAAAGGGAGACCAGGCAACACAATTGTATCTTTAGAAGGAGAGTTGAATTTAGGTGGAGAGTTTATTAATCAGGGTTGTAGACTTGCCAAACCAGTACTAGCAAGAAAGGTGAAAAAAAAAATGAAATTACAGTCAAGGGGTGAGTAGTAGAGATTGTCTGTGAAAGTTAAGGTTATGTGTCCACTTGGCTGGGCCTGGTTTTGAGTGGTTGGGCAGGTGGGTGTAGTTATTCCCCATAATGCAACTGGTAATTAACTCCATGGTGGAATCTACTGTGAGCAGCTGAGTAACTGCCTTAGGGATATGTTTTATTTCCAGTATACAAGAAGACATTTTGAGAAAGGGATCTGAGATTTTTGGCACATCTGAATCCTGCATTTGGCCAAGTCTTCATCTCAGTGACCTGTCATGTTTTCTGCTTATCTTGGGACTACTTCTGGGCTGGATCCAGTGGCCTGGCATTTTCTTTGATAATCTTGGGACTGTGCCATTTTTTTCAACTTTGGGTTTGTCAGTCTCAGCAGTAAGAAGCTGCCTGTGTTAAGAGATGCCTTCAGCTTCAGTAGGCCGGGAGCAAGAAGCAGATCTGAAACCCAAGTTTGAGAGGCTTTCACCCAGACCCTAGAGGTGGCAGTTTGTACTAGGACTTCTAGCATCCTAAACAGTAGGAGAATAAAGTCCTGTTTGTTAAAGCTATCAACTTGTGATATTTTTTTGTTAGAGCAACACTAGAGGATCAAAACATTGTCCATGGAATTTATACTGGCTAAATTGAGGAGTGAGGACATTAAACAGATAACGGACAGTTACATGATAAAATCATCAGTAGGTTAAGTAGTCTTTGTGGCACATAAAGATTTTTAGACAAAGAGTGAGGGAGCATCATAGGAAGTGTGGTAAGAATAGGACACACAAATGTTAGATTCAATTATTGACAGCATCTAGGGTACATATGCTCTTGGAATTATGTGCCAAAAGAAGAGTGAGGACAACTATAATAAATTGATGCTGTTGTGTGCTGTTGAGTCAATTCCAACTCAGAGCAACCTTATATGACAAAGTTGTTAGATGTTGTAGAGTCAGCTCTGATGCATGGTCACCCTGTGTACAACAGAAAAAACACTGCTTGGTCCTGCAGCAGCCTCTTCTCACAACATGACCAAAGCAGGTAAGACAAGTCTGGCCATTCTCACTTTAAAGGAGCATTCGGACTGCTCTTCTTCCAGAATGAATTTGTTAGTTCTTTTAGCAGTCCATGGTACTTTCAGTGTTCTTCACCAACATCACAACTCAAAAGCATCAACTCTTCTTCAGTCTTTCTTATTCATTGTCCACCTATCACATGCATATGAGGCAATTAAAAACACCATGGCTTGAGTTAGGCACACCTCAGTCTTCAAAGAGTCATCTTTGCTCTTCAGCACTTTAAAGAGGTCTTTTGCAGATTTGTCCAGTGCAATATGTCATTTGATTTCTTGACTGCTGCTTGCTTCCATGCGTGTTGATTATGGATCTAATAAAATGAAATCCTTGACAACTTCAACTTTTTTTTTTTTCCATTTATTGTGATTTTGTTTGGTCCAGTTGTGAGAATTTTCTTTTTCTTTCTGTTGAGATGTAATTTATGCTGGAGACTGTAGTATTTAATCTTCATCAGTAAGTTCTTCAAGTCATCTTCATTTTCAGCAAGCAAGGTTATGTTGTCTTCATATCTTGGGTTGTTAATGAGTTTTCCTCCAATCTTGATGTCACATTATTCTTCATATAGTCCAGCATCTTGGATTATTTGCTCAGCATACAGATTGAACAAGTATGGTAAAAGGCTACAACCCTGACACACTCCCTTCCTGATTTTAACCATGCAGTATCCCCTTGTTCTGTTTGAACAGCAGCCTCCTGGACTATGTTTAGGTTCCTCATGAGCACAATTAAGTGTTGTGGAATTCCCATTCTACTCAATGTTATCCATAACTTGTTATGATCCACACAATCAAATGCTTTTGCATAGTCCATAAAGCCCAAGGAAACATCTTTCTGGTATTCTTTGTTTTCAGCCAAGATCTATCTGACATCAGCAATGATATCATTTGTTCCACATCTTCTTCTGAATCCAGCTTGCATTGCTGGCAGTTCCCTGTCAATATATGGTGCAACCACTTTTGAATTATCTTCTGCAATATGTTACTTAAGTGTGATATTAATAATATTGTTTGATAAATTCCACATTCTATGGGATCACCTTTCTTTGGAATGGGTGCAAATATGGATCTCTTCCAGTTAGTTGGCTACATAGCTGTCCTCCAAATTTCTTGGCATAGATGAGTAAGAGCCCCCAGTGCAGCAAACATTTGTTGAAACATCTCAGTGGCTATTCCATCCATTCCTGGAGCCTTATATTTCACCAAATCCTTCAGTGTGGCTATACATGTGGACTTCATCAGAGAGAATATACAGGACTCATACTGACTGCATCTGTGGAAAGAGGCAATGGAGAAGCTCAATATCTTCAGCCAAAACAAGGCCAGCACCTGAATGTGGAAAAGGCCATCAACTGCTCATATGCACATTCAAATTGAAGCTGAAGACAATTAAAACAAGTCTATGACAGCCAAAATATAATGTTGATTATATCTCACTTGAATTTAGAGACCATCTGAAGAAGAGAGTTGACACATGGAACACTAATGACCAAAAACCAGAGGAATTGTGGGATGGTGTATGACATCAAGAACATCATACACAAAGAAAGCAAAAGTTCATTAAAAAGACAGGAAAGGAAATAAAGGCCAAAATGGGTGTAAGAAGAGACTCTGAAACTTGTTCTTGAGTGGAAAGTAGCTAAAGCAATGGAGAAATGACAAGATAAAAGTGAACAGAAGACTTCAAAGTGCAGCTTGAGAAGACAAAGTAAATTATTATAACAAAGTGTGCAAAGATCTGGAGTTAGAAAACCAAAATAGAAAAACACACTTGGAATTTTTCAAGCTGAAAGAACTGAAGAAAAAATTCAAGCCTCGAGTTGTAATACTGAAAGAGTCTATTGGCAAAATATTGAATGATGCAGAAAGCATCAAAATAAGATGGAAGGAATGCACAAAGTCACAGTACCAAAAATAATTGGTTGATGTTCACGTATTTCAAGAGGTGGTGTATGATCAAGAGCCAATAGTATTGAAGGAAGAACTCGAAGTTGCACTGAAGGAATTTGTGAGAAACAAGGCTCCAGAAATTGACAGAATACCCATTGAGATATTTCAACAAGTTTATGCTGCACTGGAGACACTTACTTATCTATGCCAAGAAATTTGAAAGATAGCTACCTGGTCAACTTACTGGAAGAGCTCCATAGTTGTACCCATTCCAAAGAAAGGTGATCCAACAAATGTGGAATATGACAGAGGGAACCACCCAATAGAGTCTCCTATATTCTAGTACTTAAAGGAGAAAATTGCTAAGAGCTGCTCATTGGTGACTCAAACTGCTGACTTTTTTGGTTAGCAGCTGAGCACTTTAACCATTGTGCTACCAGAACTCCTTAACGATAAGTGTAAGTAATGTTGTATTGTGTATGGGGCAAAGAACTCTGTTTGGCTTTTTGTCTCTGGGTTCTGAAAGTGGTCCTTGGAATTCCCCAGAAATCAAGATGTTTTTATTTCTAAAACATCCAGGCAACACTTAACTGTGTGCATATGAGTTGGGAGATCACTTGTCAATGAACTTAAAGACTGGGGGGATGAGGCAGTCAATCATTTACATTCATTAAGTCATTCATACACATTGAGGTCCCAGTGACTAAGCAACCCTGAACCTTGAAGCTTCTTTTTTAGGGCTTCTTGAATGGCAAGAATTGCACGGGAGAAGGTGATTCATCCCTGGAGAGAAAAGAAGCCTCCTTTTGATACCTTTCCCAAGTTTCACCCAATTTGTCTTCTTGATTGTATCCTTTTTGGTTGTATTAAATGAGTAACTGCATAGGTTATGTTATTTTCTTGCTAGGAGCTGTTGAGTCAGTTCTGACTCACAGCAATTTTATGTACAACAGAACAAAACACTGCCAGACCCTGTGCCATTCTTACAATCATTACCAGGCTTGAGCCCATCATGGCAGCCATTGTGCCAATCCATTTGGTGACAGTCTTCCCTTTTTCCCTGACCCTCTACTTTAACAAGCATTATATCTATGGTAGTTAAGGTTGTGTCTGCTTGACTGGGCCATGTTTTTAGTGGCTGGGCAGCTAGATGTAGTTATTCCCCATGATGAGATTATAATCACCTCCATGGTGGAATCTGCTGTGAGCAACTAAGTAGATGACTTCCAGATATGGTCTGCTTCCAATATATATAAAGAGAAATTTTAAGGATGAACTCTAGATTTTGGCAAATTTTCACATCAGTTGACTGCCATGTTGTCTGCTAATCTTGGGACTATACCATTTTACTCATTGATCTTTGATTCGTCAACCTCAGCAGCCAGCAGATGACAGAGTCAGAGAAAGCCTCCAGCTTTAGTGGGCCTAGGATAGGAGGCAGAGCTGAAAGGCACCTGATGCTATTAATACAAAGAGGGCAATTAAATTAATTTTCTCTTCTTATATTTCTCCATGACCTGAATATCTTCAAATTCTCATAATCAACAAGGCCAAATGGTCCTATAGCTTCCCTCCTACATTAACTAATTCATACATTTACAAATCATGCTTACAATATAATTGAGGGGTATGTGTTTTACAGAAGTCTTTATGTAAGACATTTTGCTTTGTTATTATAAGAAAGGTCACATTGAATAATGTTATTAGATTTTTCAAATGGAAAAAATAACATTGTTAACTGAATATTGCAATTTAATTAAAAAAGACCCAGAAACTGCAGGAAGATATCTAATAACTTTTAAACTCAGAAACTAATGCACATTTTGATTTAGTGTAAAAGAAGTCTGGCTTGTGAGAACCACCATTCTGTCCACTAACTTTACAGGGAAGAATCAGATACAAGGGGTGTGAATCAGAGTAACATGCTGTGTAATGTAACAGAAGTCTCCACAGGCCACCAAAGTCTTAGCCAGGACAGAAGTTTTTAGAGAATGGTATTTTATGGCTCAGCTCCTTTCTCTAAATTAGAAGTCAGGTAAGGTGGTTGCTGTGTGCCTTTATTGGTCCTTCTCACAAGTTATTGTAATGACTCAATTCAAGACATTAACCAACTGCCCAGAGATTCCAGGGCTTTTTAAAGAGAGTAGAGGAACTGTTGATTCTTTATCTGTGGGTTATTAGAGCAACAATATTTTATTATTCATTATCCTTTGACAGGCCTGGGAACCAGTAAAATAAATAAATAAATAAATAAATGTCCTTGTATTAAAGACTTAGTCTTAGGAAGTGGTTGCTCCAAGTAAGATCATAAAAATCCATCCACCCACTCAGGCAGGGCCAGAGGAATCCTTCTACCAACCAAATAAGCATCACTTGTTCATTTTTCTTCCCCAATTAGCAGGAAGATATTTTGGATGCACCCATGAAAAGCCCCCAGTACAAAATTATACCAGTTTCATACCAATTGTTATCTAGACAACTTCAAATCATGGCGGCCCCGTGTGTGTTGAAGTAGAACTGTGCTCAATGGGGTTTGCAATGGCTGATTTCCCTGAAATAGATCCCAAGGCCTTTCTTTCAAGCTGCCTTTGGTGGATATGAATCCCCAACCTTTCTGTTAGCAGCCTAGCATATTAAAATTTTGCACCATTCAGGGACTCCACAAAACTTAAAGATATGCATAAAAAATGATCATTTTGTGCATGCATTTGTGTATGTGTGTATGAGAGAGATATCTTTCCCTTTCTATACAGGTCAAGAAAGAATGGATTAGAAAAGAGCAAAGAAAATCCCTAAAGTACAAACGCATGGGGTATGCCCAGGAATTGAAGCTGCCACTAACTAGGGGATTCTGCTGATCTCAGAAACTTAGAAACTTGAATAAAAACCACACACGAGGACAGGCAAAGAGGCCTTAGAGAACTGTAAGTAAGACATCACATATAGTTTCAATGCAAACTCAATAAAAATGTGTAGTGTTAATATAGATAGAGATATAGATAGAGATATAATATGGGAGCACTGGTAGCATAGTGCCTAACGCACTTGACTGCTAACCAGAAGGCTGGCGGTTCAAAGCCACCAGCCACTCCTCTGAAAGAAGATGGGGCAAGCTACTTCTGTAGTGTTACTGTCTCGGAAATCCAAGGATAGGTCTCTGTGAGTCGGGTC
>NW_006921865.1:3977803-3983978 GCF_000298275.1 Orycteropus afer afer | reverse complement strand
TTTTTGCCCAAACTCTGGTCAGAAAAATTAAAATTTTCTTGGAAATTTGTAAGCACAATGGGCCTGAGGCCTAAATTGGAAATATGACCTGGGAATCCCTACTTCAAGAAATGAATATTAAATGCAATCTGAACTGCTGAGACACTTGCAGCACCCGGAAAGCACAGACAAAAACCTCTCTGGATGCACATGCCCTCTACACAAGCCCCAAGGTTTTTCTGCAAATAAAGCTTCACTATAGATTTTCTCCTTGACTAAACTTAAAATCACTACAAAACAACCAAGCATGAATTGGAATCAGCTGATCCAAAAGAAACACTCAAGAACTATAAAAATAAAACTATCGGATAAAAAAAAAATTGCCATTGAGTCAATTCTGACTCATAGTGACCTTATGAGTAGAAAGAGTAGAAATATTCCATAGGATTTCAAGGCTGTAATCTTTACCAAACTAGACTACCATGTCTTTTTTCTTATGGAGCTGCTGGTGGGTTCTGACCATGCACCTTTTGGTTAGCAGCTGAGTACCTAATTACTGCACCATCAGGGCTCCTTATAGACATTATGTTGTGTTGTTGTTGTTATGTGCTGTCGAGTTGGACCCGACTCATAGCGACCCCTCCTTGGGTTTCTGAGGTGGTATCACTATAGAAATAGATTGCCCAACCTTCCTTCCAAGGAGTGGCTGGTGGGTTTGAACTGCTAGCCTTCTGGTTAGCAGTCAAATGCCTTAGGCACTACACTATCAGAGCTCCTTATAAACAATATAGTGAGTTCAAAATGACTAAGATATAAAAGAAGGAATAATTAAAAAAAAAAGGAACATGAAAATCCTTGATAAAGCATCTATATGAAAAGGTAGGGATATTTGAAAAAAAGTAGAAATTTTAATATTGAAAAACATAATAATTGTAGTCAAAAATTGATTGAACAGGTTAAGCATGGAATGAATTTCAATTTCACTGAATATCTTGAACAAATTAAACTATTAAAAAAAACAAATTCTTGTACAATAAAGTTGATTCTGACTCATAGTTACCATCACTGGATTTCCAAGGCTGTAAATCTTTACAGAAGTAGATCACCCCATCTTCCTTCCATGGAGCGGATGGTAGGTTTGAACCAAGAACCTTATGGTTAGTAGTCAATGCCTTATCCACTATGCTACCAGGTCTCCTCATTAAACTACTCCAGAAAAAAAAAAAAAAAAATTCACTGCCTTCAAGTCAATTCTGACTCAAAGAGACCACCTTTAGATTTCTGAGGTGGCAAATCTTTATGGAAGTAGATTGCCCAGTCTTTCTTCCATGGAGTGGCTGGTGGCTCTGAACCACTAACCTTCTGGTGAGCAGTCAGTTGCCTTAGGCACTACAACAACAGAGCTCCTTTTATTAAACTGTCAGGTAAATAGAAATAGAATGATACTGTCTAAAGTGATTACTATATCTATCAAAAGCTTACTCAAATATCAAACATACTGATAAAACCTTAGAGACTTTACTTTAAACATCAGGAATATATGTCTGCTTATTATCACTATTTTTATTACATACCCCACTATAGTTTCTAGAACTGAAATAAGAGGAAGCTAAATAAAACAGTAAACCCTAGGAAAAAAAATTCATTAATTGAGTATGTTATTGTCCATGTGGAAACTCTGAAGAGTATCTACAAATTTTAGAACTAAAAACTGATTTCAGCAAGTCTGATGACAAGACCAGTGTAAAAAAATCTATTGCTTACCTGTAAAATAGCAACAAACAAAAAGAGAGTAAAGGAAATATTTGAAGATTCCATGTTATAGTAGCAAAAAAAATCTAGCAAACATGTACAACATCTTGATGGAATTCTAAATACCCAAAAAGACACATTGTATTTATAAATTAAAGACTCAATATTGGAAAAGGGCTATTTCTCGCCAAATAGATCTCTAAAGCCAAAACAATTCCTTCATCATCAATACATGTAATGTGTATTTCTTTTTGTTTTAAAGAAACTTAACAAATTAAGTCTAAAATTTATATCAAATTTTTGCATTCCAAAAATTGCCAAAACGTTCTTAAAAGAAGAATAACAGTTTGAAGGAGGAGGATAGTGATGTCTAGGAGTCATATTATAAAGTCATAATAAATTAGTGTGGCATTTGTGCAGGTATAGAGAAGAAGACAAATGAAATGCACAAAAACCTCAACTGCTCCAAAATAGAGCCAATATTTACAGAAACTTGATATAAGATAGGGTTTATATCATGGAGGCAATTAGACCTACAGTCCATTCCCTGCTCTGATTCCTTTATCTCCATTTTCCTCCATGGCACCAGAAAAATCGAGTCCAATTTTTGTATCATAGGTGGTCCCTCTCAAGATTTGAAGACATCAGGCACTACTCATCAAACTAGGAGGTAGCACTGTAGGCCAATTGACTAGATAGAGCTGAAAAAACATGACCCTACACTTTTAAACCATGACAACTAATTCCATGAAGGGTTTAGTTGTCTCTAAGTAATATCAACAACTGCAGTTTTTCTTTTATTTGGGGGCATGGGCAGTGGTGGTGGTGGTGGTGCTACTGCAGTTGTTGAGGTAAAATTATATATAACACTATATTTGCCATTTTGCACTCTTTTTTCCCTAGTGTTCAGTATAGTGATACCAGGTTACATTAGTCAAGATATGTAACCATTACCATTAGTTGATGCCAGTTTTCCCATCAAAAATTCACAACTTCCTAGAGAGTGATTCCCTCCTCTCCCTTCCCACTGCTGGAAACCACTAGTAACCATTGATCTCTATACATTTATATATTCTTGTCATTTCATATAAGTGACATCATATAATATTTGTTCTTTTGTGATTAATTTATTTCATTCAGCATAGTGTCTTCAGCGTTCAGGTTGCAGGCTCAGAACATGATTATTCTTTAAGGTTCAGTACTATTCTATTGTATGTATGTACCACATTTTGTTTATCCATTCATCTGTTTGTGGAAACAACCTGGGTTGTTTCCACTTTTTTTTGTTTTTTTGAATAGTGTTCAATGAATATCAGTATACGTATATTTGTTCATGTCACCACTTTTTGATCTCTAGGGTATGTATATACCTAAGAGTACCATTACTGGGTCATACAGTAGTTCTATTTTTAATTTTTTTGAGGAATCCCCATATTGTTTTCATATTGTTTGTACCACTTAAATTCTCATCAACTGTGGAAAATGTTCTGATATGCCCACATCCTCACCAATGTTTGTTATTTTCAGTTTTTTCATTATTGTCATTCTAGTAGGAGTGAAGTGGCATCTCATTGTAGTTTTAATTTGCAACTCTCTCTAATGGCTAATGACAATGAGCAACTGTATATGTGCTTGTTGGCCACTTGAATATACTCTGGTAAAGTGTATGTTAATGTCCTTGGCTCATTTTTTAACTAGGTCATCGGTCTTTTTCGTTTTGAGCTATAAAATTTTATAAATAGTTTGGATTTATCAATACATGGTTTCCAAAAATGTTTTTCCCACCCTGTGGGTAGTCATTTCACTCTTTCAATATAGTCTTTTAATGAACATAGTATATAATTTTATGAAGCCCAATTACTTATTTTTTCTTCTACTGCTTGTTGCTTGTGCATTTGCTGTTGTATTTGATAATCTATCATTTTTTTTTAAAAAAAAAAAAAAAAGGTCCCATAACTTTGCCCCTATTTTTTCTTTCAAGAACATGGTTTTAGCTTTAATACTTAGCTCCTTGACCATTTGAAACTGGCTTTTCTGTATAGTGTGAGATATAGGTCCCTCTTCGTTTTCCTGCATGTGGAAATCTAATTTTGCCAACACCACTTGCTGAACAGACTGTTCTTCCACATTGAATGGACTTGGCCACCTTTTCAAAAACCAGTTGTCCATAGATGCATGGATCTATTTCTGGGTTATCAAGTCTATTCAATTGATCTATATGTCTACCATTAAAGCAGTACCAGGTTGTTTTGATTACTGTAGCTGTATAATATGTTTTTAAATGGGGAAAGGGGAGACCTTCTACTCTGATCTTCTTTAAAATTGCTTTGGTTATTGGGAGTCTCATTCCTTTCTATATAAATTTGAGAATTAGTTTTTCAATTTCTAAAATAATGCTGTTGGAATTTTATGTAGTAAATTTGAACATGAAACCCCATTCTTATTTACAAAACATATATTTAAATAAGAAAATATATTGAAAAGTTTTCACTGAAACAGTGTTTGTAAAAGTAACCCATAGGGAGGAAACTTTCCTAGAAGAAAGTGAGAATGATATTCCCAGGAGAATTGATCTAATAAGTTGTAGAATCATGATTCAAATCCAGGATTCTGACTCTGAAGTCTCTAAAACTAACCACTCCACTAAATTATAATATATTTGTATAATAAAACACTACTCAGCTAGCTGCAAGCTCTGGTATCATAGTGCCTAAGGCACTTGACTGCTAACCAGAAGGCTGGGGGTTCAAACCCACCAACCACTCCTAAGAAAGAAGATGGGGCAATCTACGTCCATAGTGATATTGCCTCAGAAACCCAAGGAGGGGTTGCTATGAGTCGGGTCTGACTCGACAGCACATAACAACAACAGCAACAACATGCAGCTAGCCATTAAAAAGAATTATTCACCTTGGTTTTTAGAGGTATAAAATTAACTCTAATGTATACTGTAACATAAAAAAAGTAATGCCCATGATTGCAAATAATCCAAAAGGATCTACAGAAAACATGTTAGAACTTATAAATAAGTTTGGAAACTTTTTTGATTACCATATGAATATGCAAAAAATAAATTTATTTCTATATACCAGTAATAATGACAAAATGAAATTTTAAAAAGATGCTTCTTATAAGAAAGAGGCCACACAAGAAAGTAAATATATTGAGTAAGTCTAAAACTATAAAATGCTATCAAAAGAAAGCCTAGCTAAATCTTCATGAATGTGTGTGCATGTATGTGTGTGTACAGTTTAACCATAAAATAAAAGATTGATACTAAAATACCTTTACAATATTTTAATTTTATGCATCTAGTCCAAAGGACTAATGGACCATGTGAATCCCAGCCTCCACAACCCTGAGACCAGAAGAAATAGTTCCTGGTCACCACTGTGAACCACTCTGAAAGAGAAGGTCCTGAATAGAGTGGGTGTAAAATATGGAGCAAAATTCGAAATAATTAAAAAAACTGTGCTTACTGGTCTAATAGAGATTGGTGGGACCCATGCGACTATGGTCCCTATGTCACCAGTTCCTGAGTCTCCTGACCTGGGAGAGGCCCTGAAGAGGGTTCTGGTGTTCCCTCAGAATAAAATTCAAGAGAACACACACTCACAGACACAACACATCTCATTTCTCAGTAGAACCAGTAGCAAGTTTATTAAGTAAAGTATACTCTCAAAGGGTATAGAGTGGGCTTACTCCTCTAGTGGGAGCAGCCTCAAGCTCTGTACATCAATTTTCTTATATTGTCAGAATATTAGGGGCTGGATTTGGTCAAGATCTTGTGGCTAGCTTGCTTGTTTCATTCTACCAATCCCATCTTTTCTCCTACTTTATTCTTTGTGTGGCTGATCTTTCAGTTTCTGCTATCTTAACTTTCCCATAATCCTCCACGATTGCCCACCAGAAGGGTCAAAACCACAATTCTAATTTATGTTAATATTCCTTGTGTCAGCTTAAGTGGACTCTGTCATAAGTGGTGTGCATGCCGTAAGTGGCACTTCCCCTTTGGCTTGCTGCCTATTTTCTGTGGTAAAGGTTGTAGTCATTTTAACTTCCTTGTTCCTTCATGGGTGGAAAAGTTTCCTTTGTTTTGAATCCCTTTTTGGACCCTGCTTATTCCTAAATAACTGCCTACTCTATCATTTAGCACCCTTCAAGCTTGGAAATGAAATCACCTTTCAGCCAAATAATAGACAAGCCTACAAGATGTTATTAGACAAGGTAATGTATTTGCTATATACATTTGAAAATATGTTGTTGTTGTTGTTAAGTGCCGTCAAGTCATTTCTGACTCATAGCAACCCCACGCACAGCAGAACGAAACACTGCCCGATCCCGTGCCAGCCCCACAATCCCTGCTATACTTGAGCCCATCATCGCAGCCACTGTGTCAATCCATCTCGTTGAAGGCCTCCCCCTCTTTCCTCGACCCTCCACC
>NW_006921865.1:3966087-3975928 GCF_000298275.1 Orycteropus afer afer | reverse complement strand
CAGGTGCATCTCGCTGGGTTTTAAACACCAGAGGCTCAGCCTCAAAACTCACGTCTACATGTCACCACAATAGGACAAACCGACAGACAAGTTTGTCTTGGTGTTGGAGACCTCTTGTATCACCCCCACCTGGGTCCCTGTGGCTGACTGTTCCTCTATCTGGATTCCTGGCTTTTAATCCCCTTTCTCCTGCTCTTCTGCCCTGCAGCTTTGGGCGTCCCTGAGTTGTCTCTCCTCACCTGTATCCCTGGGACTGACCGCTCCTCTGTCCGGGTTCCTGGCTTTTATCCCCTTTCTCCTTCTCTTCTGGCCTGCTGCTCTGGGCGGGCCTGAGTTTCCTCTCCTCACCTGTATCCCTGGGGCTGACTGCTCTTCTGTCCGGGTTCCTGGCTTTTACTCCCTTTTCTCCTGCTCTTCTGGCCTGCTGGTTGGGCGTCCCTGAGTTGTCTCTCCTCACCTGTAACCCTGGGGCTGACAATATATGTATATTCAAATAGATATATGCATACATTTTAAAAATGGAAATGTTAGTACAGTTCATAGGTATATAAGGTTAAAGAACTGAGTATAATCAATTGCAGGTTATTATCTATTATTTGTTGTTGGGTGCCATAGGGTTGAGTCCAAATCATAGCAACCATATATGACAGAGTAGAAGTGTCCCATTGGGATTTCTAGGCTATCATATTTATGAGGAGCAGATCAACAGGATTTTTTCCTCCCTCAGAGCTGCCAATGGGTTCGAACTACCAACCTTTCAATTAGCAGCCTAGTGCTTAACCATCATGCTACCAAAATCCAAACCCAAACCCGTTGCCATCTGGTCTATTCTGACTCACAGTAACCCATAGGGTTTCCAAGGCTATAAATCTTTACAGAAGTAGATTGCCTCATCTTCCTCCCTCAGAGCAGCTGATGACTTCAAACTCTTGACCTTCTGGTTAGCAGCCAAATGCCTTAAGCACTGTGCCACTGGAGTTCCTTCTTATTATCCATTAGTATCCAAACTATTTTTCCCATTGTATTAGCTTGAATGAATCAGGCTCAAACACCAAGTAGCAATTCAGTGGGAAATTAATACTTGTCAACAAAATACTGTAATTAACTACAAAGATGTGAGGGGTTGTTTCTGATCTGTGATTCCAATCACACCTCTGATTTTGTAATCACTACATTTATATAGTATTGTAATATTTTGAAACTCAGCATGTCCATGGGACAAAAAGTATAATTGCCAGCCTCATCAGGGTCGTACCTAGTTGATTAAACATTATTGAAAGGTCTAGTGGGGCATTTTCAAGCTGCTCAGTTGTCTAATAAGCTTGTATTAAGTGTTTCCCCTCCACTCACAATACCAGCAGTTCAGAGACATTAGGGACCTAGTTAAGGGATAATATTAAAAAGAGTCTAGTGAGCTTCCTAATTAAAAGAAAGAATCTATGATACAGTCAAGATATGAATAATTTTTATAAAACTGCCACTTTATTTTACTTCAAAAAGCAATAATCTATAAATAAAATTTGAACATTTTTATGGCTGTGCATTTTATAATAATTATTATTCTAATAAATACAATATGCTTTGCAAAATACAAGTATTCTTTACTTCAACATGGGTAACCAAAACCACCATAAAACCAATAGTAAAGCAAGTACAACAATAACTTTTTTTTTTTCCTGCCTTCATCTAGTATAGTATTTAAACAATACAAAAAATAATAAAAATGAATGGAAAATGCCATCCTCAGTAATGTGTTATGAAATCTTGACGATCCTTATTAAGAAAGTCTTTCTTATAAAAATAAAATTACATTATGACAACTTAAATATATTGGAATTTGTTCTTGTTATTTCTTATATAAAATATACAAATATACTTTCCAGGCTGCACACATTTAAACCTCTATGGTGGTGTAGTTCCTAAGGCATTTGACTGCTAATAAGAAAGCTGGCGGTTCAAACCCACCAGCCATTCCTCGGAAGGAAGACTGGGCAATCTACTTCTGTAGTGATACCACCTCGGAAACCCAAGGAGCGGTCGTTATTAGTTAGATCCCCCTGGTGGGCAGTGAGTTTGGTTTGTTTTTTGGTATATCCCAAAAGACTCAGATTAAATCTCATGTTTTCTAAGTAAATTCTGGCACTTGCTCCAAATTCCATTGAACCTCTTCTTGAAACTGACATATAATGATTATTCTAAAGCTCACAATTTAGGAATCATTGTCTATAGTCTCGTATTGTTATGAAATTGTCTTGTTTTGCAGAATAGATTAAAAAATCCTGGAAGCTTTTTATTAATCATCTCCTCATGGGTAAACTATTTCAAGTCAATCTAATCCTTTAAAAATCCCTGTGATATTCTTATTAAACCTTTTACTGACTGCCATTGAGTAGGTTCTGACTCGTAGCGACTCCTACCAGCTTTCTGAGGCAGTAAAGAAAGATTACCCCGTCTTTCTACTGCCAAGTGGCTGGTGGGTTTGAACGTCCAACCTTCTGGTTAGCAGTCAAATGCCTTTGGCACTGTACCACCTTATCTTCTATATTCCTTTTATGTTGGGCTGTACTAAGTCTTAGAAATGCT
Organism: Orycteropus afer afer; assembly: GCF_000298275.1. NCBI lineage: Eukaryota > Metazoa > Chordata > Mammalia > Tubulidentata > Orycteropodidae > Orycteropus > Orycteropus afer. Next base: position 3,973,345 of record NW_006921865.1, on the reverse strand, counting down.
GCTCTCTTGTCTATTGATCTCTATTTCACACTTAATTTTAGAGTAGGATCAAACACTAAAATAAAATTCTATTCCATTGAATTTCATCTCTTTTTCACTTGCATAGGTACTTAGTTATTTTATTCACTTTATTTTTATTGATTATCTTGAGTTTTTTTGGTTTATTTGCTTATTGCAGTTTGTTTTTCTTTCCCAAGAATATTTATTCTAACCAAACTTGACTTGATTCGCTTATGGTTGTGGCTTCAATTTTCAAGGATTATATTATAAATATCCCATGATTAAAACCACCTCTCATAAAAAGGCCAAATTAAGAAATGGATTAAAGACAAGATTCTAGGTTCAGATAAAATGCCCATAAATAGCCTGTGGGTAAAAAATGGGAGAACATTAGACAAGACATATAACCTGCCATTGTGAAAGGTTATTGTTAGAGAGCACTGAAATCACCAACAGAGTTTGTCTCTGCTCTGCCTCCTCCTGCTTTCAAAATAAGTGTCCAGTCATGGAGAGTGTGGACACACCCCTTTCAGGCATCAGTAGATCCTGGAAAATATCATATTTATATACCCTTTGTTCTGTTGTGGCGTAGAAACTGAATATAGTCTTTATTTCCTACTCTACTTCACCCCTTGCCCCAAACTTCACCAGAGAATCAGGATTCCCATCACCAACTTCTATGAAGCTCTTGCATGAATCATCTCTTGCTACAAGTGGTTATATGAACTGTTTTTCTAACATCATCAGGGTATCAAAATTTGCCCCAAACACTACCACCACCATACTGCCCATGGTATTATTTGAAAGGTGATGTAGTCTCACTGGAGAGTTGGCATAGAGTATTGATGGATTGCTCTTAGGTGTCATCTCTCCATAGTGTCCCTCTCACATAAATTTTACTTATGAAAAACTAAACATAATTTACTATTGCTTTAAACTTCTTTACCAACAAATGTGAATCAAATTTGTAGTAGCTCATTTGAGATTTAACAAATTCATTTATTTTAATTATTCTCCTCTCTCTCTTCCTGTTTTTGTTTGTCTCATTTTATCTTTTTGATGTTGTTATTATCATTGTCCCTGATTACAAAAAATAATTTTGGTTTTGTATCATATATACCCTACACGTTTTTTAAACTTTTCTATCACATGCCTCATTTTGTTTTAGTTTAATGAGCTGAAGTTATTTTGACAAAGATAATACAAAGAGCTGGGTCACAATTCTAGCTATCAAATGGCAGGCAAAATATCAGCCATAGGGGATGTTGGAGCAGTTAACAATCATCCCACTTAAAAAGAACTACATAGCCTAGTACAGGAGACTGATCTGTAGAAAAGTCACTATAAATATTCAGTACAATGATAAACCAAAGCACTGGGTAGGGTGGCATCACAAAGTGGTTTGCCAACCCAAACCAAGATATGCAGGGAAAATTTCCTGGAAAAGGTGAAATTTTTATTGAACCATAATATAATGATAGGTAAATGGAAGATATGAGACATCTCAGAAAGAGGAAGAAGGATAAACTTCTTTAAAAGGTGAATAACTATTTTGTTATTTTTTTTGTTGTTGTTATTTTTTTTTTTTTTCCCTACAAACTAGTAGCTAATGGAATTGCTTGTCCTACAAGGATAGCTGAGGATACATTGTGTTCTTCTCCTTGGGAGAGACATCTTGTTTGAATTTGATTTGTACGTGAACGAAACCTTCAACATGCTAATTTTGTGGTTAATATTCCCCTTCGGCATGTACCAGCAAAGGATAATTGGCAGTAATGTGATTTAAACTTACTTGAATTTGTAGCCGTTAATTGAACCTTCACTTTTAGTAACTCTACATCACAGCATAGAAATAAATGTATTCACATCATATATTCCCAAATCTCCTTCTCAGAAGATAACCATCAGACTGGAATAGTTTTCACATCTTTTCTCCCACCTGGGATCCAAGGATCAACTCTAAATAACTTGGAGCATTATCTTCTAATCTCATGATTTTATGATTATGGAATGGGCTACTTACCTATTTATCTCCCACTACACAGTACACTTTGAGTAGGAGTCATTAATCCAATGAGGGGACTTTGAACTAATTTCAGTAAAGGATGAACATAGTCAAGAGTTGATTTTAAATTGTAATGATGAAAAAAGCAATCAGCTGATGCAGATTTTAGAAGCTGTACCAGGAAAAATAATGAGAAAAGAAGATACTTAATCACATTCAGAAAAGAATTATAGAAATTCATAATTAAAGCAATGATAATGAGTAATAAAACTTTTGGTGACATATCTTTCAAATTTCACTAGAAGCAGAGTAAGAAGCTAAAAGACACTGTCTTCTGTGTCAGAGATATGGCTTTTGCTTGGATGTTGAGCTATTTCTCTTAGAATCCAGGTTTCTGAGATCATGGAGTTGGGGTAGCCCACCCAGAGAATTGCCCTTGGATATCCTTTGTAACCTTGACTCTTGAGGAAAATGGTCTCCAAAATGTCACCTTAGAGTCAAACAATGGTCTAGATAAACTGGTAAAAACTGGTTTCCCTTAGGCATTGGGCTCTTTTGAAAAATAGTCTATATGCAGTCAGTTACAAGGAACAGAATCTCTAATATCAGACTAGAAGCTGTGTTTGAGGGTAAATTGTTATTATATAAACACTGTTCTAGCCCCATTTCCATGACAATGTCTAAGATGTAGTGTAAGAATCCCGGGAGGTTCTCTCTTCTCCAGAATGTTTTTGATTTGCCATTCATAATGTTACCCTTATTTGTATATCATATACAAAACTTCAATCAGTTTCTATTATTGGCTTAATAGGATTTTTGTTTTAAGTAAGTCAAAGAAGACAATTGATAAAGTTAGAAACTCCTAGAGTTAAATGTAAACAACCATTTGGTATGTGAAAAAGAGGTCTAACAAATACTTAATGTACACAGTACAAAAACAAAAACAAGTGAAGAACAGAAGATGATTTTAGATATTAATGTATTTTAAGAATAGAGCAGTAGCAATTGAGTAAAATTTGTAAGAAACAGCAAAAGTCCTCCCAAAATGCAAATGATAATCCAGAGAAATAATAGAAAATATCTCATGGATTAGAGGGGAAACAGAGAGAAGTTACATTTATAAAATGGATTATTAGGTGTTTAAAAAGATTCATAACAATTAAGAAATATACTCAGGAAATCAAGTTGGTCAAAGCATAAATTCCATGGAACCTAAAACTCAAAAATAATTCTATACAAAAGGGAAGTGAAGACAAATTAAAAAGAAAAAAAAAAAAGTTTTAAACGCAGAAGAGATGAAGGAAAATGGGGTAATTTTGCAACAAGTAGCAAAATTCAAGGGAAATACAATTATAAATAGATGATAGATATGTGTGTGTGTGTATACAGAAACAAGTACATTTTCATATATAGAGATAAATAATCACATATATGTGTAATGTATATTTCCATGTATATGTACGGTTTTGTTCAAAATAAAAATTTCAGAAGGTTAAATGTGTGTGTGTATGAAGTCACAAGCTTGATTTGCAACATATGAATTGGGGGTGGTCTGGTCTGGAAGTCAGACAAGAGCTCTGAAGTCCAGCCAGAAGAGATCAATGTTATATTGGCAAAGTGGTTTAAAAACAAAGAAGTAGTAACACTAGACAGAAAGTGATTGGTTAATTCTAAGTTACTTTCCTTTTATGGCATATTGGGAACTTTTGTAGCCAGGTTGTGTTATATATCTATCTGAAGGTGTGAGCATGAATCGGTTGACTTAGGATTTGGGTACTGGGAATTTCAGGCTTCTATTGGAAATAGAAACTAGATAGTTTTAGGTGTGCTGACATGAAGTTTAGCATGAAAGACTCCATCTGGAGCCTAGTATAGAAAGGTTAACAGTGTATATGAGTAAGTATATTAATTTCAACATCTTTAATGGTCTGTATCCACCATTCATCTGTCAGTTTGTCACAATGTGGTGGCTTGCATGTGGTAGTGATGCTGGAAGCTCTGCCTCTGGTTTTTCAAATATCATTAGGTTAACCCAGGATAGACACATTTGAGTTGAGCTTACAGACTAAAACAGACTGGGAAGAAGGACAGGGCTATCTACTTCTGAAAAATTTGGCCAGTGAAAAACTTATGAATAGCAGTGAAACACTGTCTAATACATACTGGACAACTTTATGCATGGCTCTGAAACAGTGGTATAGTGTTAAAAGGTGAGCCCTTCAGGCTGGAAGACACTCAAAATACGACTAGGGAAAATAATATGGAAAAGCTGCCTCTTCAAAGTACAGTCAACCTTAATAGAATGGATGGAGTAAAGCTTTCTAAACCTTCATTTGCTGGTGTACCATGGCTTAAAATGAAAAGAAACAGCTGCAAACAACCATTGTTGTTGTGGCTGTTGTTATGTGCCCTGGAGTCAGACCGACTCATAGCGACCCCTCCTTGGGTTTCCGAGGCAGTATCGTTACGGAAGTAGATTACTCTATCTTCCATCTGAGGAGTGGCTGGTGGGTTTGAACCGCCAGCCTTCTGGTTAGCAGTCAAGTACTTTAGGCACTGCACTACCAGAGCTCCCGCAAACAACCATTAATAAGTGGAATTAAAAAAAAAAAAAAAAATTGCTGTCGGGTTAGATCCGACTCATAGTGACCCTTCCTTGGGTTTCTGAGGCAGTATCACTGGAGAAGTAGATTGCCCAATCTTCCTTCCCAGGAGCAGCTGGTTGGTTTCAATCACCAGCCTTCTGGTTAGAAGTCAAATGCCTTAGGCACTACACTACCAGAGCTCCTAACTGGAATATAGAATGTACAAATCTAAGAAAATTGGAAGTTGTCAAAAATGAAATGGAACCCATAAAGATTGATATCCTTTGTATAATTAGTGAGCTAATATTGAGTATTGGTTATTGAGAATATGACAATCATATGGTCCACTATGCTGGGAAGAATGACAAATTGAAGAAGAGTGGCATCACGTTCATCATAAGAAACAACATTTTAAGATCTATCCTGAAGTAAATGCTGTCAGTGATAGGATAATATTCATATACTTACAAGGTAGACCAGTTAATACTACTATTATTTCAATTTATGAACCAACCACTAAAGTCAATAATTAAGAAACTGAAGAGTTTTACCAAATTCTGCAGCCTGAAATTGACCAAGTATGCTATCAAGATGTATTGACAGTTACTGGTGATTGGAATGAAAGTTGGAAACAAAGAAGAAGCATTGTTGTTGAAAAATATGGCCTTGATGATAGAAATAACACCAGAGATTGCATGATAAAATTTTGCAAGATGAATGATTTATTCATTGCAAATATATTTTTCAATAACATAAAGGTGACTAAATATACATACTTTGCAAGATGGGATACACAGGAATGAAATCAACTACATCTGTGGAAAGGAGTGATGGAGATGCTCACTATTATCAGTCAACAAAAGGCCAGGAGCTGACTTTGGAACAGACAATCAATTGCTCATATGCAAGTTCAAGCTAAAGCTGAAGAAAATTAAAACAAGTTCACGAGAGCCAAAATATGACCATGAGTACACGCCACCTGTATTTAGAGACCATCTGAAGAACAGATTTGATGCACTGAACACCAATTACCAAAGACCAGAGGGACTGTGGGAATGACATCAAGAACATCACACATGAAGAAAGCAAGAGGCCATTAAAAGGCAGGAAAGGAAGAAAATGAAATGGATGTCAGAAGAGACTCTGAAACTTCCTCTTAAATGGAGAGTAGCTCAAGAGAATGGAAGAGATGATGAATTAAAATATTAGTATTTCAAAGGGTGGCTTGAGAAGATAAAGGAAAGTATTATAATGAAATGTGCAGACCTGGAATCAGAAAACTAAGAGGTAAGAACATGTTTAGCATTTTTCAAGCTGAAAGAACTGAAGAAAAAATTCAAGTCTTGACTTGCTATATTGAAGAATCTTATGGAGCTCTGGTAGCATAGTGTCTAAGGCACTGGACTGCTAACCAGAGGGCTGGCAGTTCAAATCCACCAGCAACTCCTCAGAAGGAAGATGGGGCAATCTACTTCCATAGTGATACTGCCTCGGAAATTCAAGGGGGGGTTGTAAGAGTCGGGTCCAACTCGACGGCACATAACAACAACAACAACAACATGGGGAAGAATAATGAATGATTCAAGAAGCATCAAAAGATGAAAAAAATACACAGTCACTGTACCAAAAAGAATTGGACAACATTCAAACATTTCAAGAGGTAGCATAGGATCAAGAACCAATGGCACTGAAGGAAGAAGTCCAAGCTGCACTGAAGGAATTGGTGAAAAACAAGGTTCTAAGTATTGATGGAATATGCATTGAGATGATTCAACAAACAGTTGCAACTCTGAGGCACTCTCATTTATGCCAAGAAATATGGAAGACAGCTACCTGGCCAACCAAGTGGAAGAGATCCATATTTATGCCCATTCCAAAGAAAGATGATACAAGAGAATGTATATATTTTCTGATGTCATGAATTTCACATGCAAGTAAAATTTTGCTGAAGATAATTAAAAAACATGGTAGGCAACTGCCAGAATTTCAAGGCAGATTCAGAACAAGACATGGAATAAGGGCTATTGTTGCTGATGTCAGATGAATCTCAGTTGAAAACAAAGAATACAAGAGAGATGTTAACTGGGAGGATCATAATAAATATGGAAAACATTATAAAGAATGGGAATTCCAGAACACTTAATTGTACTGATGAGGAACTTGTATATAGACAAAGAAGCTGTTGTTCAAACAGAACAAGGGAACACTGAATGGCTTAAAATCAGGAAAGTTGTGCATCTGTGTTGTATCTTTCACCATACTTATTTAATCTATATGCTGAGTAAAAAATCCAAGAAGTTGTACTATGTGAAGAAAAACGCATCATCAGAGATTGGAGAAAGAATCATTAGCAACCTGTGATAGGAAGAGGACACAATCTTGCTTGATGAAAGCAAAGAGAACTTGAAGCACTTACTGATGAAAATCAAAGACCATAACCTTCAATATGGGTTACACCTGAACATGAAGAAAACAAAAATTCTCACAGCTGGATCTCATAGTAAATGGAGAAAAGATTGAAGTTGTCAAGGATTTTGTTTTTCTTGGATCTACAATCAGCACCCAAAGAAGCAGCAGTCAAGAAGTCCAATCTGCTTATGTTGTTGTTGTTGTTGTTAAGTGCCGTCGAGTCGTTTCCGACTCATAGCGACCCCATGCACAGCAGAAC
>NW_006921865.1:3946568-3962872 GCF_000298275.1 Orycteropus afer afer | reverse complement strand
GGTCCCTCTCAGGAGGGTAACAAGGGAAAGTGCTCAGTGCAGATCAGTGAGTAAGCACAAGCCCGCCCGTGCTTACCTCGCTCCCGGAGACTAAGCACAATCCCGCCCGTGCTTACCTAGCTCCCGGAGACCCGATCCCTCTTGGGAGGGTAACAAGGGAAAGTGTTCAGTGCAGATCTGCTTATAGGCCTACTTAAAGTCTTAAAAAGCAAAGATGTCACTCAGAAGATTAAGGTTTGTCTGACCCAAGCCATGGTATTTTCAATCACCTTATAAGCAGGTGAAAGCTGGATAATGAATAAGAAATACCGAGGAAGAATTGATGCTTTTGAATTATGGTGTGAGTGAAGAATATTGAATATACCATGAACTTGCAGAAAAATTAAAAAATCTGTCTTGGGTAAAGTACAGCCAGAGTGTTCCTTAGAAGTGTGGATGGTGAGACTTCTCTCACGTACTTTGTTTTTGTTATCAGAAAGGACCAGTCTCTGGAGAAGACATCATGTTGAGTAAATTAAATAATCATTGAAAAAGTGGAAGACCTTCAACAAATGGATTGACCCAGTGGGTGAAACAGTGAGCTCAAACATAAAAGCAATTGTGATGATGGTGCAGGCCTGGGCAGTGTCTTGTGCTGTATATAGGTTCACCATGAGTCAGATGCAATTTGATAGCAACTAAATAACAAAATATGTGTTTTTCAACTAATATAACTGGCTGGATATAAACAACCTAGCATTATCAGGCCAATATACATTTGTTCTATTGTTGCCTCCCACATCACTATGACGACTCATGAGAAAAGCAGCTAATTAAGTAGTGAAGCAGAAAATTGTAGAATTAATTCCACCTCTAGGCACTTCCTGACTATGCCTCTGCTCATCCAACATGGGCTTCTCTTTCTTCAGCTAAACACTGTCATGTCTTTGCTCTTTAAGTGGAATTATTTTGTTGTTAATTAATCAAAATCAACCTTCTTTTCTGAGCTTCCTTCCTTTTTCCTTTTGTCAAAGGCCTCGATTGATTGGCATAGTGCCTGAGGCATTTGAGTGCTAATCAGAAGGCTGGCAGTTGAAACCCACCAGCGAGTCCTTGGAAGGAAAGTTGGGCAATCTACTTCCATAGTGATACTGCCTCAGAAATCCAAGGAGGGGTCACTGTGAGTTAGATCCGATCCACAGCAGTGTGTTTGGTTTTTTGGTTTGAATTTTTAGAAATGAACCAGTAGTTTGCTAAGCAATCAAAGTTCATCAAATGAAGTTCCTCATTTATTCAACATATTTAGCAAGCCACTGATGCTGTTGTTGTTGTTATTAGGTGGTGTTGAGTCAGTTCCGACTCATAGTCACCCTAAGTACAACAGAACAAAACACTGCCCAGTCCTGAGCCATCCTCACAATACAATTCTTTCTATTCCTGACCCTATTGATGCTGCCACTGTCTGTCAATCCATCTTCCCCCTTTTCACTGACCCTCCACTTCAGCAAACATGATAAACTTTTCCAGGGAATCATCCCTTCTGACAATATAACCAAAAGAGATGAGATGATGTCTGTCCATTGTTGCTTCTGAGGAGTATTCTGGCTGTACCTCTTTCAGGACAGATTTGTTCTTTCTTCTGGCAGTCCATAGTACTATCAGTATTCTTTGCCAACCCTATAACTCAAAAGCATCAATTCTTCTTTGGTCTTCCTTATTCATTGTCCAGCTCCACATGGATATGAGGCTATGGAAAATCATGGCTTGGGTTAGGCATACCTTAGTTTTCAAAGGACATCTTTGCTCTTCAACATTTTAAAGAGGTCTTTTGCAACAGATTTGCTCAGTGCAATATTATGCCTAATTTCTGGACTGCTGCTTCCATGGATGTTGATTGTGGAGCCAAGTAATATGAAATCTTTGATGACTTCAGACTTTGCTCCATTTATCAGACCAATAAGCAGCATGACAATAAAGAGAAAAGATTGAAGCAACTAATAGGAAAACAAAATGAACTGTTTACAAGAGAAAGTCTACTTTGTTGTTGTTAGATGCAATAGCATCAGTTCTGACCCAAAGGGACCCTACACACAACAGAATGTAACACTGCCCAGTATTGCATCATCCTCATGATTGTTGCTACATTTGAGCCCATTTCATCTGGTGGAGGGTCTTTCTCTTTTTTGCTGGACCTCCACTTTACCAGACTTGGTGTCCTTCTCCAGAGACATACACCAAAAACCCACTGTCATCGAATCAATTCTGATTTATAGTGACTCCCATTAGGTTTCCAAGGCTGTAAATCTTTATGGAAGTAGATTGCCTCCCGTTCCTCTTGCAGAGCAGCTGGTGGGTTTGAATTGCTGACCTTCCGGTTAGCAGCAATATATCTTACCCACTGTACCACTAGAGGTCCAGGGACATGCCTCCTGATAATATGTCCAAAGTGAGTGAGATAGAGTCTCACTATCCTCAAACCTAAGGAGCATTTTGTATTGTAGTTTTTCCAAGACAGATTTGTTCATTCTTTTGACAGGCCACAGTATATTCAATAATCTTCACCAACACCATAATTCAAAGTTATCAGTTATTTGTTGTTGTTTCTTATTCATTGTCCAGCTTTCACATGTTGGACAATGCTAGTGAAAGTGAAAACCAGAAGATGTTTCCTTTTAAAGTTGGTCCAGGTTGGTTGAAGACACAAGATGCAAAACAATGATACCAGAGTTTCTGCCAACTGAAAGAATGGAGGTTTAGGCTCACTCAGAGTTGCCTTGGAAGAAAGGCCTGGTGATTTACTTCTGAAAAATCAGCTTTGGAGAACCCTATGGAGCATAGTTCTCTCTGACACACATGAGGTCACCAGGAGTCAGAATTGACCCAATGACTACTGCTTAAAGTCCCAAGGACATGGAACCATATCCTTTGTTTAGGAAACAAAAGCTAGTGGAGTTTTGGTGTATAATTTTCTTCTATTTCTATTTTAATAGAATAATAAAACTTCCATCAAAACCTTATTGTGTAATGATGAAAAGTGGGGGGTTCCTCAACCACTGCCAAAGCCTATCGCTTCAGGACCTCTTCCAGTGGAGCCTGGTAAACTGCCTTTTTAACAAGCTCCACAGGTGGCTCTATGCTCACTGTAATGTGTGCTTTATGGAGATCATTTTAGTATGAAATATTTTCACAGATTTTACCTGTCTCTCTTCTCAATAAAAGAGCCTCTGTATTCTGGAGAATGAATACTTTATCAGTTTTAAGATAACAAGTGTCAGTACCGGACTCAAAGAAATGAGGTAGTAGTTCCAAGATATATATGCATGGAACCATATAAATTGGCAGGCTAGATGGAGTTGTTCTTTCTGATTATTTGTAATCATGAATCAGAAAAAATTCAGTAAAAAAATACTAATTTTAATGTTTTACAGTTAATAGTGCATTGTTCTTTATGACAGTTATTAGATAATATGGTCAGTTGAATCATCAGGCTTTTCCTCTTTTGTGAAAATAAAATCATATCACTGGGTACGTGTTGATGTTATTATTTGCTGTCAAGTTGGCCCCTAACTCATGGTGATTCCATGCACAACAGAACTAAATGCTGTTCAATCTTTGATCATCCCCATGATCAGTTGCAGATCACACAGTTGTGATCCATATGGTTTCATTCACTGATGCTTGGAGTAAATCAACAGGCCTTTCTTTCTAATCTACCTTAGTCAGGAGGCTACAATGAAACCTGTTCAGCATCATAGCTACAAGCAAGCCGCCACTGACAGATGAGTGAGTAGTGGCAGTGCATACATGAGATGCATTGGCTAGGAATTGAAACTCATGGAAGCCAAGAGTTCTGGTATGAACCACCCATGACAAGAGATAACACTAGATGTGTAGGGCTATTCAATTGTTGTATTTTACTATTCACCATTATTCTTTATCTCTAGTCAGACAGCCTGACCTAAGCTTATTGAGGGAGCAGAAATGAGACAATCAAATTGAATGAATATTCAATAAGAATGATAGTATGCTAGAATTATTCTTCTAGGATCCAGACCATGTAGCAAAGTTCAAATAAAAGAAAATTATAGTAAAGTCTTTTTACTATTTTCAATAATAATCATATTCAGATAAAACATAAGATTCTTAAATCTCCCTAATTGACAACACTACATAATAAAATTTAGGGGCAGGGAAAATGATACTCCATACTTCTATTACTTGCTTGGTTTTAAAAGAAGCTTTAACCTATTCCACTTCACTCAAAATGATCCTGTATATTACAGAGACAGAATAGTAGCAGTGTGCTGGAGAGGCTCAGTCTGGCTCAGAAGAGCCAACTGCTAAATATTTGGGAATTTTCCAAGCTGCTTTTTAAAACTTTGGCAGCTTGAAATTGGTCGTAGTGGGAGTATTTACATCATGAAAATCAGCAGATGCTACAACCACAGTTTTGTTCTGTTTTGTTTTTTTTTTAAGAGCCAGTTTACCAGCACACCACTGCTGTAGAATTGAAAGCACAGGACCTCAAGGACTTAGCAGGTACAAACTTTAAATTCTAACATAAACTTAAATTCCAACCTGCGTTAATCTAGGTAATCTCACAGAACTCCAGTTTAACTCCTCCATAATAGTTGCTTACTTTGATAAAAAGAATTAACTATATATAGAATAACTTCTGGCTAAAGCACTTAATAATTTTAAGTGACACCTAATATATCATGCTGGGCTTGTGAATTATTTCCCTTATGTCTGCTGTGTGAAATTATTGTGGCCTTTAGCAATGAGAATCTTTTATATTAGGAAAAGAAACTTCTTTCAAAAGATTGCTTGCTATTTTAGTTAGGGCCCACTGAGTTGGCTTCCACTCATACCAACCCTATATGCAACAGAATGGAACACTGCACGGTCTTGTGCCATACTCTCAATCTTTGCTATAGTTGAGCCCATCCTTGCATGCATTGTGTCAATACATCTTGTTGAGGACCTTTTTCGCTGACCTTCTACTTTAGCAAGCTTGATATCCTTCTCCAGAGAATGGTCCCTTCTGACAACATGACCAAAGTAGCTGAGGCGAAGTCTGGCCATTTTCACTCCTAAGGAGCATTGCAGCTGCACTTCTTCCAGGACAGATTTGTTAGGTCTTCTCGCAATCTATGGTACTTTCAGTATTCTTTGCCAACACCACAATTGAAAAGAATCAACTTTTCTTCAGTCTTCCTTATTCATTGTCCAGCATTTATGTGCATATGAAGCTATTGAAAATGTCAAAGCTTTGATTAGGTGCACCATAGTCTTCAGAGTGACACCTTTGCTTTTTAACACTAAAGAAGTCTTTTGCAGTAGATTTGCCAAGTTCAGTATGATGTCTGATTTCTTGACTGCTGCTTCTATGGTATTGATTGTGGATCCAAGGAGTATGAAATCTTTAACAACTTCATTCTTTTCTCCATTTATCGTGAAACTGCTTATTGGTCCAGTTGTGAGGATTTTCATTTTCTTTATGTTAAGATGTAATCCATATGGCACCCAGTAGTCTTTAATCTTATCAGTAAATGCTTCAAGTCATGCTCACTTTCAACAAGCAAAGTGGGGTCATCTGTGTATTGCAGGTCATTAATGAGTCTTCCTCTAATCCTGATGCTGTATTGTTCTTCATATAGACCAGCTTCTTGGATTATTTGCTCAGCATACAGATTGAATAAGTATGGTGAAAGGATCCAATCCTGACACACAACCTTCCTGGTAATAAACCATGCAGTATCCCCTTGTTCTGTCTGAACGACAGCTTCCTGATCTAGTACAGATTCCTATGAGCACAATTAAGTGTTTTGGAATTCCCTTTCTTCACAATGTTATCCATAATTGATTATGATCCACACAGTCAAATTTTTTTTTTGCATAGTCAACAAAGTGGAAAAAGCATCTTTCTGGTATTCTTTGTTTTCAGCCAAGATCCATCTGACATCAGCAATGATATCCCTTGTTCCACATCCTCTTATGAATCCATCTTGTGTTTCTGAAAGTTCCCTGTCAATATACTACAACTTTTTTGAATTATCTTCATCAAAATTTTATTATATTTTATATTTATATTTATATTTTATATTAATGATGTTGTTTGATCATTTCCACATTCTGTTAGATGATATTTCTTTGGAATGGGTACAAATATGGATCTCTTCCACTCACTTGGCCAGGTAGCTGTCTTCCAAATTATTGTGCATAGACAAGTAAGTTCCTCCAGCATGGCATCTGTTTGTTGGAATATCTCAATGGGTATTCTATCACTTCCTGGAGCCTAGGTTTTCACTAATTCCTTCAGTGCAGCTTTGACTTCTTTCAATACCATTATTCGTTCATCATATGACACCTCTTGAAACAGTTGAACATTGACCAATTTTTTTTGGTATAGTGACTCTGTGTATTCCTTCCACCTTCTTTTGATGTTTCCTGCATCATTCAATATTTTACACATAGAATATTTCAATATTGCAAATCAAGGCTTGAATTTCTTCTTCCATTCTTTCAGCTTGAGAAATGCCAAGTGTGTTCTTTCCTTTTAGTTTTCTAACTCCAAGTCTTTGCACATTTCATTATATTAATTGACTTTATTTTCTCAAACTGCTCTTTGAAATCTTCTGTTCAGTTCTTTTATCTTGATATTTCTTCCATTTTCTTCACCTACTCTCCATTCAAGAGCAAGTAACAGAGTTCCTTTTGACATCCATTTTAATCTTTTCTTCCTTTCCCATCTTTTCAATGACCCTTTGCTTTCTTCATGTATGATTTTCTTGATATCATCCCACAATTCCTCTGTTTTTTGGTCATTAGTATTCAATGCATCAAATCTACTCTTCAGATGGTCTCTAACTTCAGGTGGGATGTAATCAAGGTTGTATTTTGCCTCTCATGGCCTTGTTTTAATTGTCTTCAGCTTCAACTTGAACTTGTATATGAGCAATTAATGGTCTCTTCTGCAGTTGGTTCCTGCCCTTGTTTTGGGTGAAGATATTGAGCTTCTCCATTTCCCTTTTCCACAGAGGTAGTTGATCAGATTCCTGTGACTTCCATCTGGGGGAGTCCACATGTGTAGCCACCATTTATGTTGTTGGAAAAAGGAATTTGCAATGAATAAATTGTTGGTCTTGCAAAATTCAATCATGTGACTTCCAGAGTAATTTCTATCATCAAGGCCATATTTTCCAACTACTGGTGATTCTTCTTTGGCTCCAATTTCCCATTTCAGTCACCAACAATATTCAATACATCTTGATTTCATGTATGGTAATTTCAGACTGCAGAAGTTGGTAAAAATCTTCAGTTTCCTTGTTTTTGTCTTTAATAGTTGGTGCATAAATTTGAATAATAGTAGCATCAACTGGTCTCCCTTGTAGGGATATGGATATTATCCTATCACTGACAGCACGTACTTCAAGATCTGAAACATTCTTTGTGATAATGAACATGATGCCATTCCTCTTCAATTTGTCATTCCCAGAGTAGTAGATCATATGATTGTCTGATTCAAAATGGACAAAACCAGTCCATTTTGTCTCACTAATGCCTAAGATATTGATCCATATGTGTTTCATTTCATTTTTGATAACTTCTAATTTCCCTGCATGCATACCTTGTATATTTTACTTTCCAGTTATTAATGGATGTTTACAACTGTTTCTTTTCATTTTGAGTCATGGCTACAGTAAGTGGAGATGCAGAAAGTTTTACTCCATCCACATCATTAAGGTCACCTCTACTTTAAGGAAGCAGCTCTTCTCCAGTTGTATTTTGAGTGCCTTTTAACCTGAAGGGCTCATCTTCAGCCACTATATTGGACAATGTTTCAAGGCTATTCATAAAGTTTCCCCATACTATATCAGATAGTGTTTCACTGCTATTCATAAGGTTTTCACTGGCTGGTTCTTTGAGAAGAGGATGGCCCCTTCCTTCTTCTGTCTTAGTCTGGAAGCTCAGCGGAAACCTGTCCACCATGGTTTACCCTGCTGGTATTTTAAATACTCTGGGCATATCCTCCAGCCTCACAGCAACACATAAGCCACCATAGTATGACAAACTAACAAAGCTGTGGTAGAAAGATTGTTTAGAATGTCACATTTCTGGTGCAATGAGAAAATAAAAAAGATTGCCTAAAAATTACCCACAGAGTAAAAGCACAGTAAAGACAAGAAGTTAAAAAAGGAAAACTTACCATCAAACCAGTAAGAGTGAATTTAAAATAAATTTTTAACTGCAAAAAAAAGTAACCAAACATGACTACGTACTATTTTCATTTCCTCTGACAAAATATGTCTTCTTTGCTACACACTGTGATTAGTGGGCAAGTTATCCTGTCATTTCATGAGCACATTATTAAGGAAGAATGTGAACTTTACTGCAAACACTGATGATGATGTTTTTAATATAAAGGTTTGTGAAAGTTTCAATTTGTGCTTCTGGAAAACATGTATGACCAGATGTCAAAATATTGAAAGTATAATAAGACAACATTATGTAAAAGTTAAAGATGTGTTTCTACGATATTTCCTTTCACACTGAGAAATGAATTAGCAGCATTTCCAATGGAACTTACTGTGATGATGGAAATATTTTAGACCTGTGCTGTTCACTAGGCTACCAGTAGTTTTACGTAGCTCTTGAGCACTTGAAATTTGACTAGCACGACTGAGTAAGTGGAGTTCTGAATTTATTAAAAGTAATTAAACTAAATTTAAACTAAACTAGCTACATGTGACTAGCAATCACCATACTGACAGTACAAAACAGATACTTGAAATGTGTTCATGTTCATATATGCTTGTGTGTGTGTATGTGTAAAGAAAAGAAAGGTACATACCATAATTATAGAATTTATATAAAAAAGCTAAAAACCTTGTATCTTCTCCTCATTTTATAGCTGTGTATAAATCATGAGTCACATTTCCTGGAGAGCCTGATTTCATCCCCCATATGCTATAAAACTGCAAAAACCAATTCTGTTAGGTTTGGTAATAGGCTAAGTGAGTTTAATATTTGTTATGTAATTAATGGCCTCAGATAAAAAGACATAAAAATAGTATATTAACATGCTTATTCAACATTTAAATAATATTTGTGTTCAAAAAAGTGTTGAGTCTACTGAAGAAATAACCAAATTTAATCCATTTTTAAGCTTTCTTAATTATAATTTACTTTGCTTTTATCTCATAAGTAGAAATTATTTCTTCTTCAGCTCTATGAATCTTTTCTCCTTCATGTTTTCTAAAATAAATACAATATTTCTAATGAAAATGATTAAAGTCTAACCTAGAATTTTCCATCTAATGCTAAAGAGGAGTAAACACCTTTAACTAAGATGATTTCTTTTATATTTAAGGTATATTGTCATTAGAAAAAGTGATTTGTACCAAGGTACAAGATTCCTAAATAAATGAACCCTTTCGAAGTCTTCACATCTGTTTAAAAAAAAAAAAGGTTTTTAAATGAAATGTCAATCTGTCATTAGTATTAAGAGAAATGAAGTAAGCAAGGTTCAATATATGGTGGTTTTTTTTTTTTTTTTTTTTTCCTTGACATTTAACCTACCATATTAAAAGTGTCTTCAAAGGCAGGAAATATCAGCTTGTCACCTGGAGATCGAAATTGAACTGCTCTAAGAAAAACTACTGTTTCTTCCCCAGGATGAAATTCATAGAATGGACAAAAATGTCAGGATAAAAATAGATGACTTGGGAAAAAAAGTCATCAGGAGAAAAAGTATAGCTATTGTTATAATTACAATTAAAATTCATTTAAAAGTCAATTATTTTTTCCCTAATAGCACATGAAAGAACACATAGCATATTGATTTTATACTGCTAAATACTTAGGTGAGACCAAAATATGTTAAGACAATGTTTATAATATTCTGTGGATATAATTTTAATAAAAGATGAATCTTGGATAACAAGGTATTTTAAAGAATGACAAATTTTTAATTCATAATATACAAAGAAGAAACTACAGCTGGCATTTTAAAACTGCAGGATGATAAAAAGGAAGATATATATATTGATATTAAATACCATGCAAAATGTTGGCAGGCAGGAGGTCAAAACATACATCTTATCAGGAAAATTTCTGCAAAAATAAGAACAACAGAATACTAAGTAAATTTAAATCTACTAATGAGAGTCAACAACTTACATTTCCTGCAACCTAAAAAATGATTTTGAATAAACACTATGTAAAAGAGAGAACTCTGTTACTCCTAAAAACATTCCTCTAAGACTGAATACATTAAAATATCAGATTTTCTCAGTTTCTATAAAATGGAAGACTACCAATCTGTGAAGCTTTGATGAAGTGCAAATACTGTTTGCCACTGGGCACTCAATATTACCACTCCCTCAGTTTTTAATGCTATGTACTGAAAAAACCATTACTTTTTTCATGAATACTTTATATTATGTCATAAAATTTTAATTTTATTGATTCTTCACAAATCAATAAATAAATCAGTTTATATTTGAATTGTACCTAAGAATTACAATATCACTTCAAAAAAATAAGTTACTTATTCTCAATTATTTGGTGAAATATCTTAGCACGTTATCTTTATTCTACATTGTTTTTTCTAATCAGTATTGCTCCTATATAATAAACAGTGCAAAGAGAGAAGTTCAAATCAGATATGAACCCAAATACAGTGTGATTTTACAGGAAATAAATGCTTACATGGTAGTTAAGGTTGTTGTCAAATTGGCTGGGCCTGGTTAGTTATTTCCATGATAAGACTGGCAGTCGACTCCATGGTGGAATCTGCCACAAGCAGCTGAGTAGCTGCTTTAGGGATGTGGTCTGCTTCTGTATATAAGAAGCAGCTTTGAAGAAGGTCTCTAGCTTTTTGGTATGCTTGGACCCTGCATGAAGCCAAGGCATTGTTCAGCGTTCTGCCATGCCCTGCCAATCTTGGGATTTTTTCTGGACTTAAGTTAGTGGCCTGCCATGCCAGTTAGTGATATTGGGACTGTGCCTTTTTATTTGTCACCCTCAGGTTTGTCAGCCTCAGCAGCCAGCAGCTGCCTGAGTGAAGGAAAGCCTCCATCTTCAGTGGGCCGGGAGTAGGAGGCAAAGCTGAAGCCCAAGGTTGAGAGGCTTTCATCCAGCCCCTAGGGCTTAGCACTTTGAACTCAAACTTCCAACCTCCAAAATTATAAGAGAATAAACTCCTGTTTGTTAAAGCCATCTCATTTGTGGTATATTCCTGTCAGAGTGGCACTAAGTAGCCAAAACAGACTGTCTTGATATGAGATAAGCTTGCAAAATATTTTTAAATATTTTTTTATTTTTATAAATGGGTTGGATTTCTATTTCAATAGTAAACTGTCATATGTTGGGGGTGCTTACTGGATTCTTTTGGATGATGTGTAAAATATATTACAAAAAGAATAGCTAGAGTTCCAGTAAGATGGCAGAATAGGCAGAAAGACTGCACAGACACTGTTCAACAAAGAAAAGGGAAAAAAAATAACACAGATAAAGAAGATAATCCTGGAGCGCTGAGCTTTGAAGGGAAGGATACAGAAGTGGACTAAACTCCAATTGGTAGAAAACACCAAAAAAGGAGACATATGGTGTTGCGGTCTGACAGAGGTCCTGATGGCACAGATAGCTTGAATATTGCCAAGTGGTGTTAGGACCTTCAAATTAACCTAAAAATCAGCCCTCTGAGCCAGGAACTATGTGGAAGACTGCTCTGGTGGCTGGTGAATAAAAGGGGAAGCAGCAAAGAGGAAGGTGAGCTGAGACTTTTGCCTATCTGGAGGATACAGCCTTTTTGAGTATTTACAAGCAGTTTGTCCATTTTGGATATTTAAACCACAGCATACTCCCAGATTCCAGGGATTTAAGAATGGTTCCACTTGCTGGGAACCCCAAGGACATTCTGGATGCCAATCACTGGAAAGGTATATTTCCCATGTTACTCTTATATTCCACACCCTCTTGGTGAACAGAGGTTGGCCATCCCTAATTCCTACTCACCTTCTGGGATGGCATGAATTCCATACCAGTATGTGAGAAACTGGGTGGTCTACCCTGCCCTACCCAGATTTTTTTTTCATTTTGTTTGTTTTTGTCTGTTTTAAAATAATAATTATTATAATTAGTATCACTATTTTTGTTCTTTATTCTTCCCTTCCCAGGTTCTAGTTTTCACTTTTTCTGTCTTCCCTGTTCCTAGTTCCAATTTTTTTTCTTTCTCATGGTTAACCCCATTCCTTTTTTTTTTTTTCATTTTTTTCTTCATTATTCTCCTACTCTACTTTTCTTCTCTTATTACCGTCTCCCCAGATATTGTGTTTTGTTTTGTTTTTTCCTGGTTATTTTTCCTGTGTGATTACATGATGTGTTTATTGTCCACTTGCTTTTACTTTTTTGATGGTTATTCAATTGTTTCTTTTGTCTAACTGAGTGAGAGACAGGAACAATACCCATAGGACACAACTACACCCACACCTTCTGCAGCTTCACTTACTGAGTGAGAGCCATTTCCTTCTCCACCAACTGGTAAATGATAAACAACCACCAAGAAGACCCTGACTCACCCTTAGCTGCTCTTCACAAACAGTTAACAGATACCTAAATACAACAATGCCATGATGTCTTGGAGACAACAGACCATCACAATCCACACAAAGAAGCAAGATAAACTGGTAGAAAAAAGGGAGCAGGATAGAGACCAAGAACATATCCCTGAGGAAGAAGCAGCACTGGAACTCCTTGTTAAGAAATTCAAAAGAATTATATGTAGATATCTTCAAAGGATTGAGAGACAGATCAAGGAAAACACAGACAAAACCCTAGAACAGTTTTGGAAGAAAATATAAGGAAAAAATGACAAAACTAATGAAAAATTAGAAATGATTCAAAATCTACAGAGAGAAATCCAGAAAAATAATATTAAGTTTTCAGAAATAGATAACACATTGAAAAGGCAAAGGAGTAGAATTGATGCAATTGAAGACAGAATTAATGAGATTTGAAGACAAACACCTCAATACTTCTTTGGAAAGGGATCAATTGGAAAAAAAGATCAAAACAAAATGAAGAAAGCCTAAGGATTGTGTGGGATGCCATCAAATGGAATAACCTACATGTCATTGAAATTCCAGGCCAGGAAGAGAAAAATAAAACCACTGAGAAAATTGTCCATGATTTGTTGGAAGAGACTTTCCCTGATATGATGAAGGATGAGAATAAATCCATTCAGGAAGTCCAATGAACCCCAAACAAAATAGACCCCAAAAGAAAATCACCAAGACATATCATCATCAAACTCATGAAAACCAAAGACAAATAAATAATGTTGAGAGCAGCACGAGAAAAACAAAAAGTTACTTACAAAGGACAACCAATAAGATAAAGCTCTGATTTCTCAGCAGAAACCATGCAAATGAGAAGGCAATAGGATATGGTATACATAAAACCCTGAAAAAGAAAAATTTTCAACCAAGAATTATACACCCGGCAAAATTGTCCCTCAAATATGATGGTGAAATTAGGAGATTTCCAGATAAGCAGAAACTAAGGGAATTTGTTAAAACCAGACCAACCTTACTAGAGATACTAGAGGGAGACCTTTGAACACAGAACCAAAAATAGCAAACAACAACTGACCACTAATACATAAGATGACATAATCCAGAAAGCACAGCTATCAAAATATCCAAAGGAAAATAAGCTTACAAGATTGTAAACAGGGAACCAGAGACATCAACTGGCAAATAAAGGCAACTAAAACACAAAAAGAGGGAAAATACTGTGTAGCACAGAACTTCTAAATGGTGAGGAAATCAAAAGGGTTGCAAGATAGAAGGGACTATTCTAAATTCAAGGAGAAAATTATAAATCACTGGGTAACACTGAAGAAAAATGATGAACCTTCACATCACAATAAAAAAGAGGACAGGCACAAATATTTCACAAATACTAAAACAATAACAACACAAGAAATGCTAACACAATTCATAAACATAATGAGCTCAGCACAGAAAATAATATGGAACAAAGAAACCAGGGACACCATGAAAAAACATATAACAAAATGACAGCAACCAATTCATACTTGTTGATAATTACACTGAATGTTAGTAGATTAAATGCACCACTCAAGAGATGGAGAGTTGCAGATTAGATAAGAAAATATAACCCATCAATATGCTGTCTACAAGAGATGCAACTTAGAGACAAAGACAAAAATAGATTTAAAATCAAAGGCTGGAAAAAGATATATTAAGCAAATGGCAACCAAAAGAGAGCGGAAATGGAAATACTATTTTCTGATCAAATTGACTTTAAGACAAAAACCACCATACAAGACAAGGAAGGACATTATATAATGATTAAAGGATCAATTGAACATGAAGATATAACCATAATAAATATCTATGGATCCAATGAAAGAGTCCCAAAATACATAAATCAGACTTTAAAAGATTTGAAATGCCAAACAGATGACTCCACAGTCATAGTGAGAGACTTTAATACACCACTTTCAATCAAAGATAGAACAATTGGAAAGAAACTCAATGAAGATGCAGAAGAGCTAAACAATACAATCCACCAACTTGAAATTATAAACATTTACAGAGAAATGCACCCAACAACAGCATAATATACATTCTTTTCCAGTGCACACAGAACATTTTCCATGATAGACCATATGTTAGGTCATAAAGCTAGCCTTAATAAATTTAAAAACATTAAAATATTGTAAAGCATCTTTTCAGATCACAGTTCTATCAAACTAAAAATCAACAATAGGAAGAGCAATGGAAAAAGAGTAAACACATGGAAACTGAACAACACCCTCCTTAAGAAAGAATGGGTAAGAGAAGAAATAAAAAATGAAATTAAAAAATTCCTTGAATCAAACAAGAATGAAAGCACAACATTCCAAAATCTTTGGGACACAGCAAAAGCAGTGATCAGAGGTCAATTTATAGCAATAAATGCACACATCAAAAAAGAAGAAAGAGCCAAAATCAACACTTTAAATCAACATCTCCAACAATTAGAAAAAGAACACAAATAAAAACGTCTACGGTCACCGGAAGAAAAGAAATAATAAAGATTTGAGCAGAAATCAATGCAACAGAAAATAGAAAGACAACAGAAAAAATCAACAAGCCTAGAAGTTGATTTTTTGAAAAGATCAATAAAATTGACAAACCACAGGCAAATTTAACAAAGGAAAAGTGGGAGAGAATAGAAATGACATGAATAAGAAACAAAATGGGCAACAGCACAACAGAACCAACTGAAATATAAAGGATAATGTCAGAATACTATGAAAAACTGTACTTCAACAAATTTGAAAATCTAGAAGAAACAGACAGATTTCTAGAAACATACCACTTATCTACACTAACACAGACTGAAGTAGAAAAGTTGAACAGATCCATAACAAAAAATAATTTTGAACAGGTCATAAAAAAATTACCAACAGAAAATACTCATAGCACAGACAGTTTCACTAGTTCACCAAACATTCAGAGAAGAACTGACACCAATCCTACCTAAACTATTCCAAAATGTATAAAAGGATAGAATCTTCCCTAACTCATTTTATGAAGCAAGCATGACCTTGATACCAAAACCAGGCAAAGACATCATTAAAAGACAATGGTTCAACATTAGGAAAACAATCAACATCATCCACCACATAAATAAAACAAAAGAGAAGAACCACATGATTATATCAATTGATGCAGAAAAGGCATTTGATAAAATCCAACACCCAGTCCTGATCAAAACTCTCAGAAAAAATAGAAATAGAAGGGACATTCCTCAACATAATAAAGGGCATCTATGCTAAACCAACAATTTTAAAATAATTAAAAAATTAATTATTTTTAGTGGAGAGAAACTGAAATCATTCCCCTTGCGAACAGGAACAAACAAGGATGCTCTCTATCACTTCTGCTCAAAATTTTATTGGAAGTCCTAGCCAAGGCAAGAAGGCAAGAAAAGGAAATCAAAGGCATCCAAATTAGTGAGAAAGAAGTCAAGCTATTCCTATTTGCTGATGATATGATCCTATACCTAGAAAACCAAAGAGACTCAGTCAAAAATCTTCTGGAACTAATTGAGAGATTTAGCATCATGGCAGAGTACAAGATCAACATCCAAATGTCAGTTGGATTCCTCTACACCAGCGAAGAGATTCCTGAAAAAGAAATAAGGAAATAAATACCATTTATAATGTTGTTGTTGTTGTTATTTGCCGTCAAGTCAGCCCCAACTCATAGCGACTCCTCCTTGGATTTCCGAGGCAATAGTTAACA
>NW_006921865.1:3904284-3944753 GCF_000298275.1 Orycteropus afer afer | reverse complement strand
TCATCCTCACTTTCAGCAAGCAAAGTTGTATCGTCTGCATATCTCAGGTTGTTAATGATTCTTCCTCCAATCCTGATACCACGTTTTTCTTCATTAAGCATTAGAGAGATGTAAATCAAAACAACAATGATATACCATCTTGCCCCCAAACTAGTAGCAAATATCAACAAGATAAAAAATAACAAATGCTGGCAAGGATGTGGAGAGATTGGGACTCTCATACACTGCTAATGGGACTGTCAGATGAGACAACCACTGTGGAAAGAAGTATGGCGATTCCTTAAAAATTTGGAATTAGAAATACCATTTGACCTGGCCATTCCATTACTAGGTATATATCCTAAAGAAATGAGAGCCAGGACAAAAACAGATATATGCCCACCCATGTTCATTGCAGCATTATTTAGCCAAAAGATGGAAACAACCTCGGTGTCCATCAACTGAAGAATGGATAACCAAACTATGGTACATACACACAATGGAATACTATGCAACCCTAAAGAATAACCTGTTGCTGTTATTGTTAAGAATAACACAGAATCTGCAAAACACCTCACAACGTGGATGGACTTGGAGGACATTATGCTGAGTGAAATAAGTCAACCACAGAAGGACAAATATTGTATGAGTCCATTATTGTAAAAAAGTCAATGAAAAGTTTAAATATGGAAGTAAATTACTTTGTTGATTACCAGGGATGCAAGGGGAGTGTAGGGAACACTGTTAGATAGGTAGAGACAAGTATTTATTTGGGTGAAGAGAAGGGCAATGTACCAAATGTGAGTGATGAACATGGTGGCATTGAGGAAGAAGAAGACAACAGAGAGGTACTTGTGAGGTACAGACAACAAAGATGAACTCTTTTGCATATACAGTACCACATTGTCAGTGAAGGCAAACATGGATATATGGGTGGATAGATGGGTGGACAGGATGAACTATTAGGTATATCTATGCAGGGGGGAGTGTGCCCAAGACCATGTATAAGGTTGGCAGAAAATGTTTTCTCCAAGTGTGTTTGTATGTTCAGTAAGATCCCCAGATCTATCGTAGAATTGACAAAGGACAAGGTTGTATTCACTTCTTGGCCAGAGCCTGATACCCAGAGGGAGTGAGTAGTTGAACCATAGTTGAACCATGAGGGCTCAGGACCATAGTCCGAGGGGTCATCAAGCTCAATTGACATAACACACTACACAAACATTGTTCCACTTCCTACTTTGGAAAGTAGCAACTGGGATCTTAAAAGCTTGCAAGCAGCCATCTAGATGCAACAATAGGTCTCTCCTCGTCCAGAGCAAAGAACGAAGAAAACCAAAGATTCATAGAAACAATTAGTCCAAGCAACTGGTACACCATGAGGTCCTCAGCCTATACGACTATGAAACCAGAAGAACTAGATGGTGCCCGGCTACCACTGTCAACCACTCAGAGGGGATCTGTGTAAGAGATCCTGGATAGAGTGGAAGAATAGTGTGGAACAAAACTCAAACTCATTTGGGAAATAAATAAATAAATAAAAAGGGACCAGTTTTGCTGGTCTGATAGAGCCTGATGGAACCACTGAGACTATGGCACCTAGCTGCCCTTCAGGTCTAGAATTGAACCCACACCTGTGGCTTCCAGCCAAGCAAAAGATAGCATATGAGTTGAACATTTACACTAGGTAGATACACTCCTTGGAGAAAACAATCATAGGAGACTAGAAGGGCTGTGTATGTACAGGGACATAGCTCGGGGGCAGTAGTGCATGGAAGGAAGGACACAAGGAAGAGGTAACTATGGAGAGGAAGTGGGAGTGGAGCTGTTTCATTGTGGTAAATTGTAGTCAATATCATGAGGCACAGTGTACGTGAACTGCTGGAAAGTAAATTTGCTCTGTAAACTTTCACCAAATCACAATTTAAAAAAAAAAAAAAAGAAAGAAAAAAAGGAATAGCCAATTAACAAGTTCTCCTGAAGCTGGGTTATTTATTGATGGTAGGAAATTCCCCTCCCAACCTCTGGGATTGCCTCCCTTTAATCCTAGCAGGAGGACAAAACTGACCAATCCTCCACAAGGGTTCCATGCACCTTATTTACATTAGCAGAAGAGTTCAATCCGTTTGGTGGGTTACAACCACATTAACTGCACAGTCACATCAAATTATTTTGTGGGTGTTGCAAGACCATCACTACAAAAGCCATATTAAAGCAATTCAATGCACTACAACTAGTCATTTGGATGTAAGTGGAAATGATATTTTCAGTTTCTGTGCTGTGCCTTTACAGAGAAGGGGCATGTTCTCCATATCTCACTTTCTTTTCCTGTTGACTGAGATATAGCTATGATGAGAGAAACTGAAGCACCCAAGGTCATAAGGAGAAGCAATACATTTAGGATGACAAATAAAAAATTAATAAAAATGAACAGCTTGAGCCTCAACACTATGAGCCACTATTTCATACCTTACCTATTTTAACTTTGACAAGTGTATGAGAGGGGGAAAAAAAAAAAAAAAACCTAGCTTATTTCATGGACTATATTTGGAGTCCACAACTCTCCTGTGAGTTTTTTTGTACTGTGATGGCTTGCATGTCGCTCTGATTCTAGAAACTGTACGACTGGTATTTCAAATACTAGCAGGGTCTCCCATAATGGACAAATTTCAGTGGAGCTTCCAGACTAAGAAAGAATAGGAAGAAGGAATTAATGATCTACTACAAAAAAAGAAGTCAATGAAAACATTATGAATAATAGTGGAATATTGTCTGATATGGTGTCAAAAACAACAATAGTGTCAGAAGATGACTCATTCACGTTGGAAGCCACTCAAAATATGAAGTCGAAGGGCTGCTTCCTCAAAGTAAAGTTGACTTTAATGAATTAGATGGAATAAAGTTTCAGAACCTTTATTTTCTTATGTTGCACGAGTCAAAATGAGAAAAAGCAGCTGCAAACATCCATAATAATCAAAATATGGAATGTATGAAGTATGACCCTAGGAAAATTGCAAGTTGTCAAAAATGGAATGGAATGATTGAAGATAGATATCCTAGACATTAGTGAGCTGAAACGGACAAATACTGGCCATTTTAAAATGGAAAATCATATTGTCTGCTATGCCAGAAATGACAAATTTAAGAAGATAGTTGTTGCATTAATTGTCAAAAGGAACACTTCAAGACCTATCCTGAAGTTTAATCGTGTCAGTAGTAAGATAATATTCATATGTCTACAAGAAGATCAGTTAAAACAATTACTATGCAAGTGTAGGAGCTCTGGTAGCATAGTGCCTAAGGCACTTGACTGCTAACCAGAAGGCTGGCGGTTCAAACCCACCAGCCACTCCTCAGAAGCAAGGTTGGGCAATCTACTTCTATAGTGATACTGCCTCAGAAACCCAAAGAGGGATTGCTATGAGTCGGGGCCAACTCGATGGCATGTAACAACAACAACATGCAAGTATACAGTCCAACCACAAATGTCAATGGTGAGACAAATTGAATATTTGTATCAACTTCTGCAGTCTGAAATTGATCAAACATGCAATCAAAGTCCATTGATAATTGATAATCAAGGTGCATTGGTGACTGGAATACAAAAGATAGAAACAAAGAAGGATCAGTACTTGAATAATATAGCCTTGGTGACAGAAATGACACTGGAGATTGCATGATAGAATTTTCTTTTTTTTTTTAATACCCTTTTTCAATAATACAAACTGGGACTGTACATGTGGACCATACCAAATAGAATACACATGATACAAATTGATTCCTGTAGAAAGGGAAGAAAAAGAAGCTCAGTATCATCAGTCAGAACAAGGTCAGAGGCCACCTGCAGAACAGGCCATCAATTGCTTATATACAAGTTCAAGGTAAAGCTGAAGAAAGGTAAATGAAATTCATGAGAACCAAAAAACTACCTGGACTATATCCCATATGAATTTAAAGACCATTTCAAGAATAATGACCAAAGATCAAGTTGTGGGGTGACATCAAGGACATCATACATGAAGAAAGCAAAGGGTCACTGAAAAGTCAGGAACAAAAGAACAGATGAAAACAGATGGCAGAAGAGACTCTGAAATTTGCTCTTGAATAGAGAGTAGCTAAAGCAAACAGAAGAAATGATGAAGTAAAATATTTTGAAGGGTGGCTTGAGAAAACAATGTTTTATATTAAAATGTGAAAAGACATGGAAATGGAAAATCAAAAGAGAATACACTCTCAGCATTTCTCAAACCGAAAGAACCAAAGAAAAAAAATCAAGGCTCAAGTTACATATTGAAGGATTCTATGGGCAAAATAGTGAACACTGGAGGAGGCATCAAAAGAAGATGGAAAGAATACACAGAGTCACTATACGGAAAAGACTTGGTCAATGTCCAACCATTTCAAAAGGAAGTATATCATCCAAATCAATGGTATTGAAGGAAGAAGTCCAAATTGCACTCAAGGCATTAGCAAAAAACATGGTTCCAGGAATTGATGGAATACCAATTGAGATATTTCAATAACTCTGGAAAAGCTCATTCACCTATGCCAAGAAATTTGGAAGACAGTTAACTGGCCAAGCAATTAGAAGACATCTGTATTTGTGCACATTCCCAAGAAAGGTGGTGTAGCAGAATGCAGAAACTATTTAAAAAAATAAAAACATCAATATTGTATGCAAGTGAATTTATGTTGAAGATAATTTTAGAATGGCTGTATCAGTATGTCAATAGGAAACTGCCAGAAATTTGAGCAGGATTCAAAAGAGGACTTGGAAGGAGGGATAATGTTGTTGATGGCAGGTGAATCTTGGCTGAGCATAATGAAATGGTTGACTTTTTGTGTCTTTATGTTTGGGGAAATTTCTGATTGCAATAGATATGTTGTTGTTGTTATGTGCCGTCAAGTCGGCGCCAACTCATAGCAACCCCTTCAACTCAGTTCTGACTCAAAATGACCCCCTTCGGGTTTCCGAGGCTATAAATCTTTATGGAAGTAGATTGCCCAGTCTTCCTTCCACAGAATGGCTGGTAGGTTTGAACCTCCCACCTTCTGGTTAGCAGTCAAATGCCTTAAGCACCATGCCACCAAAGCTCCTTAATGGAACATATAGTGATCATATATTTCAGAGTTTCCAAATATCTTTAAGTATTCACTAAATTTAATCCTTCGAGAATGTGTGTATTTGACAGATTGCTGGGCTAATTTTTGCTTTTGAGAAGTACAGTTCCTGTACTACTTATTCTGCCTGGGAAATTTGGGGAAAGCATCACAAAGGTAACATTTGTCAATATTATAAAAACATAGTCTGATTCACTTAATAAACTCTCACTACTACAATTCAGGGCCAATACTCAAAACCCTTTAAGGTTTTGAAAAGCATCTCAAAGTCATTTATCTGTTGCATATTACTTGATCTTCAGTTTTGTCATCTGCCTGCATTTGGTACAAATTCTGTGTCACTCCAGAGGTAGTTTTGCAAGGCAGGCCAGTCACTATTGTGACAGTAGATGATGGAAAAAAGGATAGGAAGGAAGGTAAAAATGAGACACATGCAAGAATTCTTTTACCTTTTCATCTTTATATAAGCACCGTCTGTGTCGGCAACTCCATGTAGGGATACCATTTATTCCGTGGATCTGCAAAGAAACAGGGTAGTTTTTTTTAATTTGTTTTTCCCCTTTGGTAACCTAATTTTTAAAAATCATTTAATTAGGCCCAGAGGCTGTGAAATGGGAGCCTATAGAGCTTGGGAAAAATAAAACTAATGAGTGAATCAGGACATTTTGTATGCATTAAGCTTTTCAGAAGACAAGTGCTAACTGAGGACACAGTAACATTGTTATTATAACTGATTAGTCATAATAGCATAATTTCAGAAAGAAAAGGAAAGGAAGAAGGCTTTAGTCATTACATACGAAGAGCTTACTGTCAGTTCTCTACAATAAAAATTTGAAGATTAAAGACAATGGAAGCTATCTTCAGGCATTATTAACCTAGTTTCACTATGTAGATTTCATATTAATCTGTTTATTATAAATATTTCACATGTCATGTTTCTTCACAGGATATTTACTTTAAATTTTTCTCCCTACCTTCAACTCTCTTAGCACTGAACTCTGAGTAACTGTGTTTTCTGGAAAATTCAAATCCCAAAGATATCTCTTCCCACAGTATCACAACTAATTTTCTCCTTTCACTTAAAGGTCATAGTTTGTTTGAGAAGAGCAAAAGGAACTGCAAGAAGGATATTGACATTGTGTAAATGAGAGCTGAACATCAAGGGGTGTGTAGTTAATGAACAAAAGATCATTGCTTAGTGTGTAATTGCAGCATTAAGGCTTCATATTGAATTCACTGAAAAGGTGATATGCCAGAGGACAAATAGTCAGCCAGCCAAGAGTGGGCTCACCCCTTTCAGTGGGCTCTCCAACTCCTCCTCTCCCTGTTTCTTTTTATATATAGTTTGAGTCTAAGACTTAAATGTCTCCTTGAGGGAAGTAATGCATTCTTTTCTCTCTTGTATGAAGATATATAGTAAAGTATAACTTTGTATTATTTAGCACAAGCTGTGTCATTTGGAAGGGCATATTATATATTAGGTCTATTGATTCAGGGATATATTATAAATGTGCAAACATTAAATGCAAATTACATAGACTTTTTATGACCTAATCAGTAAATATAAGAAAGCAGAATGATGAACACGTTTAAAGGGAAAACAATGAAAAATAATTGCTAGAATGTATTTTTACCATAAATAAAAGTTAATTAGCCTTCTTATCTTGGTGCGTCCCTCAAAGCAAGCTGGGTCACCAGCAGGTCTACTGCAACTACCCGTGAAAATTCAGCCAGGGTTCTTGCTCTTGCCTCATGTGCTCAAAACCATGCCATCTGATCCTGAAGTATGACTTCAGCATGTGCTGCCAACATTTCAGTCAGTAAGAAAAGGATAAAGCGTTTACCAACTTGGTCTAAGTGATCTTCCTGGAATGATTTATCCAAGGTCTCTACCCAGCAAAAGACACAATACCAACTCTTTGTACATAAACTGCGTATCTTCAATTATGAGAAAAAAGCTATACTTTTAAAACAGAGCCCTGGTGGCACAGTATTTAAAGCTGTTGGTTGGTAATCAAAAAGTGAGCAATTCAACCTGCTAGTGCTCTTTGAGGGAGCTCTGGTAGCATAGTGCCTAAAGCACTTAACTGCTAACCAGAAGGCTGGAGGTTCAAAGCCACCAGCCACTCCTTGGAAGGAAGATGGGGCAATCTACTTCTGTAGTGATACTTCCTCAGAAACCCAAGGAGGGGTCGCTATGAGTTGGGTCTGATTCAACGGCACATAATAACAACAACAACAGTGCTCTATGAGCGAAAGCGGTGGCAGTCTGCTTCTGTAAATATTCATATCCTCGAAACACTGGGTGACAGTTCTACTGTCATATAGGGTTGCTGTGACTCAGAGTCGACTCAATCACAATATGTATATATTTTTAAATTAGTTATGTTATGTTGGTAAGTATAATTATGTGAGTGAGCACTTTCCATAAAGAATACATAAAATGTAATTTATTGCTTAAATTTCAGTGTTTAGCTTGTCATTGGAAGGTGTCTTAGGCTGCTTTCTTTAAAGAAGCAAAACCAGTGAAGCTTGTATATGCCTATAGAGAGAAATTTATCCCAAGGAAATGCTCACATATTTGTAGAGACTGGCAAGTCCCCAGTCCAAAGGGCAAATGTTAAACTGCAGGCTTCTCCTAACTCGCACATCTACACAGGATGACAAACACAAGATCAGCAGGTAAAATGGCAGGCTGTTGGTTTATAGGCTACAAAGGCAACAATTTCAAGGTTGGCAGGTAATTCAGCAGGTCATTGGTTCAAGTCCAGATGATGAGGAGCCAGATGCAGGATCCCAAGCAAAAAACCAGTCATCCCCTATCATGAGATCAGGTATCATGTAATCACCTTCATGAGGAGATCTGCTTCAAGCAATCCATCAATTGAAAGGGGTTTTTTTGGGGGGTGTGGCCTGCTTGTAGTATACATGGCAAAGCTCTGGAAAAGAAAAGTAACAGCCTATCTAGAATTGGATCATAAAAACAGGAGAAAATACAAGTTATATTCCATTAGGAAAGAAAGCTAGATTTTACAATAGACATTTAATAAAACACAAATGCTACTTATCATTTGACAAATAAATGTAGGAAAGAAAAATAAAAAAGAGAAAATATATTAAAGAGATAGATAAATTGATATAATCAATAGGATGATATAAACTTTTCAGATTATATACAATGCTTTTTAAGAGAAATATATAAAAAAAGATATTGTACACTAAATGTTTTGTATTCATATACCAAATGGTACTTACTTTGTTACCCTAACATAATCTCAGTAATAATATTTACATAAATCAGATTAAAACTGGAAAAGATAAATAGAGTGAACTATTTATTACTCTCCCTAAACTTACAGGGATTAATACATTTAGATGTTTGAAGGGAAAAACTACACATACAAAAATAATAAATTATTTAACTGATAACATAATTGAAACATGATTATTTTACCTTGAGAATATAATTCATTCCACAAAAAAAAGGACATCAAGAAAAACAAGACAAAATTGAGCAAATTTTCAAAAAAAAAGAGTAAATATTTTTCTCAATTAATAAAATGTTTTTAGGCCTTTGCAGACTTAATAAACAGGACAGACAAAATGACTGGCTTAAAGATACTGAGTACAGCTGGCAATTGAGATGCACTGGAACTATTATTGGAAGTGAATCCAGTCATTAATAGCACTCTTCTTATTAATTCATCCAAAAAAGGACAGAGTAGCAAAATACCAAAGGAGCACTGGGAATGACTACACTAATAGTGAGGACCCTTTGGGCAAAAGATTCTCAGAAGTGTACTTTAGTCAGAAAGACCATTAGACTGTAACTTTATTAACTTACATCATAGAACATGGCAATGGGTGCCAGGAGGGCTTCTTTGAACGCAAAGCAACAAGAGTACTTTCACCAAGCAGAAGACAGGTGGTTTGTTATCCATTACCCAACTGCTTTATCTCCAAAGAGAAAACAATAATAACATCTATGAGTTACTGTGTTCACATTATAATAAATTGTACATAGACATCAAACCTACTACATGTTCTAAAAGCCATGAGTACATATTGCTTTCATAGCTAAAAGTTAAGCAAATGTTAATAATATGACACACTTTTAAAAGACTTTTAAAAAATTTATGTATGCAAGACAAGTCACCAAAGTCTGGAATTCATATTTTAAAGTACAGAGATGACTGCTATGCTAAAATGTTGTTGAAGTAAAGTTTTCAAACAAGACATCAATTTGAATACATTTTCCATGAATTTCAATATATCATGCTATTATAATAATATTGCAAAATCCAAATGTAACACTGGATTTAAAGAAGAGAACTACAACTCATATGACAAAAAATTAATTGTCATTTCATGTATTTTAGGAAATATGATTTAAGGCAGAGCAAAAATTATTGTAAAGGTTAGAAAAATCATAGATTATATTCTTCCTGAAATATTGATAATTTTTCTTTTCAAAGTAAGTTCGAGTAATAAAAGATCACATTTTGAAAGAAGAAAATTTATTAAGGTTGCAGAATATAACAAAACTTGACTATTCCCAAAATGAGCATGTTTAACGTGTAGCTCCATTAAAGAGATAATATATAGAAGTCAAAATGTACACTTTGGTTAAAGAAGGTAATTTGTTCTGATTACATGATTCCCCTGCTATCTGAAAGCAGAGTTTCTATGAAAGCTTTTGTAAGCCAAAATGTAATAAATTGAAGAAGCAATTACCACTAATGTGAAAAATCCACTGCCATTGAGTCAATTCTGACTCACAGTGACTCTATAGGACAAAGTAGAAGTATCCTATAGGGTTTCCGAGACTGTGAATCTTTATGGAAACAAACCAACTCCTCTTTCTCCCACAGAGGGGCTGTTGGTGTTGAACTGTGTTGAACTAGCGACATTTTGGTAAGCAACCAAATGCTTTAAACACTTTGTCACCAGAGCGTGGGAAATGTTTTTGAGCATCCCCAGATCCAAAAAGCAACCTAGTAAATCATACCAAATAATACATAAAATCTAAAATAATTCTGACATACAGTGCTCAGAGACACAGTTCAAAGCTCTAACAGCTAGATGCTGAGATGATGAGTATATTCCTCTATAAAATAGACTACAATGCCACTTTTGCTGCTGGCTGGGGATGTGTGCTGTCTCTTTAACAGCTCACTGCAAGGCAAATGCTGAATAATAGTTTTGCATTCTACTTTTCATCTTTTTTTCATAAAAGGGAAAATACTCTGCATTTTTTTCGGTTAGCAAAAACTAATGTAGGTCTTTGGTAAAAGAAAACTGGTATAAAGCAAAATTGCAAAACACAAGGGATAACTATTCAAGGAAAAAATATATTTTTCCTTACAAAAAGAGTAAGGTTATATTCGTGACATTTTTTAATAACAACAGAGATTCTGGATATGCATTTGGTGGGAGGAAGAGAATGGGGGAGGAGGTAGTGTTGTCATAAGAAACTAATACTGCTGGTGCTATTAACCCTAATGTATTATAAAAAGCATTAAGTTTAAAAAAGAACAATGTAAAAATTTACACTTTAATATTTTTTAAAATAACTACCTCATTTTGTAAGAAAAGGAATATCCTCTGAGAAATTTTCAGATTAAGGACTAAACACAGAGATTGCTTCAAAATAGTGATCACCAACTGTACTTGCAAATTAAGCATGAATGCAGAGCATTTGTTAACATTTCCATTTTAATTACTAGTTAAATTGTACTTATTTTTAATTGCAAAATTTAACACTAAAAGTTATTTTTGAAGACCATAAAGCACAGGTACAGAGAAAGTATTATTATTATTATATAAATTAAATCATCATGCTCTTAAGCCTGGGATTTGGGTGTCATATAGGAAGATGGGGCAATCAACTTCCATAGCGAGACTGCCTCGGAAACCCAAAGAGGTGTCGCTATGAGTCGAATCTGACTCAGTGGCAGTGAATTTGGTTTTTTGTTTTGTTTTGTTTTTCTGGTTTGGAACGCACAAGAGCTTAGATAGCCCTCAAATTAAATCTATCTTCTCTGTATCTCAATAAACAAGCCCACTGCCATTGAGTTGATTCCAACTCAGAGTAACCTCCATTGGTTTTCTGAGGCGGTCAATCTTTACAAAAGTTAGCCCCATCGTCCTTCCTCAGAGCATCTGGTGAGTTTGAACCATCAACCTTCTGGTTAGCAGTCAAATGCCTTACACACTGCACCAAAAGAACTCCTTAAATCTCAATAATAATAATTATATACCAGACACAAGGAATAGAGTCAATTTCCTGGATATTATTAAATTTTATTTTGCATTTCATATCATGCAGGGGAAATTTTTAGCTATTTAATACATAATGTTAATGGTTTATTCAGACAGTGGCATATGAATAACATTAAATGTGAATATGTTGGGATTTTGGTACATTTTCTTAAAGTGTCCTTACTATTTTTCATTTAAGATGGGACATCTAGAAAAGTATTTTACTGACATTTGAATTTTCCTGAAAATTAAAATGTAAATGGTATTCTAAGCAACTTCTTTGGTGCAGAATTTTATTTTTCATCTACATGTTATTTTTTTAAAGCTCACGAAATTAGTGTATTGCTATACCGTTTGTTAAGGGATGGAGATTATGTAAAATATTTAATATGTATTTGTGTTTTATGTGACAGTGCAAAATATGCACATATTTTACATACACACACCTAATAGGTTTTGACTTTGGCTCTAAAAAACAGACACGAGTGCTGCTCTAAAATGTTGAATACATTTTACTAAAAATACAGGTATAAGATCTGTAAATTTGCAAGTAAAAAATATACCTTACAGATTGAAATTACATTTTGTTTCCCTTACACAGAAATACATAAGCAACAACTTTTGCCAAATGCAAAACATAACAAACTTAAAAAAAAAAAAAAAACCTACTTGGTATTAAAAATTTTGTTTCACTCTGTTCAAATTCTATCAATGAAATTCAAACATGTATAGTTGAAGAAGAAAAAGCTACAAATTCATGTACATACATATATACATTCAAAACATGAATTTTGTTGTAGTAAATGGACATTTTAATGATCTTTTCAGTAAGAAAAAATTGTTTCCTGGCAGGAATTCCACAGATTTCAAAACTGTCTAAACACATAATAATGAAATTATTCAAGCTCAGGTATTGCCTTTTTAAAAAATTACTTTAAGCATGTGTCATTCTTCCATTGAAGAACATTCATTCATTCTGTCACCTAAATTAGCAGCACGGCAAGTGATGACAAAAGAAATAGCTTGGGTAAGGAATCAAAAATAACATATTTGTCCACAGAAATAATCTTATCAGTTTGCCATTATTTCTAGACACATTTCATCCATTTTATGAACTTATTCTCCAAAATTCAGACTAAAGTCCAGTTGCAACCGCCTGAATCATTCTGCATAAAATCTGCATTTTGTGGAAAAATCAGTGATGTGAATATTTGAGCATGCAAATGGAAATGGCTTTCTAATCTAGGGGATTTTCAAAACTTTATATTTGCATAGTAAAAACACCTCTAAATGATCATCTTATTTTCCTTTATATTTTGTTTCAGTTATTTTTAAGTTAGAAAAGTACATTGCAACAGAGCAGATTCACCTGCTTTAATTAACATGACCAGGATTCTACTTTAGTTAATTTTAAACTATTACCATGACAACTGTCCTTTCTCAAACAAAATAATGAATAACCTTATCAAACAAATTTATGAAGAATTTCAATGATTTGATCTCCTGTGTTTTGAGTGCCTTTCAACTTAGGAGGATCATTGTCCAACACTGTATCGGACAATATTCCAATACAGATTGACCCCAACAATGGACATGAGCATGCCAACAATTTTGAAAAAGGTGTAAGACCAGGCAATGTTTTGTTCTGTTGTATATGAGGCCATCATGAATAGAGTCAGCTTGACAGCCACTAACAACTACTATGATACAAATTGAGAAGTTTAGTATCAATGCACTTTATAAATTATAACAATGATTCTGAAAAGGTTGTAAAGTTTGTTAAAGACTACCATTAGAAGCTCTGCTTTCGAAAGCATAAATTTGGCTCTGCAGATTCATTAGATGTTCAAACTTATCATTGAAAAATATATTTCAAATGCAAAAAAATCCTTTGACATATTGTACTTTTAATTATGTAAATAAATAGTAGATGTGGATGTGGATATTTTTTGTAGAGAACTCACAGATTATTTAGCGAGAAATTTCCAGAAATGTAGGAGTTTAATAAAACCTGTCTCAAGAGAGCACTTCACCTTGTATGTACCACATTTGCCATCAGTCATTATAAACATTCTACCAACAAACACTTACTGATTACCACTTATGTGTCAGTCATTGTGCCAGAATGCCAAGAACATGGTGATGATAGGCATTCGAAAGCACAAAGAGCTCACAGTTCAGTGGGGAGCAGAGCCAAGAAGATCAATTGCATTTTAATACATTGCAAAGGAATCTACCAAATATGATAGTTGTAAAGAGAAAACATAAACCCTGACCTGACAGCACTTACGGATGGCCTTTCAAAGACGTTGGCACCTCAGTGGTACTTGATGGCTAAAATAAAACAAGATAGGCCAAGATAGTAGAAAGTTGTTTTGTTTTGTTTTTTCCTTTTGTTTTTTTTTTTTTGTTGTTGTCTCTCCACTAACAGCAATCACCTGAACAAAAAGAAAACAACATACTATAACAAGTTCAAGGTGACTGATGAAGAATTCTGGCCAAACTAACTGATGCTGATTTTAACTGTTTCTTGTCTGCTTTTACTAGTTACAAATAGATAAGTAAACAATAAATGATAGAGAAATGAGTAAAACAACTAAATAAGTCTATACATACTTCATGTAAATAAAATACCAAAAAAATAATTCACAATTCCCCCATACAAAAATAATCAATATTAATATTTCATGCATGTCTTTTCCTTGTTTATTTATTTATTTTTTTACTATATAGCTATACAATGTTTTTGTTATTGTTGAACTGGCATCATAGAGAGTATGCAGTTTTATATTCTGTTTTCTACTTGACAGCACAAACATTTTTCTGTGCCCTTAAGTACTGTGATAGTTGGAGTTGTATGTCAACTTCTGTGTTTTAAGCAGTTGTGATGTGGTTATTCCCACGGTGAGATCAGATGAATATGTTTTGAGCAGCCAATTCGTTGAAAGGGAGTTTCCCTAGGGGTATGGCCTGCTTTCAGTATAATTATGGACATCCTGGGAAAAGAGACATTCTTCTGTGGATCAGGATTCTGCTGTGCTGCCTACAACTGTCCGTGAGCGAACAATCAACCATTCTTCCTAAAGATCTTGGATTCATCATTCATTGGAGTCAACAGCCAGGATACTGCCTGCCAACCTTGAGCTCCTCAGCCCCTGCAGCTGCAAGAGTCAGGAAAAGTCTCCAGCTTGATGTTTGATCCAAGAACTTTGGACTTGCCAGCTTCTACAAGTGTGTGAGCCATTTTCCTAAGATAAATTTTGCTCTCTCTCTCTCTCTCTCTCTCTCTATATATATATATATATATAAGCTTTACTGGTTTCCTTTCTCTAGAGAACCCAGTCTAACACAAGTACATTTAAATCTCTTCAAACACAATAGTGTTAATGATTGCAAAATGCACCATCATGAAAATGTACCCAAATATCTTTATTCATGTCCATAGTTTGGGACATTTAGGTTGTTTATAAATTTTATAAATTAAAAAACTCAATTTTTATATTATCCCTGATTAATTCCTTAGGATAGATTTTGGAAAGTGGGATTACTATAGCAATGAATACAAACATTTTTAAGTATCTTGATGTACATTTCCAAACTAGTTTCCAGAAAGAATATATTTCCACAATAAGGCATGAGAGATTTCTTCTTCCAAGAATCATTTATTATTTTAATTCTATTTCTATTTTACCTGGAATTTTTTTTTTTTCTTGGTTAAACTTTGCCTTTGCATGTGCAAAATGAATCTTGAGGTTCTTAATCACATTATGTGACTATCACATAAAAAGTAAGTAAAAATTTTATTTAAATCACTGTGATAGTATATATTTATGATGAATAAAGTTAAAAATCAGATATTTGAAGTTTAAAATTTCATTTCCAAAGTGAGAAGACTATAAAATCTATAGACATCCTCAGTAGCTGAGATTTTTTAACACTTCTTACTAAGTGTTGTGAGTCTGCAAACTCTACTAATGAGGGAACATTGCTGGAGTACCAATGAAGATATGGAGTATTAAATTCACCTCTACTCCTTGATTTTCAAATTAACAACTTTTTTATTACTACTCAAAAGTATATAATATTGATATCCTTATAATTCAGAATACTACTGTATACTTTGTGATCCTTCAAAAACCTAGAATGAACAAGTTATTTTAGCTGGACTTTTAATTTTCAGAACAAAAGAAAAGCTTCAAAAAGTTCCATACCCTTTGACCAATCACTTAGCCTATAGTATTTCTTACTACAATTATAACTTGTAGGAGATATAGAAATGGGAGCAATGATGTTTGATGACAAAATAAGTCAGAGACAATATTTATCATAACTAAGAAAATCATGAAATATATTCTTCTGTTTCTGTATAAATTAAAGATTTCATTTACTTAAACAAGTTGTAGGACTCTATAAACTCCAGGATTAATACAAATCTCTGGATTAATACATGAAGAGCCTATAAAACATATATACAACAATTTTAACATTATACCATTATGGATAAAGTTAGCTTCTGAAAGATACAATCCCTAAAATCTCTTTGACTTGACTCAACAAAGTTGTATTTCTTGTCCACCTAAAACCCTATGCAGGTTGAATTATTCTGTTTCATCTTGTTCCACCATCTGAAATATGTGCCTTCAAAAGTTACAGGGGATCACAGACTAATAAGGGAGGTAAACAAACATCTACCTCAATTAGAAGTAACAGGCCATTTCTACCCATAGCTCATTTGTGAAAATAGTAGAAGTATAGGAAATGGAGAGGAGCAGAAGTAAAATTTAGTGAGCACTACTTATTTCTGCCATGTATCCTAATGAAAGATTATGTGATTTAAAAATCTGCAATAAATGAGATTTGAAGAGTGAAAGGTGATTGGCCCAAGCAAAAGTGAAAGTGAGAATGAGCATGACAGCCTCAGAGAACCTTAAGAAAATGTGTCTAATTAGAGTAGAATACATCTTCAGAAATAAAGGGAAAGAAAATTGAATAGAAAAACCAAAGAACTTTGTAACCCACACAGAGGAAATTAGAATTGATACAATAGAAAGTTGGAGACATTTAAAGTTTTTAAGCAGAGGCCAAGTTTTATTTATTTAAGAACTGTACTCTAAGAAGATGCAAGTAACCAAATTAAGAAACTAAATGGGTGACATTAGAACCAATGGAGATAAAAAGGATTATAACAAATTATTATGAAAAACTGTACTCTAAAAAATTTGAAACCCTGAAAGGAATGGACACATTGCTAGAAACACATGACCAATCTAAACTAACACAAGGTATGGTTGAAAATTTGAGCAGACCCATAACAAATGAAGAAATTGAAGAGGTCATTAAAAAAAGTCCCAGAATAGACAGCTTCACTGGAGCATTCTACTAATCATACTCAAATTATACTCAAACTATTCCATGCATAGAAATGGAAGGAATTCTACCAAATATTCAGGGAAAAGCAGAATCCTGATACCAAAACTAGGCAATGGCACCACTAAAAAAGAAAAATTACAGAATTAGTAATACAGGTGCAAAAGTCCTTAACAAAAATCTAACCAACAGAAGTCAACAGCATATTAACAAAAATAATACATCGTGATCAAGTGGGATCTGTAGCAGGGATCCAAGAGTGGTTCAACATCAGCAAATCAAGCAACATGGTTCACCATATAAATAAAACAAAACAAAAAAAAAGAATAAAATTATCATCTTATTTGATGAAGAAAAAGCATTTGATAAAATCCAACACATTTTCGTGATTAAAATTCTCAACAAAATAAGAATAGAATGGAAAATCGTCAACATAATTAAGGGCATATATGAAAATCAAATGTTGTTGCTGTTGTTGTTAGGTGTTATGGAGTCATCTCTGACTCATAGCGACCCTATGTGCAACAGAACGAAACACTGCCCAGTTCTGTGCCAGCCTCATGATTCTTGCTATACCTGAGCCCCTCATTGCAACCATCATGTCAATCCATCTTGTTGAGGGCCTTCTCCTTTTTTGTTGACCCTCCACTTTACCAAGCATGAGATATCCTTCTCCAGGAAATCATCCCTTCTGGTAACATGACCAAAATAAGTAAGACAAAGTCTGGCCATTCTCATTTCCAAAGAGCATTCTCGCTGCACTTCCTCCAAGACTTCAAATAGCCATCTTTATTTTCAACAGAGGAAGACTGACAGCGTTCCACTTGATAATAGGAATGAGACAAGGATTCCCTTTATTGCCACCTTTATTCGTTATTGGACTGGAAGTCCTAGCTAAAGCAATAATGCAATAAAGGAAGTAAAAGAAATTCTAATTGGAAAGGAAGAAGTGAAACTATCCTTATTTGCAAATGACATGATCCTATACATAGAAAACACCAGAGACTCCACAAGAAAGTTACTGGAATTAATAGAAGTGTTCAGCAGAGTAGCAGTGTACAAGATCAACACATAAAATTCTGTATGTATCTCTACACCAATAAAGAGGACTTTGAAATGAAAAAAAAAAAAAAAATGCAACCATTGTCATGAAGTCAGATCCGACTCATCACTACCCCTCCTTGGGGTTCTGAGATGGTATCACTACCGAAGTAGATTGTCCAACCTTCCTTCTGGGGAGTGGCTTATGGTTTTGAACCACCAGCCTTCTGGTTAGCAGTCAAATGCCTTAGGCACTATACCACAATGTTGTTGTTGTTATGTGCCATGGAGTCAGACCCGACTCATAGAGACCCCTCCTTGGGTTTCTGAGGCAGTATCACTATGGAAGTAGATTGCCCCATCTTCCTTCCGAGGAGTGGCTGGTGGGTGTGAACCGCCAGGCTTCTGGTTAGCAGTCAAGAGCCTTAGCCACTACACTACCAGAGCTCCCATACCACAATAGGCCACCCCAAAACTAAAATACCTAGGAATAAACCCAACCAGAGACATAAAAGACTTATACAAAGAAAAGTATTAAAAAAAAACACTATCACAAGAAACTGAGAGATCTGTGTAAATGGGAAAAAAAAAAAAAAAAAAATCCATGCTCATGAGCTGAAAGACTTAACAGTGTGAAAATGTCAATACTACTGAAAGCAACCTACAGATACAATATAATCCTCATCCAAATCTAAACAACATTCATGAATTAAATTTTTTTAAAAAATCTAAAACTTTACATAGCAAGGAAATAAAAACTCATTGCCACTGAGTCAATTCTAACTCATAGTGACTCCCACTGGGTTTTTGAGGCAGTAAGTCTTTATGGAAGTAGATGGCCCCATCTTCCTTCCACAGAGTGCCTTGTGTATTTGAATGACTGACCCTCTGGTTAGCAGCAAATTGCCTTATCCACTACATCACCAGAATGCCTTATACCAAGGAAGAGGGCCCAAAATAGCTAAAGGAATATTGAAGAATGATGTAAAAGGTCTCACATTTCCCAATCTCAAAACTTACTGTTCAGCTGTGGTAATCAAAACAGTTTGGTACTGGTACCATGACAGACACATAGACCAATGGAACAGAAGTGAGAATCCATCCATCTATGGGCAGCTGATCTTTAACAAAGTTTCAAACTCCATTTAATGAGGGAAGAAAAATTCTCCTTAATAAATAGTGCTGATAAAATTGGATATCCCTATGAAGAAAAGTGATACAGAATTAATACCATGAATAAAAATGAACTTAAAATGGATCAAAGACCTAAATGTTAAAACTAAAACAATAATGTGGCTGGAAGATAACATGAGGTTAAACTTAGGGGACATAAATTTTGGAATAAATAGCCTATCAAACAAAACTAATAATGTATGAAAAACAGAATATAAAATAGATGACTAGGACATCCTAAAAATTAAATACTTATGGTCACCAAAAGACTTTACATAGAGGATTAGAAAAAAGAGAAAGAAAGAAAGAACCTACAGACAGGAAAAAAAAATTGACAGCATATTTCATAAGTGTTTAATCTCTAAAATACATTAAAAATGTCACCTCAACAAAGAAAAGCCAAAAAGTCCAATAAAAAAATGAGCAAAGGACAGGAACAAAAACAAAGAGGACAGTCATGCAGCCAACAAATACATGAAAACATGTCCACAATCATTAGGAATTTGTTGATGTTGTTGTTAGTTGCCTTCGAGTCAGCCACAACTCATAGCAACCCTATATACAACAGAACAAAATACTGCCTGATGCTACACCATCCTCACAATCCTTGTTAGGCTTGACCCCATTGAGCACATTGCAGCAACTGTGTCAATCCATCTCATTGAGGGTCATCCCGTTCTTTGCTGACCCTCAACTTTGCCAAGCATGATATCCTTCTTCAGAGAATGGTCCCTTCTGGTAACATGACCAAATTAGGTGATATGTAGTCTGGCTATTCTTGCTTCCATGGAGCATTCTGACTGCACTTCTTCAGGGACAGATTTGTTCATTCTTCTGGCAGTCCATGGGATTTTCAGTATTCTTTGCCAATACCACAATTCAGAATTATCAACTCTTCTTAGCTCTTCCTTATACATTTTTCCAGCTTTCACAATAATATGAGGAGACTAAAGCTATGATGGCTTGAGTCAGGCACACCTTAGTCTTCAAAGTGACATCTTTGCTTCTTAACACTTTAATGGGGTCTTTTGCAGCAGATTTTCCTGATGCAATATGACATCGGATTTTCTGACTGCTGCTTCCTTGGGTGTTGATAGTGGATCCAAATAAAATGAAATCCTTAACAACTTCAATCTTTTCTCGTTTTTCATGATGTTATTTGTGGGTCCAGTTGTGAGGACTTTTGTTTTCCTCATGTTGAAGCATAATCCATACAGAAGACTGCAGTGTTTGATCTTCATCAGCAAGGGCTTCAAATTATCTTCACTTTCAGCAAGCAAGGTTATATCATATGTGTAGTGCAAGTTGTTAACAAGTCTTCCTCCAATACTGATGCAGCATTCTTTTTCATATAGTCCAGTTTCTCAGATTATTTGCTTAGAAAACAGATTGAGTAAGTATGGTGAAAGGGTGTAGCACAGACACACACTTTTCCTGACTTAAACCATTAAGTATCCCCTTGTTCTGATTGAGTGGCAGCCTCCTGGACTATGTACAGGTTACTCGTGATCACAATTAATGTTCTGGAATTCCAATTCTTCACAATGTTATCCATAATTTATGATACACACAGTCCAATGCTTTCATATAGTCGATAAAACACAAGTAAACATCTTTCTGGTATTCTTTGCTTTCAGCTAAGATCCATTTGCCATCAGCAATGATATCCCCCATTCTACATCATCTTCTGATTCCAGCTTGCATTTCTGGAAGTTCACTATACATACACTGCTACAACCATTTTTTTTAATTATATTCAGCAAAGTTTTACTTGGGTGTGATATTAATGATACTGTTCAATAATTTCCAAATGCTGTTGGATCACCTTTCTTTAGCATAAGCACAAATATTGACTCTTCCAGTCAATTGGCCAGGTAGTTGTCTTCCAAATTTCTTGGCATAAACAATAAGCACCTGCAGAGCTGCATACATTTGTTGAAATATCTCAATGGATATTCTGTCAATTCCTGGAGCCTTGTATTTTACCAATTTCTTTAGTGCAACTTGGACTTCTTCTTTCAATACCATTGGTTCTTCATCATATGCCACCTCATGAAATAGGTGGACATCAAATCATTCTTTTTGGTATAGTAACTCTGTGTATTCCTTCCATATTATTTTGATACTTCCTGTATCGTTCAATATTTTGCCCATAGAATCCTTCAGTATTACAACTCAAGGCTTTAATTTTATCTTCAGGTCTTTTAGCATGAGAAATGCTAAGCATGTGCTTCCCTTTTGGTTTCTAATTCCAAGTCTTTGCACATTTCGTTATAATATATAGACTTTAATTTGTCTTCTCCAACTACCCTTTGAAATCTTCTGTCCAGTACTTTTATTTCAAAATTTCTTCCATTTACTTTGTTGTTGTTTTTGTTATGTGCCATCGAGTCGACCCCAACTCATAGCGACCCCTCCTTGGGTTTCTGAGGCAGTATGACTACAGAAGTA
The DNA here is from genome assembly GCF_000298275.1 of Orycteropus afer afer. Classification (NCBI taxonomy): domain Eukaryota; kingdom Metazoa; phylum Chordata; class Mammalia; order Tubulidentata; family Orycteropodidae; genus Orycteropus; species Orycteropus afer. The sequence continues at coordinate 3,923,360 of NW_006921865.1, read as the reverse complement.
GGATTGCTCAACCTTCCTTCCGAGGAGTGGCTGATGGGTTTGAACCGTCAGCCTTCTGGTTAGCAGTCAAGTGGCTTAGGCACTATGCTACCAGAACTCCATTCACTTTAGCTACTCTGTATTCAAGAGCAAGTTTCAGAGTTTTTTCTGACATCCATTTTGATCTTTTCTTCCTTTCCTATTTAATGATATTTTTCTTTCTTCATATATGAATATCTTGATGTCATTCCACAACTCTTCTGGTCTCTGGTCATTGTTGTTCAGAGTGTTCGATTGTTCAGATGATCTCTAAATTCAGGTGGGAGGTAATCAAAATCATATGTGGGCTCTCACAGATTTATTTTAATTATCTTTAGCTTCAATTTGAACTTGCATATGAGCAATTGATGGTCTGTTCCACAGTCATCTCCTGGCCTTGATTTGATTGATGATACTGAGCTACTCTGTCACCTCTATAAACAGATTTAGTCTATGCTATTTCTGTGTATTTCATCTGGTGAGGTCCATGTGCATAGTTGCCATTTATGCTACTTGAAAAAGGTATTTGTAGTGAATAAGTCATTGGTCTTGGAAAATTCTATCATGTGATCTCCAGCACCATTTCTATCACCAAGGCCATATTTTCCAACTCCTGATGATTCTTCTTTGTTCCCAACTTTTGCATTCCAATCACTGATAATCATCAATGCATCTTGATTGTATGTTTGGACTACACAGTTGGTAAAAATCTTCCATTTCTTCATCTTTCCCTTTAGTAGTTGGTGTGTGAATTTGAGTAATGGTAGTATTAACTGATTTCCCTTGTAGGCATATGGATATTATCCTATCACTGACAGCATTGTACTTCAGGATAGGTCTTGAGAGGTTCTTTTTTATGATGAATACAACACCTTTTGTTTTCAATTTGCCATTCCTGGCACAGTAGATCATATGATTTTCTGATTAAAATACAAGTCCATTTCAGGTCACTAATGCTTAGGAAATCAGTTTTTATGTGTTCCATTTCATTTTTGACAACTTCTAATTTTCCTGGATTCATACTTTGTACATTCCACTTTCTGATTATTAATGAATGTTTGCAGCTGTTTCTTCTCATTTTGAGTTGTTCCCTATCAGCAAATGAGATCAATCTACTTTGGAGCAACAAATTTTCCTTAGTCATATTTTGAGTGTCTTCCAACCTGAAGAGCTAATCTTCTGGCACTCTAACAGACAATGTCTCAGGGCTATACATAAAGTTTTCAGTAGTATATCAGACAATGTTTCACTGCTATTCATAAGGTTTTCAGGGGAAAAAAAAAAATGCTGGCCAGTTTTTTTGTTTTTTTGTTTTTTTTTTCAGAAGTGGATAGCCCATCCTTCTTCCAAGTCTGTCTTCATCTTGAAGCTCCACTTAAACTTGTCCACCACTGGTGATGCTGTTGGGATTTGAAATACTGATGTCATACCCTCCAGCCTCACAACAACACATAAGCCCCCACAGTACAAGAAACTGACAGACAAGTGGTGGCATATGCATACAAGGCTATTGAAAATATCATGGCTTGGGTCAGGCACACCTTAGTCATCAAGTGACATCTTTGCTCTGTAACACTATCAAGGGTCTTTTGACATTTGTCCACTGCAATTTGTCATTTGATTACTTCACTGCTGCTTCCATAGTCATTGATTATGGATCCAATTAAAATGGTCTTCATCAGTAAGTGCTTCTAGTCTTCTTCACTCTAAGCAAGCAAGATTGTGTCATCTGTTGTTATTGAATGTTCTTGCAATCTTCATGCCACATTCATTGCATACAGATTGAGTAAGTGAAGTGAAAGGATACAGCACTGATGCACATCTTTGCTGATTGTAGATCATCCACTATACTCATTCTCTAGGTATATGCACAGATTCCTCATGGGCACAACTAAGTGTTCTAGAATCCCCATTCTTTGCAATGTTACCCATAAGTTGTTATGATCCACACATTCAAATGCCTTTGCGCAGTCAGTGAACACAGGTATATATCTTTCTGGTATTCTTTGCTTTCAATCAAGATCAATTTGACATCAGCAATGATATAGTTCATTCCACATTGTCTCCTGAATCAAGCTTGAATTTCTGGCAATTCCTTTTAAATACACTGTTGCAACTGTTTTTGAATTATCTTCAGCAAAATTGTACTTGCATGTGATTTAATGTTATTGTTCAATAATTTGACATACTTTGTACATTGCATATTCCAATTATTAATGGATGTTTGCAGCCCTTTATTCTCTTTTTGAGTTGTGCCAAATCAGCAGAGGAAGGTCCCAAATCTTTACTTCATTTACGTCATTAAAGTCGTCTATATTTGAGGTCACCATTCATCTGTCAGTTTGTTATACTGTGGTAGTTTCCATGTTGCTGTGAAGCTGGAGGCTATGCCACGTGTATTTCATATACCAGCAGGGTCATCCGTGGTGGACAGGTTTCAGTGGAGCTTCCAGACTTAGAAGAAAGAAGAGGCCATCTGGTTTTGAAAAAATTAGTCAGTGAAAACCTTATGAATAGCAGTCAAACACTGTCTTATATAGTACCAGAAGATGAGCCCCTCAGGTTGGAAGGCACTCAGAATATGACTAGGAAAGAGTTGCCTCCTCAAAATAAAGTCAGTCTTAATGAAAGGGTGGAGTAAAGCTTTTGGGACCTCCTTTTGCTGATGAGGCATGAATCAAAATGGGAAGAAATAGCTGTAATACCCATTAATAATCAGAAAATGGAACATACGAAGTGTGAATCTAGGAAAACTGGAAATTGTCAAAAATGAAATGGAATGCATAAAGATCAATATCCTAGGCATCAGTGGGCAAAAGGGACTGGTTTTAGCCATTTTGAATTAGATAACTATATAAGATCTGCTATGTCAGGAATGACACACTGAAGAGGAATGCTTTAGCATTCATCATCACAAAGAATGTTTCAAAACCTAGCCCGAAGTACAATGCTGTCAGTGATGGGATAATATCCATATACCTGTAAGGAAGATCAGTTAACACTACTATTATTCAAATGTACTCACCAACCACCAAAGGCAAAGACAAGGAAACTGAAGATTTTTACTAACTTTTGCAGTCTGAAATTGACCAAACATGCAATCAAGATGTGCTGATTATTCCTGATGATTGGAATGCAAAAGTTGGAAACAAAGGAAAATCACTTGTAGATGGAAAATATGGCCTTGGTGATAGAAATGACATTGGAGATCGTGTAACTGACTTTTGCAAGACCAATGACTTATTCATTGCAAACAACAACATGAACATAAATGATGGCTATGCAGGTGGACTTCACCAGATGGAGTACACAGGAAACAGAGTGACTATATCTGTGGCAAGAGGCAATGGACAAACTCAATATCATCAGTCAAAACAAGACCAGGAGCTGACTGTGGAACAGATCATCCACTGGTCATTGAAGCTGAGGATAATTAAAGCAAGTTCATGAGAGCCAAAATATGACCTTGAATACATCTCACCTGAGTTTAGAGACCATCTAAAGAACAGATTTGGTGCATTGAACACCAATGACTGAAAACCAGAGGAATTGTGGGATGACATCAAGAACATTATCCATTAAGAAAGCAAAAGGTCATTAAAAAGACAGGAAAAGAAGAAAAGATCAAAATGGATGTCAGTAAAGACTCTGAAATTTGCTCTCAAATGGAGAGTAGCTAAAGCAAGTGGAGAGATGACAAGATAAAAGATCTGAACAGAAGATTTCAAAGAGCAGCTCGAGAAGACAAAGTCAATTATTATAATGAAATGTTTAAAGACATGGAGTTAGAAAACCAAAAGGGAAAAACACAGTTGGCATATCTCAAGCTGAAGGAACTGAAGAAAAAATTCAAGCTTTAAGTTGCAATACTGAAAGATTCTATGGGCACACAATATTGAATGATGCAGAAAACATCAAAATAAGGTGGAAGAAATACAGAGTCACTGAACCAGAAATAATTGGTCAATGTTCATCTATTTCAGGAGATGGCATATTATCAAGAACTAATGGTATTAAAGGAAGAAATCGAAGCTGCATTGAAGAAATTGGTGAAAAACTAGGCTCCAGGAATTGACAGAATACCCACTGAGATGTGTCAACAAATGGATTCCCTGCTGGAGGCACTCATTCAGTTATGCCAAGAGATTCGGAAGGCAACTACCTGGTCAACTGACTGAAAAAGATCCATATTTGTACCGATTTCAAAGAAAGGTGATCCACTAGTATGTGGAAAATATAGAACAATATCATTAATATCACACTTAAATAAAATCTTGCTGACAATAATTCAAAAATAGTTGCAGCAGTATATTGATAGAGAACTTCCAGAAATGCAAGCAGGATTCAGAAGAGGACATGGAACAAGGGATATCATTGCTGATGTCAGATGGATCTTGGCTGAAAGCAAAGAATACCAGATAGATGTTTACTTGTATTTTATGGACTATGCAAAAACATTCTATTGTGTGGATTATAACAAACTATGGATAACATGGAGAAGAATGGGAATTCCAGAACACTTAATTGTGCTCATGACCAAGAGGCTGTCATTCGAACAGACCAAGGGAATACTGAATGGTTTAAAATAAAGAAGGGAGTGTGTCAGGTTTCTATCTTTTCACCATATTTATTCAATCTCTATGTTGAGCAAATAATCAGAGAAGCTAGAATGTATAAAGAAGAGTGTGACATCAGGATTGGAGGAAGACTCATTAACAGCGCTCCGTATGCAGATGACACAACTTTACTTGCTGAAAATGAAGATGACTTGAAGCACTTACTGATGAAGATCAAAGGCTGTGGTATGGATTACACCTTACCATAGAGAAAATGAAAATCATCACAGCTGGACCAATAAGCAGTATCATTATAAATGGAGAAAAGAGTGAAGTTGTTAAAGATTTCACATTACTTGGATCCACAATAAACACCAATGGAAGCAGCAGTCAAGACATCATAAGGCATATTGTACTGGAAAAATCTGCTGCAAAAGATCTCTTTGAAATGCTGAAGAGCAAAGATGTCACTTTGAAGACTAAGGTGCACCTAACACAAGCCATGGCATTTTCAATCATCTGTGTGAAAGCTGGACAATGAATATGGAAGACGAAAGAAGAGTTGATGCTTTTGAGTTGTGGTGTTGGAGAATACTGAAATTACCATGGAATTCCACAACAAATCTATTCTGGATGAAGTGCAGCTGGAATGATCCTTGGAAGTGAAAATGGCCAGGTTTCATCTCACTGACATTAGTTATACTGTCTAAAAGGACCATTCCTTGGAGAAGGTTATTACATTTGGTAATGTGGATGGTCAGTAAAAAATGGAAAGACCCTCAATAAGATGGATTTACGTAGTGGCTGCAATGATGAACTCAGGTATAGAAAGGATTGTGAGGACAGCACACAACCCCTCAGTGTGTTGTTCTGTTGTACACAGTGTCACTATGAGTTGGAGTCAACTCAGTGACAACTAACAATAAAAACAACATACTTTGAGGAAGCAACTCTTCATCAGTCACATTTTAAGTTCTTTCCAGTCTGAAGGGCTCATCTTCCATCACTAAATCAGGCAATGTTTCCTTGCTATTCGTAAGGTTTTCCGTGGCCAATTTTTTTAGAAGTCAACCTAGCCATGTCCTTTTCCCTGGTCTGCCTTAGGAAGACTTTAGCTATTATACTAAATTGCCATTGAGGGAATTCTGACTCATATTACCCTTTATTGAAGAGTAGAATTACCTGATAGAGTTTTCTAAGGCTATAAATGTTTAAAGAAGCCAACTTCCTTATCTTTCTCACACAGAATATCTGGGGGATTCAAACCACCAACCTTTGGGTTAGCATCCCAAATGCCTTAGCCACTACATCACCAAAGAGATGCAAATCAAAATTACAATGAGATATCACACTGCTGTAAAAATGGCAATGATGTGAAAACATAAAACAACAAATTCTGATTATGTTGTGGGTAGAGGATTGGGATGCTTATACATTGTTGGTGGGACTGTACAATGGTATAACCTTTATGGAAACTGTATGGCACTTCCTCAAAAACTAGAAATTAAAAAACCTTAATACTTAAGTATATATCCTAGAGATATAATAGCAGTGACATGAATAGATACATGCACATCTATGTTCATTGCTACCTTATTCACAATAGGAAAAAGATGGAAACAACCTAAGTGCCCATTAGGGGATGAATACATAAAGAAGCTGTGATACATATATACAGTGGAATATTAAATAACAGCAAAGAATAATAAGGAATCCATGAAACATCTTTAATATGGATGTATCTAGAAAACATAATGCTGAGTGAATTAAGTCAATCACAAAATTATACTGTATGGTCCCACTATTATAAAAAATCAAGAGTAGATATACACATAGAAAGCAAAGTTATTTGATAGTTACTAGGGATGATATGGAAAGAGAGGGGAAATCAATTTCTAGATAGTGGACATTTGTTAATTTTGGTGATGGGAAAGACAAGAGTAAATATGGATGAAATCAACACATCATAACCAAGGTAAACAAAGACACTAAGTAGAACACTAGGAAAAGGGGCAAGAATGATAAATGCTATAGCATGAGTACATGTGGATGAATATATATGTATACAAAGGCATGCATGAACAAATGTACGTGTATGTAATGTGTATCTATATAAATCAAACCCACTGCCATCAAGTTGATTCTGACCATAGTGAGCCCCATTGCATTTCAAAGGCTGTGAATCTTTATGGAAGTATATTCCTCTCATGTAGCAGGTGGTGGGTTTGAACGAACAACCTTCTGGTTAGCAGTCAAATGTATACACATTAGTGTGTTATATAACAAACCACCTAGTGGTTACATTTACAGAGGCTTCCTAGACATCTCCAAGCAACCCACAGGATTGATTTGCTGGCTCAAAGGCCCTGGGACCATAGTCTCAGGGGACAACTTAGTCAATTGGCATAACATAGTTCACAAAGATAATGTGCTACATCTGATTTTGGTGAGTAGCATCTGGGGTCTTAAAAGCTGTAAGCAGCTACGTAAGATACAATTACTGGTTTCTGCTCATACAGAGCAAAGGAGAATGATGGAAATCTAAGTATCAATCAAATAAGAAACTTCCCATGGGGTTAACAGCCCATATGGACTACAACCTCCTCAGGTCTGAGACCAGAGAATTAGATGATTCCGTGCTACCAATACCAATTTCTCTGACCAAGGACACAATAAAAGTCCTGGATAGAATGGAAGAAAATTGCAGAACAAAATTCAAATTCTTTAAAAAAACGAATTACTCGACTGAAAACTTAAAGAGACTAGAGGAACCCCCAAGACTATTGTTCTAAGATAACCTTTGCAGATAGATTGAAGCTATCTGTGTGAGTTACTCTTCAGCCAAATAATAGATTGACTTACAAAATAAACAGTATCACTCATGGGTAAAATGCTCTCTCAAACAATGAATATATGAAATCAAATGGTTAATATTTACCCAGAAAGAAAGATAAGAAGGCAAGATGGGGAAGAGAAGCTAGATTAATGGAAATGTAGAAACAAGGTCCTTACCTTAGAGGCAATTATCACAACAGGTTAAACTGGGAAATCAAAAGAATTTGTTGAGTATGGATACCCATGAAGTCATAATTTCTCTGAAGTCTGTCTCCTTGAGCAAAGAAAAGTTTAGGGTTTTATAAGGGAATTGGGCTAAGGAATAGTGGGGCTTGAGGAAGGATGAGTGGTCTCTTCCTTGTGAACTTTCTGTCACTCTAGTCAGTGATATATAACCTGCCTTAGTCAAAATTGTTTTGTAAACTTTTCATACTTGTCCAAGAAGATTAACTCTAGAGGAGGGGAAAAAGTGGGTGTGGGAACATTCAGTCCTCTTGGCCAGTGATGTCCCTGTTTCTTCTTTATCTTGGTTGTTTAATGTCTGTTTTCTGAGGGAATCTCGCTCCATAAACTACAGTTATCAGCTAAAAATGGGCAGTGGGTTTACATCACAAACTCAAAGGGATGTGTAAGGAAAGAAAACTAACTAGAGTGACTAATCTATTTGCATAGAAGGAAAGAAAGGAAAAGAAAGAAAATTAATCATCATAGTTAATGTCTACCCTAATCAAAGCTGCCAATTTGTTATACTTCTGTAATTTCTGAGAAAGATGGCTTCTCTAATCCTTTGACAAAAATAGAACAAACAGAAAGGAAATAATGACAACACAGACACATTGTAAAAATTATAACTAATGGCACCAAATAATTTGTATAAAAATTGTTAAAGAGGAACCCACTTTACTATATAAACTTTCACCTAAAACACAATAAAATATTATATATATATATCACTGCCATCGAGTCAGATCGGACTCATAGCAACCCCTCCTTGGGTTTCCAAGGTGGTATCACTACGGAAGTAGATTGCCCAACCTTCCTTTCAAGGAGTGGCTGGTGAGTTTGAACCACCAGCTTTCTGGTTAGCAGTCACATGCCTTAGGCACTACACCACCAGAGCTCGCTTATATATATTTAGAGAGAGAAAGAGAGAGAGAGAGAGAGAGAGACCATGAAGTAGTGTACTCTATAAAATATGTTGTAAATCTAGGCATTAAGGAATAAAACCAAGTGCAGTCTGCTTAATGGATTTAATTTAATGAAACAGAAGGAAGAGATGATGGGCTACATACTTGAAATAACAGCTGGGCAATGATGACTGAGGTATGCCTTGAATTTGGCTCTTAATTTTCTTACTCGAAAGAAAATGGAAAATGGCTTCAGTTCAGTAATTTTCAGTGTTTGTGTCAAAAGAAAATAACTTTCAACCAGATGTGTCATGATTCAAGCAGCTTTTAAGAAAGACTTGATTTATAGCAGTCTGCATGGTGAGTTTGAGGAACTGGCAGGGAGAGGCTAGAGAGAGCAAGGCAATCATGAGGGCTCCTGCTCCATTATGGGTAACACTCAAATCATCAGAGTAAGATGCTGTGCGTCATTGGAGTCTGTAAATATTCTCTGAGGAGAAGCAGAGTTACGAAAGAAAAGTGAGGATATCCTACAGTTCTCACAAAGAGCAGAAGGTATCACTGAAATTGAAATCATGGGCCATTCCCTGAGCACACTGAGCTTTCTACAAGTGTGGGTAGAGTACTTTCCCTTCAACTCATTCTTTTTATTTCTGCCAAGGTACATAATATTAATGTTTCTCAAGCTTCACACATGCTAACATTGATTATTCAGACAAGATAAGAACATGATTTATATGAATAATTTAACTTACTGTGACTAATGGCGTTGCTTTGGGAACACCCAAGTTTCATTCAGAAAATCACACAATCTTAACCTGTAAGAAACATTTGATGAACATTCATAGTACCTTCTCTTCAAGTAATGGCACATCTAAATCATTATAATGACGACTATGTTAACATCTTTTGAAACAGTAGATGACACCCTTTCTGACTGACAAGTAGCCTTATACTATAAACTACATCTAGTTTGCATATTACAGTTTTTATACAGAAAGAAAAGGAAAAGAAATACTACAAAACAAGGAAACTCAAACACAAGTCTATCAATAATAGACTAAAACAAAAACATAACAACTGTCATCCTTAAGATTTTAGAACAAATTAAATGAAAAAATAAAAGTATACAAAATAATATATGTTATGACACTCCTTAAAGCTTACTGTCTTTCTTTGTCAAATGCCTAAAACATTGTTGTACTGTTTCCTGTTTGTGACTAAAAAGAAAAGGACAAAACTGTTTTTATGAAAGCATACTGTTAATGACCAGCAAGCACATTAAGAAATGATCATCATCATTAACCATGACAGAGATACAAATCAAAACAATAATGATATATCAAATGACTCCAGCAATAATAGCAAAGTTCAACAAGATAGAAAATAACAAATGCTGGCCAGAGTGTGGAGAGATTAGAACTCTCATACACTGCTGGTGGGACTGTCAAATGGTGCAATTACTTTGAAAAACTGCATTGTAGCTCCTTTAAAAGTTGGAAATACAAATACCATTTATCTAGCAATCCTACTACTACGTATATATCCTAAAGAAGTGAGAGCCTGGACACAAATAGATACATGCAGATGCAGGTTCATCCCCATCAGCCACTCCTCGGAAGGTAGGTTGGGCAATCTACTTCCATAGTGATACTGCCTTGGAAACCCAAGGAGGGGTCATTACGAGTTGAATTTGACTCAATGGCAGTGAGTTTTGGGTTTTTTTGGTTATATGTAAGTTTGGAAGATGATGTTTCTATATACTTTCTGTTGTATATAAGGTTGCTATGAGTGATGGCACCTAACAACAACAACAATTTGCATGTGCTATAAAAATATCCATATATATAATAGAGCTAACAGGGAACAAAGTTATGATAATTTCTTAGCCACACAAGACATTTTGAAAGAGTGAGTTGCTGGGCCTGCAAACTTGGGACCAGGATCCTGGGGGATATCAAGCTCAATTGACATACCCTCACTGCCATTGAGCCGAGTCTGACTCATAGCAACTTCTCCTTGGGTTTCCAAGGCGATATCACTATGGAAATACATTGCCCAACCTTCATTCTGGGGTGTGGCTGGTGGGTTTGAACCTCCAGCCTTCTGGTTAGCAGTCAGATGCCTTAGGCACTATGCCACCAGAGCTCCCACACAAAAACATTTTTTCTACATCCTACTTTGGTGATTGTGACTGGGGTCTTAAAAGCTTGAGAGTGACCATCTGATATGCAGCTATTGGTATCTCCTCCTCAAGGGCAAAAAGTGAAGAAAATCAAACAATTAGTCCAAGGGACAAGTGGACTAAGGGATTAGTTGACCGTAGGAAAGTCAGCCTACATGACCTCAGACCAGAAGAACTAGATAGTGCTCAGCTACCAATGCCAAGCTCCCACAAAGGATGAAAATTGGAGATCCTGCATAGAGTGGGAGTAAAATGTGGAACAAAATTCAAAATCATAAGAAAGACCAGGCTTACTTCTCTGATAGAGACTGGTGAAACCTATGGCTATAGCCCCTAGGCACCTTTCGGGTCTGGAATTGAAATCACTTCTGTTGCTAAATTTTAAGCCAAACAATAGACAGGCTTAGGATGTGAACAAGGAGCTCTGGTAGCATAGTGCCTAAGCACTTGACTGCTAACCAGAAGGCTGGTGGTTCAAACCCACCAGCCCCTCCTCGGAAGGAAGATGGGGCAATCTACTTCCGTAGTGATACTGCCTCTGACACCCAAGAAGGGGTCGCTACGAGTCGGGTCCGACTCGACGGCACATAACAACAACAACAGGATGTGAACAATTATACTAGGTAGCTGCATTTCTTAGAACAATCAACTATAGGAGTTCAGAGGGCAGCATTCACACAGAAAGAAAGCTCAGAAGGCAGGAATGCACAGGAAAGGACACAGAGAAGAGGTAACCACAGAGAAAAAGTGAAAAAGAGTGCTGTTATATTTGGGGAAATTCAATCAATGTCACCAAACAAAATGTGTATGAACTGTTGAATGCAAAATGAATTTGCCCCGTAAACTTTCACCTAAATCACAATGAAAAGTTAAACAAATAAATGAAGAATATTATTAAGTACATGTGATGTTATCAATAGGGGTAATAATAAGGGACTTTACCTCAGTTTATACTATTTCCAATATAATAAAGAGAAATCAAATTTTAAAATCCATTCAACCAAGAAAATATGAACAACTAATTAATTAAAATGAATTATCACCACAACAAATCACACCCTGTCAGCTACATATACTGTTTTTCATTATTTCTGTAATAATTAAATCACATTGTTCATTCACAGATATTTATTGATGCTCTCGTCATAATACAGATGATATGGTTTTGTGCCTTAGATTAACATGTGACAGTCTTCTAAGGTATTTCTAGACTGCGTACTTCAGACTTATTAAGTACATTATGGCATGTTTAGGGCTTCTTTGGAATAAAAGACATTAATCTGTCTATTCTATCAACTATAGTCTCTGCCTTAGTATCAGCGTGGAAGAGTTTTATAGCCCTGATTTTTTTTTTCTTTTGAAATCTTTCTCTAGTAAAAAAGTACGACAAAATATGAGAGTTATAACTCTGCAAGCCATGGTTCCTCTCAATCAAATAATAAGTTCTAATATTGTTTTAAGGATCTCCAAACTGTGAATTAACTCTGGGATTCTCAAATATTAAGTTTAAAATAACATCAATTGCAAAGTAAGGGTTTTCTTTTACTTTACTTGTTTATTTCTTTGTTTTTCCCCGTCAGTTTTCCTAATTTCTTGAAAATAGAACAATGGGAATAGCCAGTAAAAATATACTAGAAAAGAGCACTTAGATGAATGCACTATAGACAATTTTGAAAACATTGTTAAGAGGGACAGTGCAATATATTCAGGAATATGTAGCTTAGCATCTTTAAATGCGCATTGTCAAATTGACCTAGAGGGGTCAAAGTGAGACATATTGACAATCAAGTTAATAAGCACTTAGACATTTTTGAACCATCATTTGTTCCTTTGATAACTTTTGACAGCTTCTTTTTAAGTATTGCGATCTATAATTTTCTAAAATACACTGCTATTTTCATTAGCCAAGGATTCTGAACATAAAGTGTCTCTTAAAATATCTTAAATAACCAAATCATTTATTAAAAAAGAAGATTCAACAAGAAAAGTTCAAAGTGCATGGCAGGACTTTCATTTCCTAATTTCACGAACTGATAGTATTCTAAACAGCCTAACTTCATGCCTTAGTTTAATTTCTAAAAATCAGTCTAAACTGAGAAGATAGTTTTGACTCTTCTATGATTTACTAATGGTCAAAATAGTATCACTTGGATGGAGAAAAAATTAAAAGCTCTTAGTTTATTTAATGTAAACAGTAAGTTTATAATTAGCTTCAGAACCATCATATTTGGTAACACCCTTCTAGCATCTCAGAGCTACTGAGAAACTATATCATTAAATTCTAATCTTAGCAAATGGCAGATCTGTTGAGACTAAAGTTCATGTCTGAACCATCAATGTAAAGAAGTTCCCTTACAGTGAGAGACAATTTGCTAACACCCATAAGAACACCAATTCTTCCCTCCAATGAATTGGAAATAAATTAACTTGTAAAAATTATTTTTCATTTATGTATTCATTCAGCATTCTGTAAGAGAGTGCATATTTATGTATATTTGCAATAAATGTGTTTATAACATTAATTTATATTTAATATGTGTATTTATATTCATGTAAGTATACTATTGATCTTATTTGTATTTTAAGTTCTTAATAAGTGGAGACACTGCGCTATACACATGGTATTTATTCAGTATGTATGTGATGTATAGTTAGATCTCAGAGGTGATGGAGAACCACAACCTCTGAAACTCGAATAAGTATAGTAGGTATATTTTTATACCTATGTACTTCCCAAGAAACCCATATTTCTATTACCTGTAGTATCATGAATTCTACTTCAACTTTGTAGAATATGCAACTGGCATAATTTAGATGCACATTTTTTAAACTTCAAGTATTACAACCCCACAGAAATAATGTAACTAGTCAATATTTTTTCTAAGAATAGGCCTCATTGTATTGTTTTTGCTGTTGTTAGGTACCATCGACCCAGCTCTGACTCATGGCAACTCTATGTAAAATAGAATGAAACACTGCTCAGGCCTGTGTCATCCTCACAATCCTTACTAATACTTGAGTCCATTCTTGCAGCCACTGCATCAATTCATTTCCTTGATGAGTTTCACCTTTTTTGCTAAAGCATGGTATCCTCTCCAAGGTCTGGTTTCTTCTGACAACAAGACCACAGTAGGAGAGATAAAGCCTGGCCATTTTCACTTCCAAGGAGCATTTCAGCTGCACTTCTTCCAAGACAGATTTGTTGGTTCTCCTGGCAGTCCATGGCATCTTCAGCATTCTTCTCCCACATCAGAATTCAAATGCATCAATTCTTCTTTGGTCTTCTTTATTCCTTGTCCAGTTTTCACTTGTATGGTTCATGATATAATAATCACTATATTATATATAAAGAGCTCTGGTGGTGCAGTGCCTAGGGCATTTGACTGCTAACCAGGAGCTTGGCAGTTCAAACTTACCAGTTGTTCTACAGGAGAAAGAGGAGACAATCTACTTCCATAAAGATTTACTACCTTGGAAACCCAATGAGGGTCGTTCAGTAGGCTTGTTTTTGTTTTTGTTATTATATCTCGGTGGTGTAGTGGATAAGGGACTTGACTGCTAACCAGAAGATCAGCAGTTCAAACCCACCAGCTGCTCAGTGGAAGGAAGACTGAGTGATATACTTCTGTAAAGATTTACAGCCTCAGAAACCCAGTGGGGGTCACTATGAGTCAAAAACAATTCAATGACAGTGAGCTTGGTTTTGGTTTTATATATTAATAAAACAAATACTTTTCAACTAATCTATTCTGTCTGCCAACACTTACTCCCACGATCTGTCTAACAAAAACTGGCTTTTAGATGTAGATTGTACTTTACGCAGAAGATAACAGCTGCTTTACAATTGCAAGGGTAAATTTATTGATGAACTGTACAACATGAACTAGCCTGACTGTTGTTAGTAATATCTGACTGTATCAGTTTTCTACTAGCTACCTATTTGCAATACTCCTTACCGCACAATGAAACTAATGACTTATGTAACATTAAAAGAATGAGCATTGGTTTAAGGCTCAGAAATTTTCTCGTCCATAACTTTGAAAAGGCTTGCTTTAAATTTAGTGTTTTAACCTCCAATATATTTTGCTTATAACGTTTCTTGAATATCTTTTGCACCAAACTGTATTCTTGTGCCATCTACAGGACATTTTTGGAAAACAGCTATATGAATAAGTTAGAATTTTAATATTCTTCATTATGTTTATTATTGTTATTGTTAAAATATCAAAGTTTTTCATTTAAACATATAGGTTATTGCAAATTGTAAAATGGGTTAGTTAAAATTCTGTTATAAAGCAAAAGAAGGCAAACCTTAAAATACCCCAAAGATTTTACATATACATGCATATTATATATGTGTGTGTTTTATATTCTATATACATTTTTAAAGCACTTTATAGTTTTGAATGTATTATGTATTATCTTATTGTATTTAAAGCAGTCCTGTGAGGTAGATCAAGTAATAACTTGTGTATTATTTTACAGATGAGAAAACTCATGTTTAAAGACATAAAGTAGTAGTTTGTACAAAGTTCCAAAGTTAATTGAGCCATATAGCCTAGAGGCAAAGCTAAAGTTTTGTATTCCAAGGGAAAAAAATAATCATTTCCACTATAGTCATGGTTAATACTATCTTTCTAGTCAATGAAGAAAATTATATCAAATTCCTAATTATTTTCTATCCTTGTTGAATAATTTCTTAAAACATCTATATGGAAAGTTGAAATAACTCCTGTCTAGGATGATCAGATATCAGATAATCAGACATTTTTATCTAGTTCAATTCTTTCATCATTCCTGAACTTCAACTAATAAATCTGTAGTGAAACAAGAACATATCTCACTAATAGAAATTTATCATAGCATCACACAAATCAGACATGTGCACAGTGAATTGTCCATATCATAGAACCAGATTATACAAATACTAATTTGCTGTTCTTATAGCTCTCTGTTATCCTAGGGAGAACCAACAAGATGTGTTAATATCATTTGGGGTAAACACATGTCCTGGTTTGCCTGGGACTGTACTAGTTACCTAGTGGAGCACTTTTTCACATTCAGAAGTGTACCAAGATGGATAATTAAATGTTCATCTGAAGACTGAAAGAAGTAGAGTGCCACATCTCATCAATGACCCTAACTACAACCTAAACAAGGAAGACCAGTGAGATGGCCACAATAAAAGGATTAATCTTGTTCAAAATTACTTCATGTTGCATACTTCTAAAAACACATGAGAATTAAAATTAGAGGAAAGAGGTTTCAATTCTAGCTTTGTCTTTTACCTAGTTAATTTATATACATCCCTGAAACTCTTTAAGCCTTCATTTCCTCATGTGAGCAGTGTCAGATTACTCAACAAGAAAGAATACTGTTAAATGCACATGGTGTTATCAATAGGAGTTGGTTGTTACAGATAATAGCATAAGTTTACTTATGCTTACTTACTAATTTGTAGTGAACAATTTCACGTTTTTCGTCACATCAAAGATTTGCTTCTAGATAATAGCTGGCATGTGTCTCTCTCCCAACCCCACAGTACCTTCCTACAGAGTCGAAGCCTTTTTTCAAACTTACAATCCTTTGACAGGGATGGAATACTTAGTAAATGAGGTAAGCAGAAGCTTACTTGTGCTTATTCACTAATCTGCAGAGAACAGTTTCACATCCTTTTCACTACATGTGGTGACTCATCATCAGGACAGACCAGTCACTAGAAAAAGACAACATGTTTGGTAAAGCAGAATGTCAGCAAGAGAAAGAGAAGCAATCGATAAGATGGATAAACACAATGGCCACAATAATGAGTTTAAACTTACCAAGGATCATGAACATGACACAGGACCAGGCAATATTTTGTTCTTGCTATACATAAGGTTGTCATGAGTTGGGAACTGACTCAACAACTGTACAAAGTGAGCAAGACAAAGTCTCCCTATCCTTGCTTGTAAGGAGCTTTTTGGGTGTAAAATGTATAAATTTACATCTATATTTATATATAAATATCCAATTCATAGCGACCCCTCCCTGGGTTTCTGAGGTGGTTTCTCTAAGGAAGTAGATTGCCCAATCTTCCTCCTGAACGGCAAGCCTTCGGGTTAGCAGTCAAATGCTTAGGCACCACGCCACCAAAGCTCCCATATTTACACATATATGTATTTAATGGTTTTAATTACATGTGTTGTTGTGGTTGTTGTTGTTAGGTGCTGTCAATTCGTCGTCTCCAACTGATAGCGACCCCATGCACAGCAGAACAAAACAATGCCTGGTCCCACACCTGCTCCATGATCCTTGCTATACTTGAGCCCATCACCACAGCCACTGTGTCAATCCATCTTGTTGAGGGCCTTCCCCTCTTTCATCGACCCTCCACCCTACCGAGCATGACATCCTTCTCCAGGGAATGGTCCCTTCTGATAACATGACCAAAGTAGGTGAGACGAACTCTGGTCATTCTTGCTTCCAAGGAACATTTCGGCTGTACTTCTTCCAGGACAGATTTGGTAGTTCTTTTAGCAGTCCATGGTACTTTCAGCATTCTTCACCAGCACCACAACTCAAAAGCATCAACTCTTCTTCAGTCTTCCTTATCATTGTCCAGCTCTCCCATGGATATGAGGTGACTGAAAATATCATGGGTGTATCAGGTACACCTTTGTCCTCAAGGAGACATCTTTGCTCTTCAGCACTTAAAAGAGGTCCTTTGCAGATGATTTGCCCAGTGCTGTACATTATCTGATTTCCTGACTGCTGCTTTCATTGCGGATGATTGCAGAACCAAGCAATGTGAAGTCTTTGACAAATTCAATCTTTTCTCCATTTATCATGATGCTGCTTATAGGTCCACTTGTGAGGTTTTTTGTTTTCTTTATATAGAGATGTAATCCACACTGCAGACTGTAGTCTTCAATCTTTATAAGTAAGTGCCTCAAGTCATCCTCACTTTCAGCAAAGTTGTGTTGTCTGCATATCGCAGGTTGTCAATTATTCATCCTCCAATTCTGATGCCACATTCTTCCTCATATAATCCAGATTCTCAGATTATTTACTGAGCATATAGATTGAATAAGTATGGTGAAAGGATACAACCCTTACCCATCCCCTTCTTGATTTTAAACCATGCAGTGTTCTCTTGTTCTGTTAGAATGATAGCTGCCTGCCTGGTCTATGTCCAGGTTCCTCATGAGTACAATTAATTGTTCTTGAATTCCCATTCTTCTCATTGCTATCCACAATTTGTTATGATACACACATTCAAATGCTTTTGCATAGTCAATAAAATACAAGTAAACATCTTTCTGGTATTCTTTGCTTTCAGCCAACATTCATCTGACATCAGCAATTATATCCCTCATTCCACATCCTCCTCTGAATCCAGCTTATATTTCTGGAAGTTCTCTGTCAATATACTGCTGCAACCATTTTTGAATTATCTTCAGTAACATTTTACTTGCATGCAATAATAATATATTATTCAGTAATTTCCACATTCTGTAGGATCACCTTTCTTTGGAATGGGTACAAATATGGATCTCTTCCAGTTGGCCAGATAGCTGTCTTCCAAATCTTTTGACATAGCTGAGTGAGTGCTTCCAGCAGGACATTCATTTGTTAAAACATCTCAATGGGTATTCTGTCAATTCCTGGAGCCTTGTTCTTCACCAGTTCCTTCAGTGAAACTTCAAATTCTTCCTTCAATACCATTGGTTCTTGAACATATGCCACCTCCTGAAATGAATGAATACTGACCAGTTCTTTTTGGTTCAGTGACTCTGTGTCTTCCTTCCATCTTTTTTTGATGCTTCCTGCATCATTCAATATTTTGCCCATAGAATCTTTCAATATTGCAACTTGAGGCTTAAATTTTCTCCTCAGTTCTTTCAGCTTGAGAAATGCCAAGCGTGTTCTTCCCTTTTGGTTTTCTAACTCCAGGTCTTTGCACATTTCATGAGAGTAATTAGCTTTTTTCTGCTTGAGCTGCTCTTTGAAATCTTCTTTTCAGCTCTTTTATCTCATCATTTCATCCATTTGCTTTAGCTACTCTTGGCTCAAGGACAAGTTTCAGAGTCTAGTATCTGTATAAAAGACAAATTGGAAGTAATTACATGTACATGTGTATATAAATTCATAAATCTACATGTAATCTCTAGACATACAAAAACTCTATAACCCAAATCGTAAGTTTTTATTTGAGAATTTTCACCCTAGACAGTAGCATTTTTTGTTGTTGTTGTTGTTATGTGCCGTCGAGTCATACCTGACTCATAGCGACCCCTCCTTGGGTTTCCGAGGCAGTATCACTACGGAAGTAGGATTGCCCAACCTTCCTTCCGAGGAGTGGCTGGTGGGTTT
>NW_006921865.1:3900652-3904184 GCF_000298275.1 Orycteropus afer afer | reverse complement strand
ATAGCGACCCCTCCTTGGGTTTCCGAGGCAGTATCACTACGGAAGTAGGATTGCCCAACCTTCCTTCCGAGGAGTGGCTGGTGGGTTTGAACTGCCAGCCGTCTGGTTAGCAGGCAAGTGTCTTAGCCACTATGCTACCAGAGCATTTTTTAGTGATCCCATATAAACCAAATCAAATCCACTGCCATTGAGTTGATTCTGTTTCATAGTGACCCTATATTACAAAGAGTCCAACAGGGTTTCTAAAACTGTAATCTTTACAGGAGCAGACTGCCATATCTTCCTTCCAAGTAGTGGCTAGTGGGTTGGAACCACTGACATTTTGGTTAACAGCCAAAGGCTTTAACCACTGCACCACCAGAGCTCCTCATCCCATATACATGTTATTAGAGATAATAAAAAACTAAAACAACTATTAAATAAATCAATACTTACCTTTACTGTAACACTATACCCAGATATTTCTTATTCTGTTACATACTGAAGTTTGTTCCATTCCACTCTCTTCCATAGTATTCTGTTCTGGTTTTAAAACAAAATCAAACAAACAGAAAAACACAGTTTGTTTGACCAACTATGTTGATATCAGATTTCACACCTCAACACAGAAAATCACTGATGCAGAGTATGACAGCAGCTGTCTCAGGTCTTCTAGTATGCAAGGCAAGATAATGTTAGCTCTTGGAGGCTAACCAAGGGAGCCTCGGAAGGAGACAAGTAAAGCTAAAGGAATCTCAAAATCTCAAAAGCAAGGACATCAGACCTCCTTCTTGCTTCCATACAGATTATTGGTGCACTTGTGAAGTCTCATTCTCTAAAAAACAGTTTTCCATGTTTATGTTATGTAGACTGATTTAATTAACATTTACATAAAAAAGAGAATGTGAATGAGGAAACCATGAGACCCACACAACACTGTACCTCATTGACATAAAACAATCTTGCAACACTTCTTTTAATGAAAAATCTCTTATAAAAAAAACCCTCAAAATGTGGTAAATTAAGTGTATTCAACAAAAGTTATGTATTTATTTATATTGACCTTATTTCCAAAGGCACTTGAGAAGACTTCAAGAGGAATTAAGGAATCTAAAGAAAAAATAAGATAGGTTTGCTTATTTACTTGTTTGGTTGAAGTTAATTTGGGAATTAAGTACATAAGTAAGCAAACATCTGGAACTGTGTAAGAGTTGGTTGATTGATGGTATTCTGAAATGCATAAGAACAATGAATTGCTGATTCCAAGGTCTTTAGATTCAGGCACGCTGTTTCTTCTAATTTTGATGAGAGCAAACTGTAGTCAGCAAAGTTATTTACTATCTGAATAAAAGACAAATTGCAGGTGATATTTGTCATTATTTTGAGGAGAGGGAAGAAGAAACCTATGTAAAGGTTAAATAAGTAATATTTTGTAGTTAGATTCATATTTCAATTTAGAAATAAATATTGGAGAAAAATTAATTGATTCATTTATTTGAGACATTTATTGAATTAGTACTATATGTCAGGCATTGTTCCACATATTTGGAGTATATCAGGGAACACAACAAACAAAATCACCCACCCTTGTGAATTTCACAAGGTGGAGGGGAGTTGTTAATGAATAGTACACTTGATATCGAAAACACTAAGCCAGTTGCCATCACATGAATTCTGACTCATGGCAAGCCCATGTGTGTCAGGTAGAACTGCACTATATAAGGTTTTCATGGCTGCAAACTTTTGGAAGCAGCTTGCCAGGACTTTGATCTGAAGCACTTCCAGGTGGTTTCAAATCAGCAATATTTCAAGTAATGATTTGAGCCACCCAGGGACTCCCATGTTGTTGTCGTTGTTGTTGGGTGCCATCAATTCATCTCCAAATCATAGCAACCCCACACACACAGCAGAATGAAACTCTGCCCAGTCCCGCACAAGTGCCATGATCCTTGCTACACTTGAGCCCATTGCCGCTGTCACTGTGTCAATCCATCTCATCGAGGACCTTCCCCTCTTTCATCACCTTCCACCTTACCAAGCATGACATTCTTCTCCAGGGAATGGTTTCTTCTGACAACATGACCAAAGTATGTGAGAAGAAGTCTGGCCATTCTTGCTTCCAAGGAGCATTCCGGCTGAACTTCCTCAAGGACAAATTTGTTAGTTCTTTTACCAGTCCAAGGTAGTTTAAGCATTCTTCACCAGCACCACAACTTAAAAGCACCAACTCTTTTTCAGTTTTCCTTATTCATTGTCCAGCTCTCATGTGCCTATGAGGTGATGAAAATACCGTGACTTGTGTCAGGCGCACCTTAGTCCTCAAGGAAACATCTTTGCTCTTCAGCACTTGAAAGAGGTCCTTTGCAGCTGATTTTCCCAGTGCTATATGTCATCTGATGCCCTGACTGCTTCTGTTGGCATTGATTGTAGAATGAAGCAATGTGACAAAGTTGTCTTTGACAACTTAAATCTTTTCTCCATTTAACATGATGCTGCTTAATGGTCTAGTTGTGAAGATTTTTGTTTTCTTTATCTTGAGATGTAATCCATACTGCAGGCTGTATTATTCAACCTTCATTAGTAAGTACTTCAAGTCATCCTCACTTTCAGCAAGCAAAGTTGTGTCATCAGTGTATTGCAGGATGTTAATGAGTCTTCCTCTAATCCTGATGCCATGTTCCTCTTCATATAGTACAGCTTCTCAGATTTTTTGCTCAGCATATAGAGTGAATAAGTATGATTGAATAAGGGTACAACCCCAATGCACCCCTTTCTTGATTTTAAACAATGCAGTGTCCCCTTGTTTTGCTCAAACGACATCCTGCTGGTCTATGTACAGATTCCTCATGAGTACAATTAAGTGTTCTGGAATTCCCATTCTTCTCAATGATCTACACAATTAAATGCTTTTGTATAGTCAATAAAACACAAGTAAACATCTTTCTGGTATTCTTTGCTTTCAGCCAACATCCAACTGACATCAGTTATATCCCTCATTTCACGTCCTCTTCTGAATCCAGCTTGCACCTCTGGAAGTTCTCTGTGAATATACTGCTACAACCGTTTTTGAATTATCTTTAGTAAGATAATTCACTTGCATATGATATTAATGATATTGTTCAATAATTTCCACATTCTGTGTGATCACCTTTCTTTGGAATGGGTACAAATATGGATCTCTTCCAGTCAATTGGGCATAGCTTGTGAATGTCTCCAGTGGAGCATCCATTTGTTGAAAACATCTCAATGAGTATTCCATCAATTCCTGGAGCCTTGTTCTTCAGTTCAGCTTCAACTTCTTCCTTCAACACCATTGGCTCTTGAATATATGCCACCTCCTGAAGTGGATGAAAATTGATTAGTTCTTTTTGGTACAATGACTCTGTGTATTCTTTCCATCTTCTTTTGATGCTTCATGGATCATTCAATTTTTTGCCTAAAGAATGCTTCAATACACCTACTATACAGCCACAATAGTCAAAACTGCCTGGTATTGGTTCAATGACAGATACATAGACCAATGGAATAGAATTGAGAACCCAGGTATAGATCC
>NW_006921865.1:3875595-3899058 GCF_000298275.1 Orycteropus afer afer | reverse complement strand
ATTTCATTATAGTAATTGGCTTTATCTTCTTGAGCTGCTCTTTGGAATCTTCTGTTCAGCTCCTTTATCCTGTCATTTCTTCCATTTGCTTTAGCTACTCTTCCCTCAAGGGCAAGTTTGAGAGTCTCTTCTGAAATTCATTTTGATTTTTTCTTTCTTTCTCATATTTTTAATGACTTCTTGCTTTCTTCATGGATGATGTTCTTGATGTCGTCTCACAATTCTTCTGCTTTTCGATCATTAGTGTCCAATGCATCAAATCTATTCTTTAGGTGGTCTCTAAATTCAGGAGGGATATATTAAAGGTCATATTTTGGCTCTTGTGGACTTGTTTTAATTGTCTTCAACTGCAAGTTGAATTTCCATATCAGCAGTTGATGGTCTGCTTCACAATCAACTCTTGGCCTTGTTTTGGCTGAAGATAATGAATTTTCTATCATTTCTTGCCACAGATATAGTCAATCTGATTCCTGTGTACTCCATCTGCCAAAGTCTATGTGTATAGCCACCATTGGTGTTGTTGAAAAAAGGTATTTGTAATTAATAAGTTGTTGGTCTTGCAAAGTTCTATCATGCAATCTCCAGTGTTATTTCTGTCACCAAGGCCATAGTTTCCAAGTACTGGTAATTCTTCTTTGTTTCCAACTTTTGCATTCCAGTCACCAGTGATAATTAACACATATTGATTGCATGCTCAGTCAACTTCAGACTACAGAAGTTGTTAAAAATCTTCTATTTCCTCATCTTTGGTTTTGGTGGTTGGTGCATAAATTTGAATGATAGTAGTATTAACTGGTCTTCCTTTTAGATATATGTATATTATCTTATCACTGAGAGCCTTGTGCTTCAAGGCAAATCTTGAAACATTCTTTGCAATGATGAATGCCACACCATTCCTATTCAAACTGTCATTCCCAGCATAGTAGATCATATGGTTTTCTGACTCAAAATGGCCAAAACTGGTCCATTTCAGCTCACTAATGCCTAGGATATCAATCTTTATGCATTCCATTTCATTTTTGACAACTTCCAATTTTCCTGGATTCGTACTACTTTCGTTCTATGTTCTGATTATTAAGGATGTTTGCAGCTCTTTTCTCCTCAATTTGAGTCATGTCACATCAGCAAATGGAGGTTCCCCAAAAGCTTTACTTTATCCATATCATTAAGATTGGTTCTACTCTGATGAGGCAGCTCTTTCCCAGTTGTACCTTGAGTGCCTTCCAACCTAAGGGGCTCATCTTCCTGCACTGTATTGGACAATGTTTCCAGGCTATTCATAAAGTTGCCCAGTAATGTATCAGTCAGTGTTTACCTGCTATTCATAAGGTTTTTCCTGGCCAATTCTTTGAGAAGTGGATGGCCTCTTCCTTCTTCCCAGTCTGTCTCAATCCATAAGCTGCGTTGCAACCTGTGACCATTTGCAACCCTGCTGGCATTTGAAACAACAATGGCACAGCCTCAAGTCTCACAGAAATGTGCAAGCCACCACAGCGTTACAAACTGACAGACAAGTTTGTCACCTTTGTTGTTGTTGTTGTTGTTATGTGCCGTCGAGTCACACCTGACTTACAGCGACCCCTTCTTGGGTTCCCGAGACAGTATCACTACGGATGTAGATTGCCCCATCTTCCTTCCGAGGAGTGGCTGGTGGGTTTGAACCGCCAGCCTTCTAATTAGCAGTTAAGTGCCTTAGGCACTATGTTACCAGAGCTCCCTTGTCACCCTTAACTATTGGAAACCTCTCTGCCCTCCCCTTAAGAGATTCCTACCTAGATCCTGCTACTTTGTTCTCCCCTGAGTTCCCTCCCTTTGCTGCCTCTGGGGGTGGGTCCTGTCTGCTGTCCCTTAGCTGTACTACTATACATATGATAATTAAGCAAATTATACTATGTATTAAAAGGTGATTAGGGTTGTAAGCCACTCCTCAGAAGGAAGGTTGGGCAATCCTACTTCCGTAGTCATAACTGCCTCGGAAACCCAAGGAGGGGTCGCTAGGAGTCGGGGCCGACTCGACGTCACATAACAACAACAACAGGGTTGTAAGGGAAAAGAAAAAAAAAAAAACCAAGGAAGTAGAGAATAGAAAAGTGGGGATGGGGATATGGCAGGTTTCATTTGAGACATGATCCACAGAAAGGAGATGAAACGATTTAAAACAGATGTAGAGAAAATGGGCATCTAAGAAGCACTGCCACCCAGATAATACAGATCTCTCTGACATACCTATAGCACCAATCCTGGTGCCTAATTTTTCTGGTAAATTATAGCTTGCAGAGAGTTTTAAATAAATGAGTTTACTTTTTTCAAAAAATAATGGCAAGTGTCTCAATTCTGACCAAGAAAAAAATCTCCAGTAAGTCTCATCTTAATTCATCAAATAAGAGGTTTGAGTTAAAAAGTAATTTGGGAGGATTTTATGAATGATGTTCTGAGAAAGAATACTAATATTATTTTCTGATAACCTATGAGAGCGCTGGAGGTATAGTGCCTAAGGCATTTGACTGCTAAGCAGAACGCTGGTGGTTCAAACTCACCAGCTACTCCTTGCAAGAAAGATTGGGCAATCTACTTCCATAGAGATACTGCCTTGAAAACCCAAGGAGAGGTTACTATGGCTCAGATCCTACTTGACGGCAGTGAGTTTGGTTTGGATTTTTAGTCACCTATGAGTCGGGGCCAACTCGAAGGCACATAACAACAACAACAACAACAATGGCATCAAAATATTATAAAATAGAATCACAATTTATTAAAATCTATATAATGGTTTGTGGGAGAAAGATGTGGCAATGTGAAGATTTATAGCCTCGGAAATGCTATGGGTAGTTTTACTCTGTGCTACAGGGTCACTACCAATCAGAATTGATTTGATGGCAGTGAGTTTGGCTTTTGGGGTGTAGAGTTAGCTCCATGTATCTCCGTGACAATATCCAGTCACACGATAATGGTTTGAAAACATGTCTATATATAAAACAAATAAATTAGAACCTTATATTTGAATGGAGGGATTTAATTTAATTTTTGACTACCAGCTCTACAGCAAATATAAAATGCCTCTGAAGAAACAATATATCATTTCAGAGTATTAAATAACTGGATTAATTACCTATATCATTTGATTGCATGTATTTGCTACTAAACAAATAAACAGGACTTAGCTGAAGTATCTCACCAACTATAAACTTAAAAAAAAAAAAAACCACTGTGTTCTTTCATTGCTTGTATACATAATCCTCAAAAATGTCACTGATGTCCTTTATCTTGGAAACTAAAACCCACTGCCATTGAGTCAATTCTGATTCATAACAACCCTACAGGACAGAGTAGAACTGCCCCAAAGAGTTTACAAGGAAAGGTAGCAGTACATTATATATCATAAATACTTAAAAAAAAAGAAAAGCAAACTGCTACCACAGAGTTGAATCCAAAATGCACTTTATTTCTCTAAAAAGGAGTTGAGAAACAAGTAATTTATGTTTTTTCAACCATTAATAGATCTCGGAAGGAAGATTGGGCAATCTACTTCCGTAGTGATACTGCCTCAGAAACCCAAGGAGCAGCGGCTATGAGTCGGGTCCGAATCCATGGTAAATAACAACAACAACAATAGATCTCAGTCTTAGAAGCAATGACTTGTCAACAAAGGTATCTTAGCATTTACAATTAATGTAAGAATCTATCCACTCAAAGTTATACTTTAATCCAAGGATCAAGAAACAATAGGCCATGGGCCAAATATAGATCACTGCCTATTTGTGTAAATTAAGTCTTACTGCAACACATCCATGCTCATTTGTTTATGTTTTTGTCTGTGGCAGCTTTCTCGCCACAGCAAAAAAAAGAAAAAAAAAAACCTCTCTGCATTGGAGTCCGTTCCAACTCATGGAGACCCCTTCTTGGGTTTCTGCGGTGATATCTCTACTGAAGTAGATTGCCCAGTATTCCTTCTGAGAGATCCTACAGTTAAATAGTTATGCCAGGGATGATATGGCCTGCAAAACCTAAAATATTTCCTATCTGGTCCTTTATAGAAGTTTATCAGCCCCTATCTCAATCTATCAAGATTTAAGTCATTATCTATTTCATATGTATATATCATTCCAATCTCTCAGCTGATGGACACATGTTTCCCTTCTGGGCAGGGTGGGAAAGTTGGGGATCAGTGGAGACAGAATGATTCTCAGCAGGAAGTTCCTCACTGTTCAAAGATTTGGTCAAGTCACTTCTTCCAGAAAGACTTTTTGAATGAGTACCATCCCACACCATTCCTGGATTCATTAGTCCACCAATAAACAATGAGTGTTTCCCTGGTTGCATTCTAGTCTTCCCACATGAGTGACATGAAGACTGTGCTTCCTTTGTATGATAATAAAGTGTGGATTTGAATGTACTGAACAAGAAACATAATCCTACCATTCTCCTGATCCGCAACCTTGGGCCAGAGGCATCACCTCACTTTCCACTCTCATGAGATGAAATTATAGTAAGTGGCTATGGCTCAACCTTACCCCAGTTTTGTGAGTCTTCTTAGCATAATTAAGGTCATGACAGTAATCACTGCAACTCAAATAACAACAGCAAAGAATTTAAATAAATAAAATAATTTTTAAATGTTTTATTTCTTTGAGGAAAATCTTACAGTAACTACACAATAAGGATCAGCATAAATCCATCCCCAAAAGGTAGAGATTGATCCAATCCTCACATTCCCAGATCTCCACCCTCATTGACAGCTGCCTCTGTAACAACTCTCTCTCTCTGACCCTAGCCACCTAGAGCTAGGTCAGAGTTCACAAACTGAAAGGACACTGCCTTTCACACTGCCAAATAAGCAGCCACCAACCACAAATTTGGGAGTCCAAACAATACCAGAATCCTCTGGTATTCTGGACACCAGTTGGAGGCAGGTTTCCCATTATCTCTTTAGAATGCTAGCCACAAGCTCAGGAATCCAGTTTACACCCTTACATTTTTGACCTATTGACTCCCATTGCTCTTTTGGCTTCAATAATTCACTGGAATAGCTCACAGAATGTATACCGTACTTATGACTACAGATTTATTATAAGAAAAGGAAAACAAACTAAAAGATACATAATGCAAGGACTGAGGGCTTCCCAATGCCAAGTTCCTGTGTCCCATGAGATGAGCTACTCTCTTGAAGAGCAAATGTTCTCATCAACCAGGAAGCACTCTGAGCCTTTGTTTCCAGGGCTTTTATAGGTAATTCCTGCATGATTGGCTAAATTATATGTCCTGAGGCTAGCTGATTTTTTTTTTTTTTTTTTTTTCTGGTCTAGCCAACCACCATTTGGAGCACAAATTCTCAGGTGGGACCTGGAAGTCTCAGAACAAGGCCTTCCAAATACTCCAAGGGTTATTTCTCTAAAGGCAAAGACACAATAAGCTTTGACATTTAAACTTCAGAACAAATCATCTCTATAGGAGAATGGTGAGGATTAGGAGACTTTGGTTTGAAATTATGAAGAACATGATAAAATGAATTCAATGATTTTTGACAATTACAAACAAGTGTTAAAGTGACTCATTGATCAGTTGTCCACTAATCCTCCACTTTTTAGGAAGCCCTTGTTTTAGCATTTTTAACCTCTATTAGTCCACTATGAAAGGAGAGTTTTTTTTAAAATTTTAGATTAATTAATATATTATTAAAATATATCACCTCAGTCTATCCCATAAAACAATATTAACAATCTACAAAAGCCTAGCTAATTTTTTTAAAAAATCTGTTTATTGATGATACTGTCACATTAATTTTGTTTTTAATTTGATATTGTTTTTCATTTGCTTGGGGTTTGGAAAGTGATATTTAGGACTTTTTTTTTTTTTTTTTAATTTGGGAGCTCTGGTGAAGTAGTGGCTAAGGCATTTGACTGCTAAGCAGAAAGCTGGCAGTTCAAACCCACCAGCCACTCCTCCAAAGGAAGACTGGGCAACCTACTTCCATAGAGATACTGCCTCAGAAGCCCAAGGAGGGGTCACATTAATTTAGTTTTTAATTTGATATTGTTTTTGGTTTGCTTGGGTTTTTGTTTGGGGGGGTGGTATTTAGGATTATTTATTTTTAAATTAAGAAGTGTTTTAATTCTGTAAACTCATAGACGGCAGGGGGAGTGCCTTACTCCCCTTCATATCACTTATACTTTGTACAGTGCATAACCAGTAGTCAATAAATATTTGTGAGTGAATTTTTCAATTAATGAATAAGTGTTCAACTTATTTTAGACCTTAATGCAAGATATTTTCTGAGTTCGATAAAGTTCTGTTCTAACCCTCTTTTTGTTGCTGAATATTCTTTAAAATATGACAATAAACTTGTAGAAAAGGGCTAATAATAACTTGCTATTCAAATTAGTCAAGTTAGTTATGTCTGTTTCAATTTGTTAGAAAACTGATTTTTAAAATTTACTGGATAAATGTAGATACTACTGACACATTTGAATATTCTCCTACATACTCAAATATATAATAGCTTCATGTATGACTTTTGATTATGAAAAAAAAATCTGATGAACTAAATTTAGTAGCTTATGAGACAAAAAATACCAAAACAACTAGATCATTTAATATTTTCCACCCTTGTTCAAAAACAAATATGTAAATATATCTAGGAAAAAAATCATGAAGGCATCACAGTAGATATATAGGTATGAATAAACTAGACTTTTACACTTTCTTCTGCTGTCAAAATCATATTTGAGTGGCTTCAGAATTCCATTAAAATTTTCTTAACATTATTCATCTATTTTAATAAGGCTTTGTGTTTGTGTAAGGGACTTGAGAGTCAATGACAGATATTACGGAGAAGGGAAAATATAAGTGCTCCCTCCCAGTCACTTCTTGGTGTTGCACTCTAGGTAATGAATTATATTTATCCTGGTTTCTATTTGTTTTCCTCCGAAAAGAAAAAAAAAGAATACTTTTGCTTTAACACTCACAAATGGCAATTAATATATTTTTAAAAGTAAGTCTTATAGTAAAGTCCAGATATTGAGAAAGGAATTTTACCAAATTCTCCGTGACTGAGCGCAAACCAAGCTTTTCCTTCTATTGAAATAAAGTTTCTCTCTCCTAAGAGTGTGATCTATTTCTCTTCATACCTCATTCTCACATTTCCTTTCAAGAAATTCAATTACTAAAGGCTAAAGGAAGCCCTTTTTAGTTTAGTTTTGTTCTGTTTTTGATGTCAGACCTAAATGACAGAGTCATTTTCTTAATTGTGATATTTAATAAATATGCTTTTTCCCACAAACAAGTCAATAATATAATGAACAATGTTTCCATAAAGTTAAAACATATATTAAAACCTGCTTATGAACAACTAGGAAATATATTACTTAAATGTATATTATAAAAATGCTGATGCAGTCAAATTGGCATCTAATTTAATTGAGCTATTGATTTGAAAAGCAATTTTGTATCAAGAACTACCATTATTCAAAAACAATTTTATACCTTTAAGGAACCTTGCCTACCATTTTCTTTCTCAAGATGTTGATGGCTAGGAAAAGCAGAAATGAACTGTCACTACTACTGAAAGCATATTTGTTCAAACAATGTTTTGTTACATCTGATAAAAGGCTGTAGCTGAAGAGATTTTTATTAACTTCAAAAAGTGTCACTTTTCCCTAACAAAGACACCAGAACCACCAATTAGTTCTTCCAAATATAGTCAATGTGCTACGAGGGAGTTATATGAGTATGTAAGCAATGATGATGCTAACCAGTGGGGGAGGTAGTTAGGAAACCTACCTGGGAATACTTATCAGGAAGGTTTCTGACACTCAGGGGTTTAGAGTCTGGATAACAAGCCTGACAGGACAGCGGCAGATCATGGTCTATAGATTATTTACTCAGCATGTGATCACTAGCTTTAGCAAAAAGAGGAAAAAAAGCAGAAGAGTTTGAAGTTTAGCTAAAGTTTAGAAGAGAAAGTGGGCCAAAGAGCTATTCCTGCTGTCAAAAAAGCAAAGCATACTGTTGAAGCTGTGGCAAAGGCTTATAATCTGTGGGGCTGGCTGGAAGATCTGAAGTCTTTTGAAAAGCAAATGGCCCTAAGCACTATTCCACATATTTGCCTCCCCAATTGAAAGTTTGAGAAATACTAATATTGGACACTTTCCAGTAATGGGATGTTTTCACAAGTCAAAGCTCTTTGGCAACACATGGCTATTAGAGGGAGGAATTTGGAACAACCCCATGAGCTGTATATGCTAAAAATGCTGTCATCAACCACAAAGGAAAAGGAGCAGAGAAATGTTCATTTTCCTGATCACAGCTTATAAAAGAAAGGGGAGTGAAAAGCTCATTATCCCAACAGCCTTTGTCAGAGAAGCAAAGAGATAACTCTGTTGAAACATATCTGGTCCAAAAGAATCCTTCCTGGTCATTCTGCAACATAGATCATGAGTTTGTAACAGTGCGTAATAAAGTTGCTTAACATATCAACAGGCTCTTAACTGAACTCTTGAGAATTTAAAAAGCATTTTAAAGAATATAGCCATATTAGTATCACCTCAAGAGTAAATAATTACTACTGTTTAGTCTATCCTTGTGCATTTGGTGGTATATTAGCAAAAGCTTAAATTTTGCAAACCCACTGTCATTGAGTCAATTCTGGCTTATCGCATGAGTTTTTTTTAGGACAGAACAGTACTACCCCATAGAGTTTCCAAAGTTATAAATCTTTACAGAAGCAGACTGCCTCATCTTTCTCCCACAGAGCAGCTGGTTGGTTCAAACTCCTATCCTTTTGATTAGCAGCCAAATTCTTTAACCACTTTGCCACCAGAGCTCTTTTAAATAATCTCCAAGTCTTAGAAAGAACAAAACATCACATGAAACACCTAATGCAGAGAGAGAAAATGCCATGCATTTTTAAACTTTTGTTTTTATGAACTTTACAACAATGGTCCCAATGTGGTATTTTCATATAACAGCAATATGGAAATATCCACTAAGTCACTGTATTGGCGTTATTCAATGTTTATAGCATATATTTCTCTAGATTCTTTTGATGGTGTTGTGCTAAATAAAGGTCATGGTAGTTCTCTAGATGCATTGTGATAGAATTTTCTGCATTGGTTTCATATGCTAACATAAAACAAGGCTTAAAATAAAAGAACAAAGGATAAAGAGAGTGAAATTATAAAAAAAATAAATAAACTACCTATGACTGTTTGAGCCACTCCTCAGAAGGAAGGTTGGGCAATCTACTTACATAGTAATACCACCTCGGAAACCCAAGGAGGGGTTGCTATGAGTTGGGCCGACTCAATGGCACATAACAACAACAACATGATTGTTTGAGAGTACTAATTATTATAATTTTTAAACCGACTAAACAGAAAACTGTTGTTTTATATTTATCAAGTGGAATTATAATGCCTTTATCAGACATAATGTGAAATACACAAGTCACATCCAACTGGTGAGTTACAAACACACACATACATTTTTAAAAATATATCTGACTCCTCTCCATAAATATTAGGAGGGTCTTAAATAACACTTATAAAAAAATGAAAATGCATATAAAAATGTTACTAAAATGCTATAAATGAAATTTTCAGCACAAAATTCCTATTATGTTCTAATATGCTGCAATTATGTTTAAACTAGCATTTAGTTGTTTTTATTAGAAGGTAATATCACATTCACTATTCTAAGTCACTATCTCTGTACACAGGACCTCCTAAATTCTACAGCTTTACAGAGCTCACAACATAATTTTTAGCCTAACTTTTCCTCTTTTATCTGATTTGCAAGTCGTTAATTTGTTCAGAAAATATTTGAACAGCTAAACACACTTCAGGCATCTCAGAGTTCCTTTTTAAGCAATTTGATTAGAATACCAAAGGAATGCATTACCTAAAACAAATAAAAAATGAAGGTACATAAGAAGAACAGAGACAAGTTTGGGGCAATTTCTAAATAGCTTAAGATTCCTGAGATGATCACTATTTTAACAGAAAAGAATACTGAACTTTCGCTCTTTGAGAATCTGATCTGTACATATTTTCTTTAGAAATGGAAATTTATTTCCATCCTTAAGCCATCTCTCTCCTCTGATCAAGTCCTGTTTTCAGTTCTTAGCATTTCACAATATATTAAACTATTATTTTCTGAATTTTCTTTACCTTTTCCTGCCTTTCATCTGTTGTTGTTATTATTATTATTATTATTATTATTACCACATACTCTTTCTTTCCCCAGACTTTACTTGATTAATCCAAAGAAATTTGCTCTGGGTTCTTTTAGCATGTTTTCATTCCAGACTCTTTCTCCACATCTTTCAGAGTAATAGAAATTCTACCCAAGCACAGAGTGAAAAACAGTAAAGATTACATTTACCAGAAAACTTTACATTCATGAGGTGCCATGTACTGTGTTCTGGTCAATAACAAGTAAATAAAATTGCTATTTAGCGGTTTCTAGATCCTTTCGAAAAAAACAAGTGTGTGTCCATCTTCATATCTCTTTCCATCTTACTCCTTGGAACTGTCTTGAACTATGGAGTCACACACAACTGAGCAACAACATAGAAAGATCTTGGGTCATTGACACTGTTGAGTGCTATTCTTACCTGCACCAGCTACTTGAAAATTCATGTGAGAGGTAGACTTC
Organism: Orycteropus afer afer; assembly: GCF_000298275.1. Taxonomy (NCBI): domain Eukaryota; kingdom Metazoa; phylum Chordata; class Mammalia; order Tubulidentata; family Orycteropodidae; genus Orycteropus; species Orycteropus afer. The sequence continues at coordinate 3,888,408 of NW_006921865.1, read as the reverse complement.
TACTTTGTTTTGAATTATCTTTTATCTTTTTTAGGTTTTTCTGCTGTAGGCAGCTGAGCCTACTCCTAATAATTAATATTTAGGCAAGGTTTTGGAGACTGGAATATTGTTTCTAATTTCTCACTCCCTATAATCAGTTTCTGAATCCCAGCCCATTTTCTTAAAACTTGTCCTGCCCTTCTTGTTATTGTTGTTAGATGCACTGAGTCATTCCCACTCATCCAGAACCACAGAATGATATATACACAACAGAATGAAACACTACGCAGTCCTGTGCCTCCTCACCATCTTTGTATGATTGAGCTTATTCATGGTTGCAGTCACTGTGTCAATCCATCTTGTTGAGTGTCTTCCCCATTTTCATTGTCCCTCTACTTTACCAAACATGATATCATTCTAGGGACTGGTCCTTTCTGAAAACATGACTGAAATATATTAAGATGAAGTCTGGTCATTCTTGCTTCTAAGGAACATTCAGCTGTACTTCTTCCGGGACAAATTTATTCACTCTTCTGGCAGTCCATGGTATTTTCAGAATTCTTCACCAGCACAACAAATCAAATGCATCAATTCTTCCTCAGTCTTCCTTATTCATTGTCCAGCTTTCACATGCATAGAAGGCAAGTGAAAATCCTGTGGATTGGTTCAGGAGCACCCTCATCTTCAAAGGGATATCTTTTTTACACCTTAAAGTGATATCTCTTTTACACTTTAAAGAGATCTTTTGCAGCAGATCTTCCCAGTATTATGAAACAAAACCAAACTCACTGCCATTGAGTCAATTCCCACTCATAATGACCCCTTCCTGGAGGTTCCGAAGCAGTATCTCTAAGGAAGTAGATTTCCCAGTCTTCCTTCCTAGCAGTGGCTGGTGGGTTTGAACTGCCAGCCTTCTGGTTAGCAGTCAAATATCTTAGGTCCTATACTACCAGAGCTCCTATATGTTCTGGTGCTATACGTACTCTGATTTCAGGACTACTGTTTTCATGGTTGTTATTTGTGGTTCTAAGTAAAATAAAAATTCTGATAACATCACTCTTTTCTCCATTTATCATGATGTTGTTTATTGGTCCAGTTGTGAGAATTTTTGTTTTCTGTATGTTGAGGTGTAATCCATACTGAAGACTGTGTCTTCTTCATTTTCAGCAAGCAACGTTTTATCATCTGTGTATCACATCCAATTCTATTTGCTCAACATACAATAGAATGAGTTTGGTGAAAAGATACAACCCTGACACACACCCTTCCTGATTTTAAATCGTGCACCTTCCCGTTGTTCTGTTTGAAGGACTGCCTCTTGGTCTATATACAAGTTCCTCATGAGCATAATAAAGTGTTCTGGAATTCCCATTCTCCCAATGTTATCCATAATTTGTTATGATCCACAAGGTTAAATGCCTTTCGACAGTCAATAAAACACAGGTAAACACCTTTCTGTCATTCTTTACTTTCAGCCAAGATCCCAGTAACATCAGCAATGATACCCCTCATTTCATGCCCTCTTCTGAATCTGGCTTGAATTTATGGCAGTTCCCTGTCAATTTACTGCTGCAACAATTTTTGCATTATTTTCAGCAAAATTTTACTTTTATATGATTTTAATGATCTTGTTTAACAATTTCCACATTCTGTTAGATCGCCTTTCTTTGGAATGGGCACAGATATGGATCTCTTCCAGTAAGTTGTCCAGGCAGCTATCTTCCAATTTTCTTGGCATAAACAAATGAGGACCTCCAGTGCCACATCCGTTTGTTGAAGCATCTCAATGGTATTCCACCAATCCCTGGAACTTTGTTTTCACCAATTCCTTCAGTGCAACTTGGACTTCTTCCTTCAATACAATCAGTTCTTGAGCATATGTTACCTCCTGAAATGGTTGAAGATCACCACTTCTTTTTGGTACAGTGAATCTGTGTATCCCTTCCATCTTCTTTTGATAATTCCTGCATCCTTCAATATTTTGCCCTTACATCCGTCAATATTGCAACATTAGATTTGAAATTTTTCTTTAGTTCTTTAACCTTGAGGAATGCCATGTATGTTCTGATCTTTTGGTTTTCTGTTTCCAGTCTTCTCACTTTTCATTATAGCATTTTACTTCATCCTCTCAAGCTGCCCTTTGAAATTTTCTGTTCAGCTCTTTGATTTCATCATTTCTTCCATTTGTTTTAACTACTCTGTTCAAGAGCAACTTTCACAGTCTCTTCTGACATCCATTTTGATCTTTTCTTCCTTTCCTATCTTTTTATGGATTTTTTGTTTTCTTCATGATGTTCTTGATGTCATCCCACAACTCACCTGGTCTTTGGACATAGGTGTTCACAAAGTCAAAGTTATTCTTCAAATGGTATCTAAATTCAAGTAGGGTATACCCAAGGTCATATTTTGGCTCTCGTGAACTTGTTTTAATTTTCTTCAGCTTCAACTTAAACTTGCATGTGAGCAATTGATGATCTGTTCCATGATCAACTTCTGGACTTATTTTCATTTACAATAGTGAGCTTCAATAATGCCCTTTTCCACAGATGTACTTGATTTTATTTCTGTGTATTATGTCTAGTGAGGTCCATTTGTATAGTTGACATTTATGTTGTTGAAAAAAAGGTATTTGCAATCAATAAGTCATTGGTCTTGCAAAATCTTACCAGGTGGTGTCCAGTGCCATTTCTTGCACAAAGGCAATGTTTTTCCAGGTACTCGTTCTTCTCCGTTTCCTTGTTCCAATCCCTAGTAACTATCAATACTCTTTGATTGCATATTAGGTCAATTTCAGACTGCAGAGTTTGGTAAAAATCTTCAATTTCTTCATCCTTGGCTTTAGAGTTGGTGCATAAATTTGAATAATAATAATTATTATAATTAACTGATCTCCCTTGTAGGCATATATATATTGTACTATCACTGACAGCATTGTACTTCAGGGTAGATCTTGAAATGTTGTTTTTGACAAGGAATGAGACGCCATTCTTCTTCAATACACCATTCTTCTTCAATTTGTTGTTCTAGGCATTGCAGAACACATGATTGATTAAAAATGGACCCCAGCCCATTACAGATCACTAATGCCTATAACATTGATTTTTATGCATCCCATTTCATTTTTGTCAACTTCCAGCTTTCTTACATTCATACTTCTTACATTCCATGTTTCAATTATTAATAATATTTATTCTAATTTTGAGTCGTGCCATATCAGCAAATGAAAGTCCCAAAAGCTTTACTCCATTCATGTAATCAAGGTCAACTCTACTTTGAGGAAGCAATTCTTCTCCAGTAGTATTTTGAGTGCTTTCCTACATGAGAGGCCTATCTTCTGGCACTATATCAGACAATGTTTCACTGTTATTTCTAAGACTTTCACTGGCCAATTTTTTTTCAGAAATGGACCTCCTTATTCTTCTTTCTTGTCTGTCTTAATCTGGAAACTGCACAAAAACCTTTCCACCAGGGATGACCTTACAAGTATTTGAAACACTGGTTTCATAGCTTCCAACATCATAGCATGTGCAAGTCACCATAGTACGACAAACTGAGAGATGAGTGGTGGATAAATTAAATAAGGAAATATATGTAAAAGTTTTCATTGAGCCAGACAATGATTCAGTGCTCCTTGTGAAGTTTTCCAGTAATATATCAGACACTGTTTCACTGCTGTTCATAAGGTTTTCCATGGCCAGCTTTTTCAGCAGTGGGTGACCCCAACCATCTTTTTGGTCTATCTTAGTCTGGAAGCTCTGCTGAAACCTGCCCACTATGAATGATCCTGCTGATGTTTGAAATACCAGTAGAGTAGCTTCCAGCATTACAACAACATGCAAGCCACTACAGTACAACAAACTGACAGCCAAGTTGTGGATGTCTCCTGTAGAAGGAGTAAATAGCCTCAACACATAATTGACTCGAGCTTTGGCCAATAGAATGGGAGTACATGTGACACATTCCACAACCCAGTAGAAGCTTTCAATGGGCTCAGCATGTCCTGCATTCCTGTCATGCACCATGAGAACAGCATTGTCCACATGGAGGCTACTCCATCATCCTAGGCCCTTCAAAGAAATGACACATTGCCAAAGAGGCAAGGAGGCTGCATCTTCTGATCTCCTCTAACACAAGAGGAAGACAGAATCACCATCAGAATCACCCAAGGCTTATTCCTGTAAGGCCAGGCATGCTGCCTCCCTCCAACTCTTGCACCAACCATTCTTCCTGCAATACTCATCACTTCTCTGCTAGGTTCAATAATTCACTGCAGTGGCCACACAGAACTCACTGATTATGGGGTTTATTAAGGAAACACCAGGCTATAATTCAAGTTCAGAAAGTAGCCTGCTGTCTCTCAGCCAACAGTCTCTCTCTATCTATATCCCAGCAGTGCGTGTCTCTCAGTTTCTCTTTCTCACTACCCCATGTCTCTCAGGAGCATGTTTCTATCAGCAACATGTCTTCCTCAGCCAGCAGTAAGAGAGAACTCTTCTGCCTCTTGGAGGCCTGTTTTTGAGCCTGGCAGAGTGGCCAAACTAACCAATCATAACTTCAGAATTCTAAGCACCTCAGAGAGAGCAAACTTCCCAGAACATTGCTTTGTGTCACTGCTCAACAGAAATACCCCAGGTGGATAACTTTAGCAATCGAGCTCCTCAGCTGCTCATGGAAAATTCCACCTTGGAGTTTACAAAGACTTATGGGTAGAAAAGCCACACTAAGTAATTTACTACACCGCACACATGGAGTCAGTGTTTATTGAAGGAACCACTGAGACTTTTATCTTTTTTTTTTTTTTTCTGAGCAAAAGCTAATACAGAAATTGTTTTAGGAAGTTAAATAACTATAAGAAGGTATATATGGCAAAAAACTCCATAGGTTGGTTAAGTTTAGTACACAGTTTTGCAAAGTGAGTTGCAACTGTTTACATTTCATAAGCAGAAATACTAAATAATAGTAATCAAAGTCACATACTATACAGTATAAGTTAAAGAATGTATTTTGTGTGTGTGTGGAAAGCCTAAATAATCACAAGACAAACTATATGGAATTTATAACTTGTTTATTTAAATACTTTATCCATTTTTGAACACCACTACCCATGTTAGGTTAATTTCCCTCATTTGTGCCTGCATTAAAAAAAACAGTGCAAATATGTGTTATTACTGTTTGTATACCAAATGATCATTATCTCTAACATACCTGTCTATTTAAAAAAAAATTAACAAAACACTCCACTTTGAACAAAATTTTCAAATAATGACTCCACTCAAGAGGCAAGGACAGTACAAAGATAAGAAGGGATTGCAGGCAGCATATGATTATCAGCTTATTAAAACATGCAGTAGTTCTATAACCTCTCTGTGACTAATACATAAGCTAAAACTATAGAAAAACAAGGATCAAAAAGTAAATGCCATGCATACATTTCATTGTTCTTTTAGCTGAAAGGGCTTAGAAACAATGGCACCCAGTAGCAAGGAGCATACTGATCACTCATACCCTGATTTCTAAACACCAGTCTTTAATCAAAGGAACTACAACTTCTTGGAGAAATAGCAACTTCTAGGATGAAGGCAGGAAATATATGAGAAGAACCTGGAACTTCTTGTCCTGCCAAAAATTAAGGATGCATTCAAAACATTTAAAAATAAAGAAGGAATGGTTAAAAGGACACAGAAGCCAACTAGAAGAGTTCCTAAAGGCTAAAGCTGAAAAAATTTGTGGAAAAAAATAAATTACTATTTTATTACCACCCAAGACATAAGATAAACTTCCTGAATCCATAACTGTTATAAATAAATGTGAAAAAAGAAAAAGTGATGAATCTCCCATGCAGAAGTATTCCAAAGAGATTAGGTAGATACTTGACATAAGGAGATGGAGCCAATTGCCCATCCCTTGAGCATGGGCTGTACGTAGTCACTTCTTTTCAAAGACTATAGCATGAAAAGGGTCAGGGGAAAAGGTAACTTTATAGCGGAAACACCTCAAGATCAATATTGAATAGTCATGTATACAAACTTGACATGTACTGAAATTAGTATCTTGCCTCTGTCATTTTCCTCTCCAAAACATAATCTTAGTCTGTTATTGTTATTGTTGTGTGCTATCAAGTCAATTACAACTCATAGCAACCTTATAAAACAGCATAAAACTGCTTCATAGGATTTCCAAGTCTGTAATCTTTATGGAGCAGATTGCCACATCTTTCTCCTGTGGTGGATTCTGTTGATTTCCAACCGTTGACTTTTCAGTTAGCAGCTGAGTGTTTAACCACTGCACCACCAGGGCTCTTTAATCTTAGTCTAATTATTAGGAAAACATATGAGAAGTCCAACAGAAGGATAATCCACGAAATACCTGACCAATATTCTTCAAAACTGTCAAGGTCATCAAACAAAAGAAATGTCTGAGAAGCTGTCACATCCAAGAAAAACCAAAAGAGACATGATGTCTAAAAGAAATGTGGTACCCTGGACGACATTTTAAACAGAAAGAAGACATTATATGAAAACAAAGGAAATACAAATGAAGTGTGTATAATAATGTACTAATATTTATTCATTAATTATAATAAATATACCATATAAATGTATAAATGCAAGATGTTGATAATACAGAAACTGAGTGTGTGGTATATAAGAGTTCTCTGTACTACCTTCACAATTATTCTGTAAATATAAAACTGTTCTATAATAAAATGTATATTTAAAAAAGAGAAGGAAGAGTTAATATTTATTAATGACCATATAATCTTTTTATTAATATTTCACAATTTCTTGATTAAAATGGGAATTTAAAAAGATATTTTCAGGGTACATTTATTTTATTGCAATTCTATACTATGAAAGTAATAAAATATTATCTACATTCAACTTAGAATGCAATTTCATAATTCTTAAGATTTTACCATTTTAAAATATCCAGAGGTGATTTCAAAGCCATGTTAAATTATATAGATTAGTAGCTATTTTAAAGGAATTAGATTTTTATTCATATATTAAAATTGTTCTATAAATGTGTGAAGTCTTCTAGGAAAGCTAACATTATGTCTTTTAAATATGTGGATAAAAATGTAGTAAGATTTATTTTATGAATAAGCAGATAAGAGAAATCTAAATGAAACAGTTGCACAGAATAGAAAGATGAATGAGAATGAAATATCTCAGTTTCACTATCTTGGACTCAGTTTTGCGTCTAATTAAAGCATAGAATAAGAAGGTATATGTAAAACCTAAATTACAGTAATACATGCAATAATTAATGATATCATGATGCATTTACATTAATTCTAACCATTCTTTGCTTCAAAAACAAACCAAGAAAAACATCATAACATCAACCCTCTGAGGGATGAACTTTTCTGTAACTTTACATTAAGTGATTCTGCACACTTCAGATATATACACTTTTTCTTTCTAGCATATATTAATCTTCTTTACAAATATTACCATAGAAGTTACTTTGCTGGGTGTTTTATTGATTTTCTATTTCCTCTTTGAAGGACCTGGCTTACTTTACTTGTTGATGTTTTCATTGATTTTCTATTTCCTTTTGGAAATGAGATGAGAGCTTTTAAAGAGGTCATGCGACTTGGCAAGAATAAGATGTTAAGTTGTGTGTGTATGTGGTTTTCCTAGGGAATTTCAGTATTGAACTTACTACTTTTCTCTCCATAGAAATTAGAGGTTTTTATTCTATCTTGTTCACCTTTGTACTGTCTCTTTACATTTAAAGTGTTATTCTACAAATTAACTTCAAAAAAAAAGTGATCATTGAATGATTTAAATGTATCACCAGTTTAATTTCTATTACAGCAAATTCTCAGAGAATAGCCTAAATGTTCTAAGGCTATTTCAGGTCTCCTAGGATGTACATCATCTTGAAGGTTGTGATGATGTTAAAAGTATCAGGCCTAAGTTCCACAATTTCTGCCATTGAAAGTAAACAATTAGTGGGTAATTTAAATTGTTTTCATGTCTATCACTCTAATTGGGAGAAAAAAATCACAGGTTTATCAGCACCTGAATTTCTGCCTTGTGTGGAATAACTATCTGAGAGAATACAAATTGGGCCTCCAAATTTCCCAAGAAAATGTAATGTTGCTACCTACAGAAACCTCAAAAATACAAATGCCATCCAACTCTCGTCAAACACATACCAGAAATATTTGTTTTCATTGTTGTTGTTGCTTTTCTTTTTTTTTTTTTTAAGGACTCTCTAGGTAGCACAGATAGTTAAGGGCTCAGATACTAACTGAGAGACTGGAGAAACTAATACATGCACAAGTACCTCAGAAAAAAGATCTGAAGATTTACTTCTAGGAGGTCACAGTCATTGAAATCCCTATGGAGCACAGTTATACTCTGATACACATAGGGTCACCATGAGTCAGAATTGACTAGTATTGTTGTTGTGCCATCAGTTCAGCTCTGACTCGTAGCGACCCCATGTACAACAGAATAAAACACTACCCGGCCCTGTGCCAACCCCATAATCCTTGCTATACCTGGGCCCATAGTTGCAGCCACTGGGTCAGTCCATCTCATTGAGGGCATTCCCCTTTTTCACTGACCCTCCACTTTACCAAACGTGAGATCCTTCTCCAGGGAATGGTCCCTTCTGACAACATGACCAAAATAGGTGAGATAAAGTCTGGCTATTCTCACTTCCAAGGAGCATTTCAGCTGCACTTCTTCCAGAACAGATTTGTTAGTTCTTCTGGCAGTCGGTGGTACTTTAAATATTCTTCACCAGCACCACAACTCAAAAGCATCAACTCTTCTTCAGTCTTCTTTACTCATTTGTCCAGCTTTAAGCACACCTTAGTCTTCAAAGAGACATCTTTGCTTTTCAGCAAAAAAGAGGATTTTGGCAGCAGATTTGCCCAGTGCAATACATCATCTGATTTCTTGACTGCTACTTCCATTGGTGTTCATTGTGGAACCAAGTAATATGAAATCTTTGACAACTTCAATTTTTTCTACATTTATCACAATGATGCTTATTGGTCCAGTTATGAAGATTTTTGTTTTCTTTATGTTGAGGTGTAATCCGTACTGCAGACTGTAGTCTTTAATCTTCATCAGAGTAACTAGTATAACAGGCATGATAATCATTCCTCCAGAACTGTGCTCTGCAATCTGGTAGTAACTACATGCAGTCACTCACTGTTTAATATGTCACTAGCATTAACTCAGATGTTCTGTAAGTGTAAAACAGACATTGGATTACCAAATAAAGTAATGGAATATATCGCATTAATAACTTTTACACTTAAAACACATTGAAATAATATTTTGAATATATTGGCTTAAACAAAATAAACCATTAAAATTAATTTTACCTGTTTCTGTTTGATGTTTTTTGTTTTGTTTTGTTTTTTACTATAGCCATTAGAAAATTTAGTAGTACCTTTTGCATTATGTTTCTATTGGGCAGTGCTTTTCTAGTCTGTGAGCTCTATTCCTGTAATAGATCTTTGGAATGCAATGCATCTGAACCAACTTATGTTAGATTCCTATCTAAATAAATTATTGAAATTAAAATTGTATGTTGTATCCTTGATAATTATGAGGTATTCTATGAAAATGTTGAATTTGAAAATAGAAAACTGTAGGTTCATACTATCAAATATTATTAGTAAATGCTGTTTCCAAGAAACCTAAAGTCCACAAAGATGTTTAGTTTTAGACCATCACTGCGATGGTCAATGGAGCACTGAACCAGAAAACTAGATAAAGCATGAACACTAAACCACTAAAGACATTCATTTCTTTTTCAGTTATATATTTTACCAGTTATAATTTCTGAAATCTAAATTCAGTTATGTTATTGAAGGAAAAATTATTAATCAACCTTTCCAAGAATTACTATATCAGGAGATCTACCCAGAAATGCTCTTCTAATGCTCATAAAGATTTCCCATAGTAAGGTTTCCTTTTGTTCTTCTTTGTGTTTTTAATGTAATATAAAAAGATGGAGTCCAAATTTCATATTAATAAATGAACACAGAAAAATTTGAAAACACTTTTACACACATATTAAAACAATATTTAAGGATTGTGACTTAAAGTTATGTATGCAAGTGTATATAATCCTAGGTGGTTCTCAAATACTTGCCTGAGAACCTGGGTTACAACTTGGTAGAAAACAATTATTTTCAGAAAGAACTCTGTGTCTATGTCTAGGAAATAAGACATGAGATTTTGGTGTCTTAAAAGAATATTCTAACTTCCAGTAAGATGCCAGAATAGGGAGAAAGACTGCACAGACCCTCTTCAACAAAGAAATGGGGAACCAATTAACACACACAGAAGATAATCCTGGACCCCTGAGACTTGAAGGGAAGGATTTATAAGTGGACTAAACCCCCACTAGCAGAAGAATTAGCATGAAAATACCAAAAAAGGAGACACACATAGCTACAGTCTTGCAGCAATCCTGAGCAAGCCTGACGGCACGGCACAGACAGCTTGGAGAGTGCCAAGTAGTGGTAAGACCTAAGAATTAACCTAAAAATCAGCCTTGTTAGGCAGGGACTGCATGGAGGACTTCTCTGGTGGCTGGGGAATAAAACACATAGCACCAGTGAAGAGAAAGGTGGGCTGAGCTGTGGCCTTTTGCCTGTCTGGAGGGTGTGGCCATTTTGAATGTTTACAGCACCTTGGCCATTTTGGATATTTAAAGAGATAGTGCTCTCCAAGATTCCAGGGGCTTAAGAAAAGGTTCTGCTTGCCAGTAACCCCAAGGACACTCTGGACCTGGATGACTGAAAAGGTGTGACATTCCCCTTGTTAATATTATACCCCACACCACTCGGTGAATGGAGGTGTGGCCATTCCCCACTCCCACCCACCTTCTGGGCCTGCAGGAACTCCATCCCAGTCTGAGTGCTCAGGTAGAGCCTGGGTGCCCTGCGCTACCCTCCCCTGATTTTTTTTTTTTCTTTTTCTTTTTCTTTTTTCTGGTTATTAGTGTGCTTCTTTTAGTCTGCTTTAAAACTGCAATTATTATTAATACAATTGTCCTTTTGACTATTATTCTTTATTCTTCCCCTCCCAGGTCCTAGTTTTCAGTTCTTTTTCTTTTCCCTGTGCATGGTTGCAAGTTTTTATTATTTTTTTTTCCCGTCATGGATAACCCTGCTCCTTGTTTTTCTTTTTTCTTTTTTTCCATTTTTTTCTTCATTATTCTCCTTCTCTACCATTTTTCTCTTATTGCCCTATACTCAGATATTGCAGGTTTTCTTGATTTTTTCTTCTTCTTTCTCCCTTTTTTTTCTTTTTTGGTTACTGTTCCTGTGTAGTTACATAATGTATATTTGTCCATCTGCTTTTAGTATTTTGATGGTTATTCAGTTGTAATTTTTGTCAAATTGAGTGGGAGAAAGCAACAGTCCCCATAAGACACAACTGCATCCAAACTTCCAGAAACTTCACTTACTGACTGAGAGCCAACACCTCCTTCTCCATCAATGGACCAATGATAAAAAAACCACCAAGAAGAGCCTGAATCACCTTTGGCTGCTCTTCACAAACAGTTAACAGAGATCTTAATATAACAATGCCACGATGTCTCAGAGACAACAAACCATCACAGTCCACACAAAGAAGCAAGATGAACTTTTAGAAAAAAGGGAACAGGATACAGATCCAGAACACATCCCTGAGGAAGAAGCAGCATTGGAACTCTCTGATAGGCGATTCAAAAGAATGATACTTAGTTATCTTCAAAGGATTGAGAGACAGACCAAAGAAAACACAGAAAAAACCCTAGAAGAATTTTAGAAGAAAATACAAGAACAAAATGACAAAGTAAATGAAAAATTAGAAATGATTCTAAATCTACAGATAGAAATCCAGAAGATTAATACTAAATTGTCAGTAATAGATATCACATTGGAATAGCAGAAGAGTAGAATTAATGCAATGGAAGACAGAATTAATGAGATTGAAGACAAATACCCAAACACTCCTTTGGAAAAGGATTAATCAGAAAAAAAAATAAAAATTAAAAAAAAAAAAAAATGAAGAAAGCCTAAGGTTCACATGGGATACCATCAAAAGGAATAGCCTACGTGTCTTTGGAATTCCAGAACAGGAAGAGAAAAATGAAACCACTGAGAAAATTGTCCAAGATCTGTTGGAGGAGAACTGCCCTGATATGATGAAAGATGAGAATATATTCATTCAGGAAGTCTAGAGAATCCCAAACAGGATAGACACCAAAAGAAAATCACCAAGACATATCATCATCATCAAACTCACCAAAACCAAACACAAAGACAGAATCTGGAAAGCAGCATGGGAAAAACAAAAAGTTACTTACAAAGGACAGCCAGTAAGAATAAGCTCTGATTTCTCAGCAGAAACCATGCCAGTGAGAAGGCAATGGGATGGTATATATATAAAACTCTGAAAGAGAAAAAAATTCAACCAAGAATTATATACCCAGCAAAATTGTCCCTCAGATATAATGGTGAATAGAGTTGAGAACCTAGATGCAGAAGAACAATAGAATTGAGAACCCAGATGCAGATGAACTAAACAATACAATCCACCAACCTGGCCTTACCGACATCTACAGAGCACTTCACCCAACAACAGCACAACATACATTCTTCTCCAGTGCACATGGAACATTTTCCATGATAGACAATATGTTAAGCCATAAAGCAAGCTTAATAAATTTAAAAACATCAAAATACTGCAAAGCATCTTATCAGATCATAATGCTATCAAATTAGAAATCAACAATAAGAAAATCAACACGAAAAGAGTAAACACATGGAAACTAAACAACACCCTCCTTGAGAAAGACTGGGTA
>NW_006921865.1:3872768-3874209 GCF_000298275.1 Orycteropus afer afer | reverse complement strand
GAAGACATGAATAGACACTTCACCAAGGAGAATATTCAAGCAGCCAACAAACATGAAGAAATGCTCATGATCATTAGCTATTAGAGAGATGCAAATCAAAGCAATGAAATACCATCTTGCTCCAGTACTAGTAGCAAAGTTCAACAAGGCACAAAATAACACATGCTGGCAAGGATGTGGAGAGACTGGGGCTCTCATACACTGTTGGTGGGACTATAAAATGGTACAACCATTGTAGGAAGCATTATGGCAATTCCTTCAAAAGTTGGAATTAGAAATACCATTTCACTTAGTCATTCCTTTACTAGGCATATATCCTAAAGAAGTGAGATCCATGACAAGAACAGACATATGCACACCCATGTTCATCACAGCACTATTTATAATAGCAAAAAGATGGAAACAACCTAGGTGTCCATCAGCCTAGGAATGGATAACCAAACAATGGTATATACACACAATGGAATACTACACAACCCTAAAGAATAATGTAGAATCTGCAAAACACCGCATAATGTGGATGAACTTGGAGGACATTATGCTAAGTGAAATAAGTCAATCACAAAAGGACAAATATTGTATTAGTCTGTTATTGTAAAAGTCAAGGAAACATTTATCTACGAAAGCACATTTTTTTCATTCGTTACCAGGTGTGGGAGGGGAGAGGAGGGAACACTATTAGGTAGATAGAGATAAGTATTGATTTAAGTGACAAGAAGGGCAATGTACCAAATGTGAATGATCAATATGGTGGCATTGAGGAAGAGAAAGACATAGACAGGTACACAGGAGGTACAGACAACAAAGATTAACCTTGTTGCACATACAGTACTGTGTCAGTGAAGGCAAATTGGGTATACGGGTGAATAGATGGGTGGACAGGCTGAACTAATAGGTATGTCTATGAAGCAGGGAGTGTACCCAAGAACATGTATAGGGTTGGCAGACAATGGTCCTATAATTTATGTGTATGATCTGAATTCCCAGGTGTACAGTAGAGTTGGCAAGGGACAAGGTTGTAGTCACTGCTTAGTCATAGCCAGCTACCCAGAGGGACCGAGTAGTTGGACCTGTGGGGCTCAGGACCACAGTCACAGGGGACATCAAGCTCAATTGGCATAACATACTACACAAAACATCATTCCACCTCCTACTTTGACGAGTAGCGAATGGGATCTTAAAGCTTGCAAGCTGCCATCTAGATAGATGCAACAATGGGTCTCTCCTCGTCCATAGTAAAGAAGAATGAAGAAATCCCAAAATTCATGGATACAATCAGTCCTAGCGACTGGTACACTATCCAATCTGTAGCCTTTATGACTATGAAACCAGAAGAACTAGATGGTGCCCGGCTACCAATGTCAACCACTTGGAAGGGGATCTATGTAGGACATCCTGGATAGAGAGGGAGAACAATGTGGAACAAAACTCAAAATCATTT
>NW_006921865.1:3866153-3872329 GCF_000298275.1 Orycteropus afer afer | reverse complement strand
AAAAAAAAAGAATATTCTAAACAAAGGATTCCAAATAGAAACCTGTTTTGTCAGCTTTTCAGCAGGTGGCTAAAGCAACAGATAACAATATCCAATCCCTTAGAAATGGGACAGAGAACAGGAGCATAATTTGGGAGAGGCAGCTACAACCTAGCACAGCTAGGCCAACCTGCTTACAGTCTGTTTACGGATAGAAGGACAGGAATCAAGCAACATGAAGTCACCAGAGAGACAGATAGGAGAGAGCCACACTGGAGAGGGGCTTTGTGTGTTTGTTTTTGTTATATGAGGGAAGGGACATTTATGTGTTTGTTTCTTTAATTATGATGGACGATTTCAAGTTATGGCCAAGGATAATCACTGTGATGATCAATGGAGCACTACAACCAGAAAATTAAATAAAGCATGAAGACTAACACCACTGAAGACATTTACCAGTTATCATTTCTGAAATCTAAATTCAGCCTTAAAAGTTGCTATTGAAGGAAAAATCATTAAACAGGAAGTGGGATTAAAAAAAAAAAAAACCTAAAAAAATCTGCACATCATTACCCATATTTGTTCTGGATCTCCACATTAAAAACCAAGACATGATCTTCAACTGGTTTCATACTAAGGTAAACATAAAGTGCTCTATAATATCATTTCCCACCCACAAGATATTTCTCGTATCACTATTAAAGAAAATGACTCTGCTAAATTTTGCTTGACTGAGGCAATGAACAATTTCTCAAGAGTTAACAATGGTATATGTTTACACAATAACACTAAGGAAAAGGAAAATATGGACAGGTGCACAAGAGGTACAGATATCAATGATAAATATTTTTACATATACAATATTGCATTATTAGTAATAACAAAAATTAATCTATAGGTTGATACATAGGTAGCAGGCAGAATGATCAAGTATATCTAGGCAAAAGAGAATATACCCATGACCCTATATAAGTTTGGCAGACAATATTTCTACATATGTATTTTTTATGTGCTATACTCACTGCCGTCAAGTTGAACATGAGTCATAGCGACCCCTCCTGGGGTTTCTGAAGCAGTATCACTACAGAAGTAGAGTGCCCAACCTTCCTTCGGAGGAGTGGCTGGTGTGGGTTTGAACCGCCAGCCTTCTGATTAGCAGTCAAATGCCTTAGGCACTATGCCACCAGAGCTCTATATAAATAGAACTAATGGGACAAAGTTATGATAACTCTTTTGCCACAGCCAAACACCCTGAAGGAGTTAATTGTTGGACCTCTGGGCTTAGGATCATGGTCACTGAGGACATCAAGCTCAATCAACATAACAAACTGCGTAAAAACACTTTTCTAAAACCTATTTTAGTGAGCAGTGACTAGGCCTTAAGAGTTTGCAAACAGTAATGTAAATGCAACAACTGGTCCTCCTCATCCACAACAAAGAAGAATGAAGAAAACCAAAGACACATGGAAACAATTAGTCCATGGGACTGGTAGACCATGGGATCCTCAGTCTATATGACCATGAGACCAGAAGAACAAGATTGTGCCTGGCTATCACTGTCAACCTTTCAGAAATGGATTGAGATAGGAGATAGTGGGTAGAGTGGGAGAAAATTGTGGAGCAAAACTCCAATCATTAAAAAAAAAAAAGACCAGGCTTACTGGTCTGATGGAGACTGGTGAAACCCTTGAGACTATGGTCCTTAGCCATCTTTTGATCTTGGAATTGAACTTGCTCCCATGAATTCCAGCTAAACAATACTCAGGCATATAAGGTGAACATTTACACCAGGTAGGTACACTCTTGAGAACAATCAATCATGGGAGTTCAGAAGGGTAGTATTTGCACAGGAAGATTGCTCAGAGGGCAGGAATGCATACAAAGGAAAGACACAGGGAAAAGTTAACCACAGAAAAGAAATGGAAAAAGAGCTGTTACATTATGGAGATTGCCATCAATGTCATGAGACAGGAATGTATATGAACTGCTTGTATGGAAAATGCATTTTCTTTATAAACATTCACCCAAACTACAATTTTAAAAAAAGACTTAATAATATTGAATGTTTGAAAAACATGTACATGACAAAAGAAGAAATATGCTCTCATTACTTCTGATTTCTTCTCAGTTACAAATCCAACCATACTTCTAACATGGACACCATTTGTAGCATGAACCTGATTAACAGGAAATTTTGGGATTTTTTTTCCCCTAGTGATCTCTAATCTTTTGTACAAAAAAAGAAAAAGAAAAATGATAAATGCATCGCCACTAAGTCAGTTGTGCTTCATGGGACTCTACCGGACATAGTAGAACAGCCCTAATGGGTTTTCGATGACAAAAACAGAGAATGCCAAAAAAAGATTGTGTTTCATTGACTATGCAAAGGTATTTGACTGTGTGAAACATAACAAATTATGAATAACATTGTGAATAGGAATTTCAGAATACTTAAAGGTACTCAAGTAGATTCTGTATATGGACCAAAAGGCAGTCATTCAACCAAAACAAGGAAATACTGCATGGTTTAAAATCAGGAAAGGAGTGCATCAGGGTTGTATCCTTTCCCCATACTTATTCAATCTGTATGCTGAGCAAATAATCCAAGAAGCTGGATTATATGAAGAACATGGCTTCAGCATTAAAAAAACCTGTGATATGCAGATGACACAACCTTGCATATTAAAAGTGAAGATGACTTAAAGTACTTACTGATGAAGATCAAAGAGTACAGCCTTCAGTGTGGATTGCACCTCGACATAAAGAAAACAAAAATCCTCACAACTAGACCAATAAGCAGCCACATGATAAAAGGAGAAAAGATTGAAGCTGTCAAGGATTTCATTCTACTTAGATCCACAATTAATGCTCATGGAAGCAGTAGTCAAGTAATTAAATAACATATTACATTGGACAAATCTGCTGCCAAAGTTTTCTTTATATTGTTAAAAAGCAAAGATGTCACTTTCAAGACTAAGTGTGCTTGACTCAAGCCACGGTATTTTCAATTGTTTCATATGCAAGTGAAAATTGGACAATAAATAAGGAAGACCAAGGAAGAATCGGTGCATTTGAATTACAGCTTTAGCAAAGAATATTGAATGCATAATGAACTGTCAGAAGAATGAACTAATCTGTCTTGGAAGAAGTACAACCAGAACGCTCCTTAGAAGCAAAGATGGCAAAGCTTCATTTCATGTACTCTGGATTTGTGATCAGGAGGAATCAGTCACTAGAGAAGGACATCAGTCTTGGTAAAGTAGAGGGTCAGAGAAAGACAGGAGGACTTCAATGACATGGATTAACACAGTGGCTACAACAATGGGCTCAAGCACACCAAAGATTGTGAGGGTGCTGTACAACCAGACAGTGTATTATTCTGTTGTACATAGAGTTGCTATCAGTTGGAACCAACTTGATGGCATTTAACAACAACATCTTTACAGAAGCAGATTGCCATTATCTTTCTCCTCTGGAGTGGGGTTGACAGACAAGTGCTCAATCACTGAGCCACCAAGGCTTATTATCTTTTGTACAACTTCCAGTTAACTTCCCAAAAGAGGTTGCTCAGTGCTGCAAACATAGTATGCTTCTCTGCTGATTGACTAGGAGAAAACTGCCCAGGGAACTACAGGAAATGGTGTAAAATGTGTTCTTACTGTCTATTAGAGAAGTACATGATTTAGAACTTTCACCATGATGAAGGAAAAAAAAAATCCTCTTTATAACTACCTCTATTTTTATACATTTCACTGATGTGTAATGTTAGCAATTATAACTTAGCCAATGTCACAGTCTTTTAAGAAAGTAACAGAGAGAGAAATAAAATTTTTCATTTTGGTGAATACACAAAGATATTACCATACCTCACAGAAAATGTCTTTATTTAATGGAATCCAAGCATTCACTAATGGAAAGAGAAAGAAGGGTTTGCTTTTTTGGTCCTCCAACCTTTTTTTATATTCTTTACCTTAAAAATAAGACCATAAATGTTCAAAATGAAAGTAGTGTATAGACTTAAGGAAAGTCAACAAACATCATGTTTTAAAATATTTCGTCTAAATCTTTAATATTCCTGCACCTCAGTTTTTCTTACTACTACTATTAATAACGAATAAACCTATCCATAATAATGTGGATAAAGATCATGCAAATTAATAATAGAAGCTAGATATGTAACAAGCATAACAGTATTTTATATGAACAATATTAATTAACAAAGAAGCCATCTCTTGACTTGAATAAATTGGTTCTAAAACAATGAAATAAAGGAAAATATTCAATAGCAGTTTGCTTACCTCAAAACTAGCACACATTGCATTTAAAAAGGCTTCTGGCTTAATTCCCAATCTCCTTCAGATGTAAAAAGAAACCTGCTCTTAGGATGTTATAAATGATATTTAGCCAATTTGTTTTACAAATGATTCCTTTAAGATCTTCAGAGATCACACAAGTAGAAAAATTCCTACTTTCTTTTTATTCCATAGCACTCAGCAATTCGTTTTGATACATACTTACACCTAACCAAAGCAATGAAAATATGTATCTGAAACCAGTTGTCAATCAAAGCAGCTACAAATCTCTAAGAGGTGGACTGCCAATTTTCTAAATATCAGAAATAATCTTCCATCAAAGTGCCTCAAAGTCTACAGATAGGAAGTATATTCTAGAGATGTTAAAACTCACTGTGAGGTGCAAAGACTGAGTTTGCATTTTCAGCTGGATAATTCTAGGTTAAAGAAATTCTGTGCCATATTTATGAACTGTTGTATTTTGACTCAACCATTACACTTCTGATATAGGAGTTAGTCGACACAAAAACATTTAGATTTCCTGTCAATTTCCCTGTCATAGGAAAATTTACATTTTTACCGTTCTCTCTTAGAAGCTCAGTGTATTACCTCAGTTAAAATATAGGGAGGAGTAAATTTACTTCAATGCATCTCCCCCATTTTATAAATTGTAATCAAGTTGAGGTCAATAGACAAAGACCTCACAGTTTATGGAAAAGTCAGGATATTTCATGCCTAATCAATGATATCTAGTCCTTTGATGGGCAGATTTTACCAGACTCAGCTGCTAACTCGATAGATGGAGGCTTAAGTCCTCCCAAAATTGCCTTGGAACAAAGGCCTGGAGATGCACTTCCAAAGAATCCCCCTAGGGAGCATTGTTCTACACTGACATATATGGGGTCATCAAATTAATAATATGTTCTCTATATCATAATGTTCTGAAATAAGATTCATTCCAACAAGTACCTGTATGACCAGAGTTTAAGTGAAGGTACCTAAGGAAGAAGATATGTTCCTATAACCTGGGTGGTATTGTTGCCATCATGGGCATGCATCTTCCAGATTCAAATTCCTGTCATTTGCTTCTTTACACGGTATTCTCTTGCACCATCTAGTGAAACCCATATGGTGAAAGACTAGTGATATGATGTAAGTTGGGTTTATATCAACCTATTCAATATTATACTTTTCTTGTATACATTTCCTTTGGTCAACGTTATTAAAAATCAAATGATAAAGAATGAAAATAGAATGAATTGCTTGATTATGCTGCCTCCTAGTGGCAATATAAAATACAGATTTGTTTAATTTGTCTCAACATCTGGAGCGTTTCTCAGCAAAGTTGCATTTGCTTTAAGCTGCATCTTAGTTAAGGTTGGTAATCAATTTTCTTGTGGAATCAGTTCATAAAGAAGCATTAAAATAAAAGTAGCTTCCCTGAACACAGGTAATGAATATGACGCCAACTATACTTAGTGATATTTTTGTTGAATAAATACCAAATAGAACTAGATTCATTATGTTTTACCTATTTTTCTCAAAAAGAACATTTTAATGTAAGAGGAAATAAAGTCTAACAATTATTGCTCTTTCCTCAAAATATTGTATTATGCATGATATAATTAAAAATCAAATAAATAAATAAACATTGGACTTGAAGTCCAAAGTTTGTGTTCTAGATCTGACTCTGCCATAGTCCATAGTCACTCAAGCTCTGTTACCTGTTTTTTTAACTGCAAAGCAATGGCACTGGGCTAGGTGATCTCGGATATCTTTTTTGCCACTACATTATATATTATAATGCAGTGATGAGTATATATTTATGTTGTTGTTGTTATGTGCCGTCGAGTCAGACCCGACTCATAGCGACCCCTCCTGGGGTTTCTGAGTCAGTATCACTAC
>NW_006921865.1:3860857-3866053 GCF_000298275.1 Orycteropus afer afer | reverse complement strand
GAAGTAGATTGCCCCATCTTCCTTCTGAGGAGTGGCTGGTGGGTTTGAACCGCCAGCCTTCTGGTTAGCAGTCAAGTGCTTTAGGCACTACGATATATTTATACAAGTAAAAAAAAAAAATCCATCATGTCATTGGCTGTCAAGGCAGATTATTAAATGAGGCTTTTCAAGGGAAATTCTGCCATGCTGTGGGAAGAGCACACATCACATTTTGAAATTAAAATGCAAGTTATTTATTATCTTTCTGGGTTTTGATCTCCAAATCAAATAGCAAAAATATCCTTGTCCATTACAAAATAACTACCTACAGTACTTGCTCCTATGGCCCTTATTAATGTATCACTACAGGGGATATATTAAGATCTGAATTATTTTGACATTTTCAATAAGGTCTGTGCTTATAAACACAAGACCACACCATATTAAAACTTATTAGCATATTATAACTGATTAGATGTTCGAAACGTACAAAGGTTATTGGTTCTGCCACCCCCTTGGGATAAAAATCTAAGGGCAGTAACAGCAATAATCTCAAATCACAGAAATGCCTTTGAGAACATGTCCTTGGTTTCACAGCACTAATTATTTAGGGGAGAAAAACATGAATAATAAAAAGAAAAATATTCCATTTAAATCATTTGAGACCATTCTTTGACACTACACTATACAGTCAGCTTACCTCATTAGTTCACCAAAAGAGTTCAAGACCTACTGGCTGAGGTATCCAAACAAAGAGGACTCAGGAGCCCCAGGAAATCTTACAATGCATTTGAATGTGTGTTTTTCCTTTGAAATGGAAAGTGCTCATAGGATACTTCCTCTTGGGTTAATAATGGGGCAGTCTACTTTCCTAGTGATACTGCCTCCGAAACCCAAGGAGGGGTCACTGTAAGTTGGGTCTGAGTCAAGGCACATAACAACAACAACATCCACATATATGTATATTTACCCACACATATATTCAAGAGATTAATAATTCAGTTCTTTAGTATAAAGACGTTTAAGAGCACTGTTGAATACAAAGATGTATGAGAAATATATTTTTAAAACAATGAGATTTTAAATTGTGTTGTTAAAATTCTACTTATTAAATGCAGCTCTCTTCAGATAAGAATAATTGATACCTTCAAACTGTGGCATTGACATATAATATTGAACATACTATGAACTATCAAAAAAATGTACAAATCAGTCTTAGAATAAATGCAACCAGACCATTCCATAGAAGCGAGGATGGGGAGACATTGTCTCACTTATTTTGGACATGGCATCAGGAAAGACCAATCACTAAAAAAGAGCATCATGGTTGGTAAAGTAGAAGCTCAACAAAAATGAAGAAAACCTTTAATGAAATTGATTTGACATATTAGCCACAGTGATGGACCCAAACACATCAGTGATCATGCAGAGAGTGCAGGACTGGGAAATATTTCATTCTGATACATATAAACTTACTATAAAAAAAAAATCACTGCCATCAAGTAGTTTCCCAACTCATAGTTGGAATCTATTCAATGGTATCTACCAACAAAAACAACATTTCAAACAAAAGATTTTTGTTGTTATTGTTAGGTTTCATCAATTTGGCTCCAACTCATAGCAACTTTATGTACAACAGAATGAGACACTGCCCAGTCCTGCATCATCCTCACGATATCTGCTGTGCTTGAACTCATCGTCACAGCCACAGTGTCCGTTCATGTTATTGAGGGTCTTCCCCTTTTTTGCTAACCCTCCATGTTACAAAGCGTAATATCCTTATGCAAGAAGTAGACCCTTCTAAAAACACCACCAAAGGATGGGAGATGAAGTCTGGCCATTCTCGCTTCTAACGAACGTTCCGGCTGTGCTTCTTCCAAGATATATTTGTTTATTCTTGTGCCAGTCCGTGGTATTTTCAATATTCTTCCTAACTACTAAAACTAAAATGCATAAATTTTAATTTGGGCTTCCATATTCATTGCCCAGCTTTCACATGAATATGAGACTATTGAAAATGTCATGTCTTGGGTCAGGCTTGGGTCTTCAAAGTGACATCTTTGCTTCTTAACACTTCATAGCTCTTTTGCAGCAGATTTGCCCAGCGCAATATGACATCTGATTTCTTGACTGCTGCTTCCATGAGCATTGATTGTTGATCCAAGTAAAATTAAATCCTTGACAACTACAATCTCTTCTCCATTTATTATAATGTTTCTTATTGGTTGTTGTTGTTGTCATGTGCCGTCGAGTCGACCCCGACTCATAGCAACCCCTCCTTGGGTTTCCGAGGCAGTATCATTACGGAAGTAGGATTGCCCAACCTTCCTTCCGATTCTTATTGGTAGCTGTGAGGATTTAAAGTTAGTCCCTCTGACTTTCTCTGTTTCTTGCCTCTGTTCAAATTTATAATCTTCAACACTCTTGGTAACTTGGCTTTAGTTACTGCTTTAACATACACTCCCACTACATCGAAACATGTACCAACTGTTCTACTCATAGGGTTTCCTCCCTTTAAGGCTTACATAAAATCCCAAACTTTTAGACTAAGCAAAAATATCTCTGCTGCTTTCTTCCACTCATTTAATCTAACCTAACCTGCTGGATCAAGTCTTCCCTCCAGCCCTCATGGTTCTCCTCTTCTCCATAATTAAATATTTAATTATATATTCCTTACATCTTTATCTGTGCTTCAGAAAGTGAATGCATGCTTCATCTTTATCCTTCAAGAACTTTAGAATTGTACAGGGAATATAGTAATATATCCTCCAGTAAATATACATTGGTTGATCATTTTTCTATAGAATTAACTCTGATTTTAGTTGTAGCATCTATGGAGACTCTGTCAAAAGAACATTCACATGTCAGCCATATAAGAGATTTTAGTTAAGAGAACATATTTATTTGCTTCAAATTAATAAATGATTCAGTTTCAAAGTATGCCATTTTAACATTAGATACTTCTAATCCATTGTATTATGGTAAATATATATTCATGTAATGGTGGATACACTTACAAGCCTAAAATATACCATGCTAGCTCTGATTTAAATTGCAACACAAAAAGGAAACAAAGCAATTCTCTTAACTGGATGTAATGCCTAGATTTGTTTTCAATGTGATGATAATGAATGAAGTAGCCATCTAAAGTAATCAGAGTATCTAAATTTTGATTCTAAAGTAGTCAGAATATCTGGCACGATTTCCTGAGATAGGAGACAAACAAATGAAAAACAACAACAACAACAAAAAAAAAAATTAAGAAGAAGTAATATGCTGCCAAAGAGTTCAACTCTACTCTTGAAAATAAGCTAGGACTGATGCTGGAGAATCTGGGGAAATTCACCATTGCATCATGGGTGCATGTGCGGTTCTAGCTGAGACACATAGTAATGTGTGTCAGTTTATTTGCACTCTAGGTATCTGTGAATATTATTTTAACTCTATTTGATCCCATGAGACTAGTCTTCTGTCTGCATTGACCAAAGCAAAGAAATTTTGTGACTACAAAATTAAGGCTTTCAAGATTTCCAAATGCTACACAGCATAAGAAAAGTCAATCATTCCACCATTTAAAAAGTTAAACTGCTCTTTGCCATCTTCCGTGTTCCACTGGAGCCGCAGCCATGAAGGTCGAACTGTGCAGTTTCAGTGGGTACAAGATCTACCCCGGACACGGAAGGCGCTACTCCAGGACCCACGGGAAGGTTTTCCAGTTTCTTAATGCAAAATGTGAGTCAGCATTCCTTTCCAAGAGGAACCCTCGGCAGATAAACTGGACTGTTCTCTACAGAAGAAAGCACAAAAGGGACAGTCAGAAGAAATTCAAAAGAAAAGAACCCGCCGTGCAGTCAAATTCCAGAGAGCCATCACTGGTGCATCTCTTGCTGATATAATGGCCAAGAGAAATCAGAAACCTGAAGTTAGAAAGGCTCAATGAGAACAGGCTATCAGGGCTGCCAAGGAAGCAAAAAAGGCTAAACAAGCATCTAAAAAGACAGCAATGGCTGCTGCTAAGGCTCCTACAAAGGCAGCACCTAAGCAAAAGATTGTGAAACCTGTGAAAGTTTCTGCTCCCCAAGTTGGCGGAAAACGCTAAGCTGGCAGATGAGGCTTTTGAATAAAGATGCAACTATTAAAAAAAAAAGTTAAAGTAAGGTCCACTAAGGCTCTTAAACCAATGATTTTCAGACTTAATCATATAGGGTATAAGATATTTGTAACTCCTTTCTGGAATGTATTGCATCTTATTTATAAACTCTCACTTCTCCAGCAAAGTACTGATGAAATTTGGCAATTAAAAATGTTAGTTTGTTTGTTTGGTATGGTTTGAAAAATACTTGAACTTTTTTTTTATTATTTCTTTTGTTATAGAACAATAGAGAGTACACAAAAACTATCACAAACTCTAATCCAGATATAACTGCATTTCAAACTATGTACATTTACTAAATATGCATACAAAAAAATAGAATTTTAAAAGATTGGGTTTAATTTTAGAAGCTTATGAATTTTAAATAAGTAATTATTGACTGATACAAATGGATTATCCTGGGAAACATGCATCAAGAAATGCAATCCTGACTGCATCATTGTGAGAAAAGGAAATGTGTGGAGACTTAGAGAGGACAGGCCCAGGGGGAGGACATCATGTCCTATATCACCCTGGTACTCCCAGAGCCAAGCAGAGTGCCTGGCCCTCAACAAGTGTTTATTAAAATAATTAATTTTATTATTATTGTCTTGAATATACTGTCTTGAGTAAATCAAGTTGAAAAAGTTGCCTATTTTGATTAGGCCAACAAGTGTCTGACAAAGAGATGAGAACTGGAAATCGAAGGACATGGCAGGATTGGAGTGAGGTAGGAATAGGATAGATGAGGAATAGACATTTCCTGTCTTTATTTTTTAAAATTTTTATTGTGATTAGATGAAACTTTACAGAGTAAATTCATTTCCCATACAGCAGTTTATACATTTTGTCTCGTGACATTGATGACAATTCCCCACAATGTAACAGTTCTCTTCACACTTCCTCCCTGTAGTTACCTCTTCCCCTGTGTCCTTCCCTCCCATACACTCCTGCCCCACTAACTGTCTCCCTGTGCAACAGCTGCCCTTCAATTCTTTCATAATTGATCACTCCAAGTAGTGTATCTACCTGATGTAAATATTCACCCCGTATGCTCACCTACTGTTTGGCTGGAAGCCACAGGA
>NW_006921865.1:3858034-3860607 GCF_000298275.1 Orycteropus afer afer | reverse complement strand
CTCTATCCACTATCTCCTGCACAGATCCCCTCCGAGTGGTTTACAATGATAGCTGGGCACCATCTAGTCCTCTGGTCTCATGGTCGTATAGTGATCACATGGTCTACCAGTCCCCTGGACTAATTGTGTCTGTGTGCCTTTGTTTTTCTTCATACTTATTTGCTTTAGACAAGGAGAGACCCATTGTTGCATCTAGATGGCCACTTGCAAGATTTTAAGATCCCAGTGGCTAATCACCAAAGTAGGATGGAGGCAATGTTTTTGTGTAGTATGTTATGTCAATTGAGCTTGATGTCCCCTGAGACCATGGTCCTGAGCCCACAGGTCCAACTTCTCACTCTATCTGGGTAGCTGGCTGTGGCCAAGAACTCATCATAAACTTGCCCCTTGTCAGTTCTACTGTACAGGTGGACATTCTTACAGTACATACAGGTATGCTTGTAGAAACATTGCCCGCTAATGCTATACATAGTCATGGACATATTATCCCCTCCTAGACATACTTGATCATTCAGCCTGTCCACCTATCTATCCACCTATAGTTCAGTGCTTGCCATCATTGACAACACAGTACTGTACATGAAAAAGAGTTCATCTTTGTTGTCTATACGCCCCATGCACCTCTCCATTTCTTCCTCTTCCTCAATGCCACCTTGTTCATCATTCACATTTGATACATTGCTCTTCTCTTCATTCAAATCAGTACTTGTCTCTGCCTATCTAGCAGTGTTCCCTCACCTCCCTTCCCACCCCAGGTAACCAACAAAGAAAGTTTCCTTCCATATATAAACCTTTCCTTGACTATTTACAATAATGAACTAAAACAATAAGTGATTGACTTATTTCACTCAGTATGTGCTGTTTTGTAGATTCTGCAGTATTCTTTAATGTTTCATGGTATTCCATTGTGTGTATGTGCCATAGTTTGGATTTCCATTCTTATGTTGATAGGCATCTACGTTGTATCCTGCCAGGATGCCAAATCTTTCAATTAGTTCCAGTAGTTTTGTTGCTGAGTCTCTTGGATTTTCTCTGTATAGTGCATATCATGAGCAAATAGGGATAGTTTGACTGCTTCCTTACCAATTTGGATGCCTTTGATTTCCCTTTCTTGCCTTATTGCCCTGGCAAGGACTTCCTAAGCAATGTTTAACAGAAGTGGAGGTAGAGGGCATCCTTGTCTGGTTCCTGATCACAAGTGGAACAGTTTCAGTCTCTCTCCATTGAGAATAATGCTGCCTGTTGGTTTTGCATTGTTGTTGTTATGTGCCATCGAGTCAGATCCAACTCATAGCAACCCCTCCTTGGGTTGCCAAGGCGGTATCACTACAGAAGTAGATTGCCCAATCTTCCTTCCGAGGAGTGGCTTGTGGGTTTGAACCGCCAGCCTTCTGGTTAGCAGTCAAGTGCCTTAGGCACTATGCTACCAGAGCTTGAGGAATGTCCCTTCTATTCCTATTTTTCTTAGAGTTTTTTATCAGGAATGGGTGTTGGATTTTATCAAATGCCTTTTCTGCACTGAGTGATATGATCATGTGGTTCTTTTCCTTTGTTTTGTTTATATGATGGATGATGTTGATTATTTTTCTAATGTTGAACAATCCTGGCATACCTGAACATGAACCCCACTTGGTCATAATATATTATTTTTTTGATATGTTGTTGGAGTCTATTGGCTAATATTTTATTGAAGATTTTTGTGCCTGTATTCATGATGGACATTGGTCTGTAGTTTTCCTTTTTAGTGATATCTTGCCTGTTTTGGTATCAAGGTTATGATTGCTTTATAAAATGGCTGTGGTAGGATTCCATTCTTCTGTATATTCTGGAATAGTTTGGTGTCAGTTCTTCTTGAACATTTGGTAGAATTCTCCAGTAAAACTTTCTGGGCCAGGACTTTTATTTTTGTTGGCAATTTTTATGACTTGTTCAATTTCTTCTTTTGTTATGGGTCTGTTCAAATTTTCTGCCTCTGTGTTAGTTGAAGTAATATGTTTCTAGAAATCTGTCCATTTCTTCTGGATGTTCAAATTTATTGGAGTACAGTTCTTCATAGTATTCTAATATTATCCTTTTTATTTCAATTGTTTCTGTTGTGACATCACCCAATTTGTTTCTTATTCTTGTTATTTGTATTCTCTCCCACTTTTTTTTTTTTTTGTTAAATTTGCCAGTAGTTTGTCAATTTTATTAATCTTCTCAAAAACTAACTTCTAGCCTTGTTGATTTTTTTTCTGTTGTCTATTTTCTGCTTCATTTATTTCTGCTCAAATCTGTAATTTCTTTTCTCCTGGTAACTGTAGGCTCTTTTTGCTGCTTTTTTCTAGTTGTTGGAGATGTTGGGTTAAGGTTCTAATTTTGGCTCTTTCTTCTTTTTTGATGTGTATTTATTGATATATATTGGTCCCTAATCACTGCTTTTGCTGAGTCTCAAAGAATTCGGGATGCTGTGTTTTTATTCTCGTTTGATTGATGGAATTTTATTTTTTATTTCATTTTTTATTTCTTCTATTACTCAGTCATTTTTAAGGAGGGTATTATTCAGTTTCTCCATGTTTGCTCTTTTTCCATTG
>NW_006921865.1:3837000-3855495 GCF_000298275.1 Orycteropus afer afer | reverse complement strand
TGATACAGTGGCTGCGATGATGGGCTCGAGTATAGCAGGGATTGTGGGGCTGGTGCGGGATCGGGCAGTGTTTCGTTCTGCTGTGCATGGGGTTGCTATGAGTCGGAAACGACTCGACGGCACTTAACAACAACAACAATTGTTTAGTTCTTCTGCATCTTTGTTGAGTGTCTTTCCAGTTTTCTATCTTTCATTGTATTAAAGTCTCTCACTATGACTGTGGAGTCATCTATTTGTCTTTCAATTCTGTTAAAGTCTGATTTATATATTTTGGGGTTCTTTCATTGGGTGTGTAGATATTTATCATGGTTATGTCCTCTTGTTCAATTGTTCCTTTTATCATTGTATAATGTCCTTCCTCGTCTCATATGGTTGTTTTTGTCTTAAAGTCAATTTGATCAGAAATCAATATTGTCATTCCTGCTCTTTTTGATTGCCATTTGCTTGATATATCTTTTTCCAACCTTGGATTTTTAGTCCATATTTGTCTTTGTCTCTAAGGTGTGTCTCTTGTAGACAGTATATTGATGGGTTATGTTTTCTTATCCAATCTGCAACTCTCTGTGTCTTGAGTGGTGCATTTAATCCATTTACATTCAGTATAATTATCAACAAGTATGAATTTGTTGCTGTCATTTTGTTGTGTTTTTTTTGTGGTGTTGCTGATTTCTTTGTTCCATGTAATTTTCTGTGCTGAACTTATTTTGTTAATAAATTGTGATATCATTTCCTTCATTGCTATTGTTTTAGTCTTTGCTAAATATTTGTGCTTGTACTCTTTTTTATTGCAATGTGAAAGTTTATCATTTTTCTTTGAGATTATCCTGTGATTTATCATTTTCTTCCCAAGTTTTAGCTTTGGTTGGTATAACTACAGTATTTTTCCCCCTTTCTGGTTTGTAGTTGTGTTTATGTTTATTTGTCAATTGCTGTCTCTGGTTCCCTAATTACAATCTTATAAGCTTATTTTACTTTGGATACTCCCATAACTGGGTTGGTTTCTGGCTTATGTTATCATGTATGTTAATGGTCAGTTGTGTTTGCTGTTGTTGGTTCTCTGTCCAAAGGATTCCCTTTATCATCTCTTGTAAGGTTGGTCTTGTTTTAACAAATTCTCTTAATTTCTGTTTATCTGGAAATGTCCTAATTTCACCATCATATCTGAGGGACAATTTTGCTGGGTACATAATTCTTGCTTGAAAATTTTTTCTTTCAGGGTTTTGAATATAACATCCTGTTGTCTTCTTGCCTGCACAGTGTTTGCTAAGAAATTAAAGCTTAGTCTTATTGGTTGTCCTTTGTATGTAACTTTTCATTTTTCCCATGTCGCTTTCTGGATTCTTTCTTTATCTTTGAGTTTGATGATGTCTTGGTGATTTTCTTTTGAGGCTTATCCTGTTTGGGGTTCATTGGATTTCTTGAATGGATATATTCTTGTCTTTCTTTGTATTAGAGAAATTATCTCCCAACAAATCTTCCACTATTTTCTCTGTGGTTTTCTATTTCTCTTCCTGTTCTGGAATTCCGATTACATGTAGATTATTCCTTTTAATGGTATCCCCATGTGACTCTTAGGCTTTCTTCATTTTCTTTTGGTCTTTTTCTGATTGATCCCTCTCCAAAGAATTGTTGAGTTATTTGTCTTCAATCCCATTATATCTGTCTTCAATGGATTCATTTCTACTCCTTTGCCTTTTCAATGTGTCATCTATTTCTGAAAATTTAGTAGTAACCTTCTGGATTTCTATCTGTAGATTTTGTATCATTTCTAATTTTTAATTTATCTTGTCATTTTTTTCTTTTTTTGTCTTCTGAAATTGTTCTAGGTTTTTATCTGTGTTTTCCTCAATTTTGTCAGTGTTTTCCTTGATCTGTCTATTGTTGTTGTTGTTCTTGTTGTTTGCCATCGAGTCGGCCCCGACTCATAGTGACACCTCCTTGGGTTTCCGAGGCAGTATCACTACGGATATAGGAATGCCCAACCTTCCTTCCAAGGAGTGGCTGGTGGGTTTGAACCTGTTAAAGATATCTAAATATAATTTTTTTTTTTTTAATTTCCTTATCAGGGAGTTCCAGTGCTGCATCTTCCTCAGGGATATGTTCGGGTCTGTATCCTGATTCCTTATTTTTACTGCTTTATGTACCTTCTTCATGTGCACTGTGATGGTGTGTTGTCTCCAAGATATTGTGATGTTTTTGTGTAAATATTCAATAGGTGGCTGAATGTTGGAGTTTTTCGCCCAAGATTTTTTGTTTTCTTCTTTTTGTTTTTAGGTATCTGAGTAAACAAGGTACTGTGCTCCTCTGTGTTCACTAGTTGACAGCACTTATGCACTCACCACTTGTCTCCTTTGGATGTGACAGAGAATGAGAGTGGGTGCACAGATCTCTGTTAGCTTTCCAGTCATCAGCCCCTGGTATGTCCATGCTGTCTTTGGCAAGTGAAGCTTGGAATTAGGTTCCTGGAATCTGAATGACAATGCTGTCACTTTAAATATCCAAATAGTCATCTCTTGTAAACATTCAAAATGGCTGTACCCTTCAGAAGATAGCTGAAAGTCCACAGCTCACTTTGTCTCCTTCTTTGCTGTTTCCTTTTTTAGTCATCAGCCACCAGCACAGTTGAACATGCAGCCCTTGGTGACCAGGGCCAATTTTTAGGTGAATTATCAGTTCTTAACACCATTTGGAAATATTCAAACTCTCTGTGCTGTCAAGATAGCTAACAGGCCGCAGCTCTGTTTGTCTCCTTATTCACTGTTTTCATTCAGGTTCTTCTACTAATTGGTGTTTAATCCACTTCTGTATCCTTCCTTTCAAAGCTCAGGGCTCCAGGATTACTTTCTGTGTCGGTGTCAATTGGTTTCTCTTTTCTTTTTGAAAAAGGTCTGTGTAGCTTCTCTGCCTATTCTTCCATATTTCTGGAAGTCCTCTTTCCCTGTCTTTTTTATCCTAATGTCCCTTCATTACTCCTTTTTCTGTCCCCCTACCTCCCAATGTCTTTTCTTCTCTACTTTCTGCTTTAAAAGACTTTATCTGCTTCCTCTATTGTATCCCATTGCTTCTGCTTATTGAGTTTTCTATCATTAGTACCTACTAACTCTATTCTCTTTCACTTACTATTAATTATGGTTTGGCATAGTATCTTGAATCAGAGTGTCAATCAATTCTTTCTAATGGACACATTTTATCAGTTTTAGATTTCAGTAAAGATATAAGAACATACGGGCAATGTCTGTAACCAGTAGAATAAAGAAATATAATGTTCTTTAGCTATTATTTTTCCTGGCCTTTAGTGGTAGTGGGTGGGGAAGCAGAGAGAATTTAACACCCAAATCATAACTAAATTCCCAAAAACAATCTTGTTACATTTGATACCATCATACTCGAAAAGCTCCATGGAATGAACATTTGTTATAGGTTTAATAATTTTCCCAATAGCAAAATTGTAGTAATTCCACAATGATTTCTGAAAAATATAACCAAAATAAAGACAGCATTTTAGATAGAATAATAACACTCTCAGGTTAAAATCTGATAATGGATTTTAGCTTTAAAAGCATTTACCAAATGAATTCAGTGGTTCAGAGAAATATGATTATAATTCTAATATTAAAATTTTCAACATGTTTAATGCGAACTTTCTATTATGGTATAAGATGCATATAGTAAAGTAAACCAATATAATTGTACAGAATGATGACTTTTCATCAATGATGTGCCTAGTTTCCAGGCCAAGAAATAAAGAATTATTTGCATCCTAGAAGCAACTTCAAACTCCCTCTTCTACTTATAGTCCCTGAAAAAGAACCACTATCCTAATTTCTAACATCATAGATTACTTTTGTCTGATTTCATACTTCACAATATGTATAGTCTTTTTTGTCTAGCTCAATAATATGTTGAGTGTTAGGGTTTAGAAGGCTTACCCTCATTGCTGTACAGTATTTAATTCATTATCCATTTTACTATTGATGACATTTAATACTTTCAATAATCTTTATTTTAGCAGATTATTTTTCTAGGAATCATGAATGGCATGGGTATGAATATGAATGATTATATCTCATAAAAATTTGATCAATATATATTCATTTATTTTAAATTAATGGGTTAGGAACTATAACTAAGTTAGGGAACTGTACCAAAACATCATCCTAAAGAATCTAATCAATTAAGAGAAATAATAAGTAATTCACTTCTCAATAATTAATGTATACAATTTATTAGTTTATAAAAACATATACAAACTTAAATGTTTAATTTAAATTATCATACTATTAAATTTAATTAATATTTACTTTAACATGATAATTTGACAATAATTACAACAAAAAATAAAGTCATATATGTAGTTTTCAGAAACATATTCATAAGAAACGAAAAATGAAACCTCAATTTGACAAGAGATTTTGAGAAAAAATCTTGGAGAATTTAGATAATCCATTTGCTTAGTTAAACTTCTTAAAAGGCTGATATAATTCCAGGCTGCATCATAAAAGTATAATATCCAGGAAGAATAATCCGGGTATACTTTGCAACTGCCAGACTCCATCAGGCAAGTCATATATTCTCCTTGCTATATCTGAAAAGCGATGTTTATAGACTTTGTTGTTCAGAGGAAAGGAATCACTTTCTTCAAAAGATCTGGGAATAGTTTCCTGTAATGAATGGTTGAAGAAACAGAATAGTTAGGCTTAGAGAATATAAATTTAGGAAACATGACAGCTGTCTTCAAATACTCTAAGAAACTAAATGTGAACTCTGGAATGGATTTAATCTAGTCTTTTGTTGAGGGTAAAACTTGCAAAAAATTAAATAACAGGCAAAAGGTTTTGCTAGGGGGAAAAAAAAAGTCCTTCCTGATAATTACAGTTGTCCAATAGTAGAATTGGCTGACTCAGAATCCTAGAACTTAAACTTCTGGAAAATGATTTTCTCCAAATCTAAGGAAATTCTACCTTACAACTGTAAATTTCAGCCGTAGAATTTGCTGACTCAAAAAGATAAAACTATAAACCAAAAAAACTCACTGGCATCAAGTTGATTCCCATTCATAGTAACCGTACAGGATGGAGTAAAACTGTTCCATAGGGTTTCCAAGGTTATAAATTTTCATGGGAACAGACTGCCTAATCTTTTTCCCACAGAAAAGCTAGTGGGTTCAAACCACTTATCTTTTGGTTAGCAGCCAAATTCTTTAACCATTGCACCACTCCAAAAAAAAATAAAAGAAAGAAAACTCACTGTCGTGGAGTGGAATATGACTCATTACGACCCCTCCTTGTGTTTCTGAGGTGGTATCACTACTGAAGTAGATAGCCCAATCTTCCTTCGCAGGAGTGGCTGGTGGGTTTGAACAGCCAACCTCCTGGTTAGCAGTCAAATGCCTTAGGCACTAGAGCTCCTTAATGCCATATATATTTACCAAATATTCAGCAATGTGTTTCTGCCTACACAGGGCAGTAAATTGGCTTTTTTTTTTTTTTTTTTCTTTTTTTTAACAAGCTATTTTTTATTACTATATTTTTCTCTCTGGAGACATAAAACTAGAAATCCTGAGGTCTCTTGGAATTTAAACTTTCAATTATTCTACATTTTCTAATTATTGAAAATTATTTTGTGTTACCTATTTTTCTGAAGAAATATTAGTATTATATGGTTACATTTTGCAATAAGTTATAAACCTTGAGAAAAATATATTTTCTTAAACAATTAAGCCTATTCAAACATTCTTTAAACTAGTGAATTACCAAACTAGTATATATCCATTGCATCAATCAAGAAGAGCCAAATTGTGCTGTAGCAGCTGACAGCCCCAAATCTCAGTGGTTTCAAATAATGAAGCTTATTTCTTGCTCACACTCCACGTCCATCACAAGTTGGCTGGATCTAAGTTCCACATCCTCCCTCATATGTGGACACACGACAGTAGAGTTGCCACATTGCAACATTGCAGGTTATTGTGGCAGATGGAGCAAATAGTCAGTCCCATGTATTCTTTCTTAAAGCTTCCACCCAAAAGAAATTCTTGTCATAGCTACTCACACTTCACTGGTTAAAGTAGTTCAATGACAAACAACTTTAATAATGGATGGAAAGACCTCTCAATTATTTCTTGCAATGATTTCTTATCAAATCTAAGGCATTTGACTGCTAACCAGAAGGTAGGCAGTTCAAACCCACCAGCCACTCCTGGGAAGGAAGGTTGGGCAATCTACTTCCGTAATAACACTGCCTCAGAAACCCAAGGAGGGGTCGCTATGAGTTCGGTCCGACTCCATGGCACATAACAATAACAACACAACAATACATAGCACACCTATGCCACAAATTGTTGTTGTTATGTGCAATCGAGTCAGACCAACTCATAGCGACCCCTCCTTGGGTTTCCAAGGCAGTTATCACTACGGAAGTAGATTGCCCAATCTCCTCCTCGAGGAGTGGCTGGTGGGTTTGAACCATCAGCCTTCTGGTTAGCAGTTAAGTGCCTTAGGCACTATGCTACCAGAGCTTATGTCACAAGAGTGCAAACTATATCTAAAGTTGAAATGAAAGATACTAAAACTCTGGAATTGGTATAGATTAAAGGATTTGCTTTCAGTGTACTAAGGAGAGTTCTTACTTACTGATTCAATGTTATTCAGTGGTTAGAACTGAATAGTTCCCTTAGAAATTGTGAGATCTACATAGTAATTTCATCCAAATACATACAAATCTTAAACAAATTATATTTAATCTGCCTCTGAGGAAGATCAAGCTGGGGAACTGATCTCTCTCTCTTTTTCACACACACACATACACACACCTGGTAAAAACATTTTGACAGTTGCAGGAACTGGGAAATTACATCAATTTTCCACATTATTTTTTCTTTCTTTCTTTTTTGCTATTTTCTGTTACTATATTTTTCTCCCAGAAACATAAAACAAAGCTAAAAATCCTTTCTTAAAAAAGAGGAAAACCTCGCCGTTGAGTCAGATCCAACTCATAGCGACCCTTCCTTGGGCTTCCCAGGCGATATCACTACAGAAGTAGATTGCCCAATCTTCCTTCCAAGGAGTGGCTGGTTTGAAAGACCAGCCTTCTGGTTAGCAGTCAAATGCCTTAGGTACTACACCACCAGAGCTCCTAGGTTGTCTTTATTTCACTAAAATTCTACTTTGGTAAGAAACAGTAAAAAGCATAGTTGTAGATAGTGTTATCCTAACACTATAACGGGAGCTCTGGTAGCATAGTGGCTAAGACACTTGCCTGCTAACCAGACGGCTGGCGGCTCGACGGCAAAACAACAACAACAACACTATAACATTCAACACGAGGTATTTTCTTTAAGGCAACTTAAAAGAAAGTTGGCTGCTATCTGTGCAATTGTGATCCTTTCAAAATCATTTCCTTCATGCCTCAAATATTTGCCTATTTCTCTATTCATTTATTTTCTTACATTTTCTTTCTTTTCACTCCTTCTCCAAATATGTGTCTGTCTTTTGTTTTAATAATCTATATTTTAAAAGATACTGCCTTCATCCTTGCTTGTCCTGACAGATTCTCATGAAGCCAGTTTATATAATTAACAAATACATATGGTGTGTTGCCATGTGTTAATAGGAGGCTAGGTTTAGGAATTTAGTAGTAAACAAGTTCCTTCCCTTAAAGAAATAACAGTCCTGGGGTGGTGGGGGGGGGAGGTGATGGCAAATAGGCTGTTATAATGAAAACCAAAAAACAAAAAAACAAACTCACTGCCATCAAGTGGTTTCCAACTCACAGCAACCCCCATTGGGTTTCTGAGGCTGTAAATCTTCATGGAAATAGATCACCCAATTTTCCTTTTGCAGAGCATCTGGTGGGTTTGAACCTCTGACTTTCTCATTAGTAGTCAAGTCCCTTAACCACTACACTATAAGGAGCTACCAGAGCTACTTATAATGAAGTACTACGTAAACATAAGCATGTTTCCCATCTTCATTATTTCCTATGCCCCAAGCATTTCATCAAGATTAGTCACAAATGGGAAAATACTTAGCATTGGTTCCCTAAAGTCTGCCCCATGACTGATGTTAACTTGAGTATCTAAATTTCTTAATGGGGGCTTCATTACAAATATGGACTCATGGGATCTTCACCAGGAATTTCATATTGATAAGAGTGAAATGAGTCCCAGGGGATCTTTATTTTTCTAAAGCTTCCCAGATGATCCTGTTACACAAACAAGTTTGGGAACTCCTGTGTTAGAAGAGTGAGATAGCTTGTCCTCATATAAACAAACAAACACAAAAAATAGACAATGAAGAATATTTTAATGCAAATG
The DNA here is from genome assembly GCF_000298275.1 of Orycteropus afer afer. Lineage (NCBI taxonomy): Eukaryota > Metazoa > Chordata > Mammalia > Tubulidentata > Orycteropodidae > Orycteropus > Orycteropus afer. The sequence goes on along the minus strand of NW_006921865.1, from coordinate 3,847,184 downwards.
AATAAGGGCATACCTGTGTACTTCACAAGCCCCCAAAAAAGTCAGAAATAACTTTAGCCTAATTTTTAAAATGAAAATTTTGTGAATAATTTATGGAAAAGGGCATGTGTTTTAACATTAAGTGATAAAAACAAAGCAACATCTAACTTGTATTGTAGCATATGAATGATAGAATGATAATATACAATAGAAGAACTAAACTGTTGACTACTATCAATTATGACCAAAATAACTTTAAATGGGTGAAGAATTTATACAAACACATTACAAAATAGGTGAAATTAAATATACATAATCAATAATCTATATGATATTGAAGGAAATGAGAATTCTTAAAGGATAATTAATCCTGTTTAAGAGTTATGGGCCTTATCTAGTATGGATAATGCCCTGAATAAAATGGATCAAAATGGATAAACAAGAGAAACAAGAAGTAATCAAGTTTAAGAAAGAGGCATTTGGGAGAGCTAAAAAGATTATAAAATGAAGTTAAGGAAGTGGTAAGTAAATCAATATATGTATTAGTGATGGGCAAGGAAAGAGAGATTGCAAAGAGTTTAAAGTACTTGCTAAGGCATTTTTCAAGTGCGGGAGGAACTGGTACAGAAAATTTATTGGGCAAAAAGAAAGAATGTGTATCTCATACATAACCACATAGCTAAGTGTCCAGCTTATTCCCAGAGCTGAATATGGGAATTCAACTAGCAAAGTGGGGTTTGGGAGAGGATCATTTAAATTCTGTTCTATGTCCAGGACTCAAGCCCTGGGAATAGAATATCCATCCACAAAGAAAGGAATTGCAAATATTAGATACAAATCAGCTGATGGTGCAGAACTAGAAGGCATCAGGCAAAGAAAAAAATACAATAAAATTCAGCAACACATAAATAAACTAGTGAGCTAGGAGAGACTATACAGTTCCAATAAATCTGTAAAGCCATGAAGTTAATCTTTAGGTTGAAACCACCAGAGCTATTGGGTATTACATAAAAGAATGTATATATTAATTCATCAGAAATCAAAAATAAATTTTAAAAAAAAAGCAATATACAATTTATCAAACCCAAAGCAACCAAGTGATTTAGGGTTTAGTGAGAAATAAAGGTGAAATTTTGGCCATAGTTTTGAAGTAGAGCATATAATTCCAAAATATATCAAATGCTCTCCATGTAGAAGAACACAGATTAACACTCTATGCAAGTTTGAGAATTAAGTCTAGCTTTGGAAAATTATGGACAGTGTGGGTGACCTCATTAGGAGATTGGTCACATTCCATTGTGTGACATCTGACACTAACTGTTTTTAAACACAGGCCTGCTTCTTCTATTATTAATTTCTACCTAAGGGCAAATGCCAAGAAAACTTGCTTTAGTTTTTGCCTCCTGCTGCCATTTCAACTGTCAGGAACAGCAGGAGCCAAAAATGAAAGGCACCACCTTAAAGAAAGGCTGTGCCACAGTGTCATTTTTAAAACTGACAGCTTTGTGCAGTCGCATATCTTAAGGAAAAGGGATTGTCACTTGAGCCTCCCATTGCCACTCCGACAAAGGAAGACATTCACCCATATCCAAAGGCAACAGTAATTTAAAAATGGCAAATAGAAATATATTTGCAAATGGCAAGTGAGAACTTCTTTAACTCAGTAACTATAAGACATTGTGGCATAGGAAATTGCTCAAAGTTTACTCATCTAAGAAAAATTGGGAAAACAGATTTTTATTAAACAAAGAGAATCTGATTTACAAAGTGAATGTGCACATAGTCAGTCAAGATAATAGCACAATCCTAGGACTTTTTTTTAACTTAAAAATAAATAAATAGAGGAGAAACTGTATTAGCTCTGCATTTTGTAGAAGTGTTAATTAGGGATTCAAGATGTTAAAATGAATAGAGGTGGTAATTGCTTTAAAATTAATTGTTAAATAAAGGATAATGTTCTGGTTACCTAGTGCCTCTCTGACAGGAATACACCACAAATGGGATGGCCTTAACAAACAGGAGTTTATTCTCTTACACTTTGGAGGCTTTAAGTCCAAGTTCAAAATGCCAGGCTCTAGGGGCTGGGTGAAAGCCCCTCAGCCTTGGGTTTCAGCTCTGTCCCCAGCTCCCAGCCCACTGAAGCTAGAGGTGTTTCTTCACTCAGACAGCTGCTGGCTGCTGAGGCTGAGAAGCCCAAGGTTGACAAATAAAATAGCACAGTCCCGATGTTACCAAACCACATGGCAGGCCATTAACTTAAGTCCATTGTAAGTCCCAAGCTTGGCAGAGCATAGCAGGCTGCTGAGCAATGACACGGCTACATGCATGGTCCAAGCGTGCCATAGGCTAGAGACCATTCTCAAAGTTTCTCCTTATATACAGGAAGCAGACCACATACCCAAAGGCAGCTACTCAGCTGCTCACAGTAGATTCCACCATGGTGTTGATTACCAGTCTCATCATGGGGAATACTATATCCAACTGCCCAGCCACTCAACCAGGCCTAGCCAAGTTGACACACAAACATAACCACCACAGATACATATATTTAAAAATGGAGCTCTGAAAGCATAGAGTCTAAGGCATTTGACTGCTAACCAGAAGGCTGGTGGTTCAAACCCACCAGCCACTCCTCAGAAGGAAGGTTGGGCAATCTACTTCCGAAGTGATACTGCCTCAGAAACCCAAGGAGGGGTCACTATGAGTCAAATCGACACCATAGGAGTTAGAGATATTTGAAAAAGTAAATTTATTTTCAAACATCAAGAGTCACTGTTAAGAAAGAGTCAAGAGGATCCTGGAATTATTTCTTTTCTCTGAGCTCAGCTGATGTAAAAGAAGCAGAGAAGTAGAATAGTTGTGATAATGAGGCATGTTTTTGGAGGCATAAATGTTGTGTGATAAGTCTACTACTTGAAAGGAAAATCATATACCCTTTTTCCTTCAAATAATTGTTGTCAGAAAATAAAAGCATTTTGGAGAAATACAAATTAGCATCATTACTGATCTTATTTTATAATGTAAAAAATGCATGGCTTCAGTTCATTCCTCTGTGAGAATAGATAGCATTTTTACATGCAAGAAAACAGCAATAAAAAAAAGTTTGGGTGCTGTTCAAGGCTAAATTATTTGAACTGCAAATGAACAAGGAGTTTAGGATAGAGAGGGACAGGGCAGAAGGAGAGCTGTTAGCTTATGTGACCATCTTCCTCTGCTTTGTTACAGTCTACCAGAATGTGGGCAGTAATGAAGCTAAGCAATAGTGGTGCAGATAGAGACCAAACATATGATATTATCTAGTGGAACTAAAGGTAAGCCCAGTTTAATCAGAGAATCTAGAAAGAACTGAGGAAGCCTCATCTTTCCTCCTAAACTTCATATATAAATTAAAGTTATCAGAGGAAAGTCACAATCACCAACTGAAATAACTAGCTAGAATACCTAGAGGAACAAGTTATTGTTGTTGTTAGGTGCCGTCGAGTCATTTCTGAGTCATAGCAACCCTTTGCACAGCAGAACGAAACACTGCCCCATATTGTGTCAGCCTCATGATTCTTGATATACTTAAGCCCAAGGTTGCAGCCACTGTGTCTATCCATCTCATTGAGGGCCTTCCCCTTCTTCGTTGACCCTCCACTTTACCAAGCATGATATCCTTCTCTAGGGAATGGTTCCTTCTGATAACATGACCAAAGTAGGTGAGACGAAGTCTGGCCATGCTGGCTTCCAAGGAGCATTCTGGCTGCACTTCTTCCAGGACAGATTTGTTAGTCCTTTTAGCAGACTATGGTACTCTTAGCATTCTTTGCCAACACCACAACTCAAAAGCATCAACTCTTCGTTGGTCTTCCTCATTCATTGTCCAGCTCTCATATGCATAAGAGACGACTGAAAATACCATGGCTTGGGTTTGGCACACCTTAGTCTTCAAGGAGATATCTTTGCTCTTCAACACTTGACAGAGATATTTTGCAGCATATTGGCCCAATGCAATGCATCGTCTGATGTCTTGACTGCTGCTTCCATTGGTGTTGATTGTAGAACCAATAATATGAAATCCTTGACAACTTCAATCTTTTCTCCATCCACTGTGAAGCTGTTTATTGGACCAGTTGTGAGGATTTTTGTTTTCTTTTTATGAAATTTTAATCCATACTGTAGACTGTAGTCTTTAATCTTTGTGAGTAAGTGCTTCAACTCATCCTCATTTTCAGCAAGCAAAGTTACGTCATCTGCGTATCACAGATTATTAAAGAGTCTTCCCCCAGTCCTGATGTCATGTTCTTCTTCATATAATACTGCTTCTCAGATTATTTGCTCAACATTTAAATTGAATAAATTTGGTGAAAAGATACAACCTGATGCACTCCCTTCTTGATTTTGGACCATGCAGTATCCCCTTGTTCTGTTTGAACCACAGCCTCTTGATCTATGTACATGTTCCTCATGAGTACAATCAACTGTTCTGAAATTCCCATTCTTATGGATCTCTTCAGAGTCTCTTCTGACATCCATTTTGGTCTTTCATTCCTTTCCTGTCTTTTTAATGACCTCTTGCTCTCTCCATGGATGATGTTCTTGATGTCATCCCACAATTCCTCTGGTTTTTGGTCACTGGTGTTCAATGTATCAAATCTGTTCTTTAAATGGTCTCTAAATTCAGGAGGGATATTATCAAGGCCATATTTTGGCTCTCGTGGACTTGTTTTAACTGTCTTCAGCTTCAACCTGAATGTGCATATGAGCAGTTGAGGGTCTATTCCACCATCAGCTCTTGGCCTTGTTTTGGCCAAAAATAGTGAATTTCTCCATCACCTCCTGCCACAGATGTAGTAGATCTTTTTCCTATGTATTCCATCTGGTGAAGGCCACATGTAGAGTCATCGCTTATGTTGTTGAAAAAAAGTATTTGCAATGAATAAGTTGTTGATCTGCAAAATTCTATCATGCAATCTCCAGCGTAATTTCTTTCTTGAAGGCCATATTTTCCAAGTACCAGTAATTCTTCTTTGTTTCCAACTTTTGCATTCCAGTCGCCAGTGATAATCAACACATCTTGACTGCATGTTCAGTCAATTTCAGACTACAGAAGTTGGTAGAAACTTCAATTTCCTCATTGTTGTCTTTGGTGGTTGGTGCGTAAATTTGAATAATAGTAATAGTAACTGTCTTCCTTGTAGGTGTATGGATATTATCCCATCACTGACAGCATTGTGCTTCAGGACAGATCTTGAAACACTCTTTGTGACGATGAATGCCACACCATTCCTCTTTGTCATTCCCAACATAATAGATCACATGGTTGTCTGATTCAAAATGGCCCAAACCAGACAATTTCAGCTCATTAATGCCTAAAATATCAATCTTTATGCATTCCATTTCATTTTTGACAACTTTCAGTTTTCCTAAACTCATACTTCATACATTCCATGTACCAATTATTAATGGATGTTTGCATCTGCTTCTGTTCATTTTGTGTCATGCCCCATCAGCCATTGGAGGTCCCAAAAGTTTTACTCCATCCATATTCTTAATGTCTTGTCTACTCTGAGGAGTCAGTTCTTCCCCAGTCAAATTTTGAGGGCCTTCCGACCTGATGGGCTCATCTTCTGGCACTATATCAGACAATGTTTCAGGACTGTTCATAAAGTTTTCCAATAATATATCAGATAGTGTTTCACTGCTATTCATAGGTTTTCACTGGCTAATTGTTTGGATGGCCTCTTCCTTCTTCTGAGTCTGTCTTAGCCTGGAAGCTCTGCTGAAATCTACCCACCATGGGTAACCCTGCTGGCATTGTGCAACTCAGTGGCATAGCCTCCAGCCTCATAGCAACACGTAAACCACCACAGGATGAAAAACTGACAGACAAATTCTTCTCCCTTAGTTGTTCCTAACCCCTCTGCATCTGCCTACCTCTGGCAATGGCGTTAAAAAAGAGCTGCCCACAAATGAAAAACAGCCCCGATTCCTGGCCTACCTACCTCAGGCCCCACCCTTAATGTAGAGCCACACCCAAGCAAAAGGAACAAGAGCCATCCTCTATCCTGAGAAATATATTGTAATCTGATTCTGATCTACAGATTCATCCATACAATGAAGAAAGCTGCAAGAATTTATCTTCAGAAAATCATTCAGCAGGTGAAAGATTCCTTTTGTTAAGTCAATGCTGCAGATGGATTTGAAAGGGTGGCTGGAACAAGTTGCTCAATAATTTAGGAGCAGTTTGTTAAGACCAGAAAAAACTCACTGCTGTCGAGTCATTTGTGTCTCATAGTGACCCTTCCTCGCGTTTCTGAGGCGATATCTCTATGGATGTAGATTGCCCAGTCTTTCTTCCGAGGAGTGGCTGGTGGGTTTGAATTTCCAGCCTTCTGGTTAGCAGTCAAATGCCTTAGGCATTACACCACCAGATCTCCTTGTTATGACCAGAGTGGTGTAGAATTACCTGGAACAACTTCCTTGGCACTCTCCAAACTGAAGATCCCCTAAGAACATCTTCATTCAAGCAGTCAAGCAATTTAGAAATTACATGGCTTTTGCCTATCATTGCAGGTTCTGTTCTGCTCCTTTCAGTTCTCCCAGCCCCTGGGTTTGCCAAATCACTGGCTATTTAGCACATGAAATAAGAATCTCTGTTTTCTTGATAAGGGATGTCTGGTAGTGTAGTTCAGGTGTTTGGCTGGTAACCAACAAGTTGGAGGTTAGAATCCACAAATGTTCCAAGGAAGAAAAACAGGCAGTCTACTTCCATGAAGATTTTCTGCCTTGGAAACCCAATGTGGGTCATTATGAGTCACAATTGACTCAATGACAGTAAGTGAGGGTTCTCTTGATAAATCAGGGAAAAAAAAAAAAAAAAACAGTTGTTATTAAATATATTCCAAGTCAGTGTAACTCCATGTATATCACAGTAGACCCCTACAGGGTTTTCAATGAGTGAGAGGTTCTCTTGATAAACAAACAAACAAACAAACAAACAAAAAGTTTTGTTGAATAGATTCCAGCTCAAGGTAACCCCATGTGTGTCACCGTAGAACACTTTAGGGTTTTCAACGCCTGTAATTTTTCAAAAATAAATCACCAGGTCTTCTTTTTCTTCTTTTGAACATTTTATTGTGGTTCAGATGAAAGTTCACAGATCAAATTAATTTTCTCTTCAACAATTTATACACACCTTGTTTCCTGACATTAACTGAAATCTCCTCACTTCCTCCCTGGTTTTCCACTTCCATTCACACACCTTTCCTGCTTTCTGAACTTTGTTTTTGGGTAAATGCTGTTCTTTTGGTGTCTCATAAGGTTAATTGTTCTGAGAAGCACATTCCTCATGGTATTATTGTTCACTTTATAGGCCGTTCTATTGTTTGGCTGAAAGGTGATCTCCAGGAGTGGGTTCAGTTCCATGTTTAAAAGCTGCTTAAGGGCCTTAATCTCAGGGGCTTCATCAGTCGCTATCAGATCAGTAAGTCTGTCTTTTTTTATGATTTTGAATTTTGTTCTACATTTTATTCCCACTTGGTCAAGACCTTGTATTGTGATCCTGATCAGAGTGGTTAGTAGTGGTGACGGGTCACCATTTGCTGCTGTCAGGCTAGTGGAGATTATAGTTCACGTGGTCCATAAGTCATTAGGACTAATTGTTTCCTTGAATCTTTAATTTTCTTTACTCTTCTTTGCTCTTGATGGGAAGAGATTTATAGTTGCATTTTTGATGACCACCTGCAAAATTTTAGGACCCCAGTCACTGTTCACCAAAGTAACATGTAGAACATTGTCTTTTGTGGACTGTATTATTCCAATTAACCCAGATGTCCTCCAGGAGTGCAGGTCTTTCTTTCAAGGTACTGCTGCTTGAATTTGAACCATCAACTTTTCAGTTAGTAGTCAACCACTTAACCATCTGTGCCACCAAAGACTTTTTCTATTCACAGAAGCTGTCTTTAAATTATTAATCAGACATTGGGAAGTAAATTAATTCTCCTTGACCATGATTCTCTGAAGGCAAGTTAACAAATTTGAAATTATATATGGTCTTTGACAATGAGAAAAATCCAAAAGTATGTCTTTCAAAAATCTACCATGTATTAGTTTTATGTCTCACATCCTAATATAAGGACAATAATACCAACCTCAAAGAATGTGTGAAGGTAAGCTACATAAAGTACTTGACACTTAAGCACACAATGGATGGTTACTTTAACTAATACGCCTTCACTTAAAATATCTGATAAGAAGAAAAATAATAAGTTAGGTCTAATGGAAGTAGCTCTTTACCTACGAGATAGTGATATAAAAATTTAATAGAGGTAGAGGTTGGTTAATTTTTATGTTTTAATTCATTTTCACATCAAATCCCCTGTTGAGTGAGTCAAGTATTATATCTCCAGTTGTTCTCATTCACCAGAGACAGAAATAAATCAGATTGATGATGATCTGCATGCCTGCCTTGTGTCCATAAGATCTGGGCTGCCCTAAAGCAGTATATCAATTTTCAGTTCTTGCAAGACAGGAGAGAATGAAGAATCCTGTCTGCATTATGTTTGCCTCTATTTCAATGTCTTCTTCTTCCTTGTGTCTTGAATGCTTATGTGGACTGCCCCTTCTTGGCCTACCAACTGCATGGTTTCCTTGGCTTTTGAGAAGTTACATAGCTTTGACCTTTTACTGTTACTGACTTTTGACTTCTTGATCCACTCCAATTTTAGAACCTTTTCAACTCAGTTCTAAGTTTAATTCTCATCTTCAGATTTTACTCTCTGTGTAGAGGTATCTAGGTCAGCTGTTGCCCATGGATCAGTCTGACAGCTGCAGTTTATACTCCATGTAGTTCGAAATTTTAACAATTGGGGGTGGACACATTTGTGTCATGATTCCTAAAAGATTTAAATATAGATTCCATAGTGTATATTATTAGGTTTTATAATGAGGGGAACTAGTTCAATCACTGCTACATCATGCATTAAACACTTCCTGTTTGACAAGTCACAATCAATTTTGTGTTTCCTTTTGGATATTTGCCACATCTGTCATTTATTTTGGAGATTCTAATAAAAATGTGTTCAATACATGTTTGATCTCCTTATAAATTAACAATCCTATTGTCCTTTTATATCTTAAATAAAAATAAAACATTGTTTTCTATTCTTTTTCCTGATTTTCATATTTAGATCATCTAGAATGTTACACAAACCAAGTGTTTTTCAGTGTTTAGTGAGTTAACATCCACTCTTCTGAAATTGCACTGTTAATAACCAAACCAAAAAAACTTGTCATCGAGTCAAACCCTACTGTTAGCCACCCCTCCTTGGGGTTCCGAGGCAGTATCACTACGGAAGTAGATTGCCCAACCTTCCTTCTGAAGAGTGGCTGGTAGATTTGAACTGCCAGCCTTCTGGTTAGGAGTCAAATGCCTTAGGCAATATGTTACCAGAGCTCCTTGTTAATAACCAGATATGACATTTTAACTGTCTTTCTTCTTCCTCACTGTCCATGTGCCATGCGAGGACTTAAATGTTGGACAAATATAAACAATCAAATAAGTAACCAAGAAAGGAGAATAACATGACAAAGATTTAAGGAGCACATAGGCGGGTTGTCAGTTTCAAAGACAATTCAATCTTTCCAAATACCAGCTAGGCACAGAGGCAAAAAAAACAGAGTAGAATCAGGAAACAAGGGAGAGTAACCACAAGGAATTTTAGAAAATGGAGTGAAAATTGAGTTAAACATGATGTTCAACAGTTGCTCAAAAAATTAGTACTTGAGGATCTGATACTAGCAAAAAGCCATCATATCCACCCTGGACAAAGGATTTTCCAAATATTTTATCTAAGAATGGGCCCTTATCTCAGAACCCACTGGTGGAAGCCAGAGTGGACACCTTTCTGGTGCAGAGAATCAGAAGGTAGAAAAGCACAGACCATCCTGATGGCAACACTGAAGATATTAAAAATTGATACTAAAAATCTTTGTTTCCTTGCTTCTTGTAGTCTTCAATCTCTATTTTCTTTAATAGATCTGTTTCCTCTCCCAACCTTAAATTTGGACATTACATATATATATATATATATATATGTAGTTGTTGTGCCATCAAGTCAGACCCGACTCATAGCGATCTTTCCTTGGGTTGCTGAGGCAGTATCACTAAGGAAGTAGATTGCCCAACCTTCCTTCCGAGAGTGGCTGGTGGGTTTGAATCGCCA
>NW_006921865.1:3828067-3836320 GCF_000298275.1 Orycteropus afer afer | reverse complement strand
TCTATTCAACCTCAAATTTAACATATCAGATAGTAAACCCATAATGTATAAAATCATCTCAATTAATTTTTAAAAAAGAGAATGGAAGGAGGACATTTATAGAATCTTGTAACTAAAAACTAACAAGACTCAATCAGATACTGGTGTTCAAACAACAGTGTTGGTGAATTACCCTCTTCCTTCAGTAGGCTCCATTTTCCTTTTTGTGGACCCCTTTCACAATCAGGTTCTAAGTTCATGGTAGTTCTTGTATGTTTCAGAATTACATTCTCTCATGTGATACCAGAAGGAAGAGAACCCAATGAAAGGCCAGGAATTGAATCTCTGTTCCTGTCTTCGGTTAAATGCCTGTTCCCAAAAGAATAATTGGAATCAGAAAGAGACAATATTAATGCTCCAGGCCCAGACCACAAGACACAGAAAGAAAACATGGCTATGAGTGGGATAAGGTTGATTCCCCAAAGGATAATTGAAATGTCATTATTAGAAGTAGGAAGTAAACGCTGGGCAAAAAAAAGCAGATTATTTCTAAAATGGTTCCCTTTTCCCCTTTTCTGTCTATAGAATTGTACAGTGATTTTTCTTGACTAACTTTTCTGAAATATGCCATCCTTTTAATTCTTTATTTTAACACACTACTTTCAATATATAATTTATAATAATTATAATCATTTTTCATTTATTATCTAACACTCTAAGTTCCATGGGGAATCTTGATTTTTTTAAAAAAGATGTAGTGTCTAGCACAAACCTTGGCACATAAAAAAAATAAAATTAGAAAAATAAATAGAAAGAATTGCATAAGATACACACAGAAAATGTCTAGAAATGCTTTCAAGCGTTAATAGATATAGTCAGTGTGATGAATTTCTAGTCAATTATTCCCCCTTTTTCTTTGATTCCTAAATGTCTAGGTACACAGGAATTACTTACAGTTTTATTTTAATTTGTTTCTCTTCTTAAACAATACCACGTGTTCTGGAGGATTTTCTCTTAAGAATAAAGATGTGCTCAGATTTGTCATGCATAAACTCTTTCAGTTTATTGTAAGGAAGTCATGTCAAGGCATGCAAGTCAAGATGTCTATTTAGCACTGGAAAATTAGAATGAACAATTACAATGTTAGTTTAAGTGTTAGAGTCCAAATTTTTAGACTTCCGGCATTTACCTTTAACAAGTGGTCTCAGGGAAGAGGCTTGACCACTCCTTAAACTCAGAGGAGGTCGCTTGTAGCCACAGTCCAAGGTCAATTGTAGTAAGCAGTATCTCAGCAGGTTTCTCAGTGTTCAGACAGAGAGTCAGAGAGACTTTTTGCATCTGTCGTCTCCATAATTGAGCAGAAATCCATGGGTTTATATGCGCTGTGTGCTGTCATGTTCAACTCTAATTGGTATGTTTTATTGCCAGTTACAGAATTATTGTATGACATATTTATGTTTTGTTAATTTATATTATGTTTTATTGTCAATTAAGGAATTGTTGTGACATATTTATATTCTTGTTTACTACATGTTTCAAGGCCAAGTTAATTGATTAAAAATCATGGGAATTATTTAGTGACATATAAATGTTTTTTTTAATTTATAGGGATTTGATTATGCTATATTCTGCTATCCCAGAGTGAAAGCGAACAGCCTAATTTCAGGTTATTTACGACCTACTTCTCAAACTTCTATTATCTATTTTCAAAGTAAGAACAACTTTCTAACAAATTGCTATTAATAGTTAGAAAGAATTGTAGAAATATACATGTTTCTAAGTTCAGAAATTGCTTCTAACTTCACATGATTAATGACTTGTACATAGGTGTATCAAAGCATTATAAAAATATCATGCCAATATAAAAAACATTATAGAAGCATACATGATTGTAACTTAATGTTACATGTATTTTTTAAAAAGTACAGAATCAGAGGAGATTTGAGAGCATACAGAAAGCATATGTAACACCACATTTTAACATTGGTTTTAAATTTTTTAAAAGCTTTCCAGTATTACTGAATTGCAAGGGGAAAGGTGTTTTTCAGGGAACATGTTGTAGGTGTTTCAGATAAAGATCAAAAGAAAGTGGATTGGGTAGAGCCAAAAGAATTGGAGACTGGAAAAAAAAAAATACATCCCTTTAAGAGCTGCCATCCCATTCTGATATTTGAATATCAGTGGTATAGCTTCCAGCATCACAGCAACACAACAGCCACCACTATATGACAAACTGTCAACCAAGTGATGGTTCTAACTCTAAGGACTATATGAAGAAGAATGTGGCATCAGGAGTGTAGGAAGACATATAAACAACCTGCAATATGCATGTGACAGAACTGTGCTTGCTGACAGTAAAGAAGACTGGTAGCATTTACTGATGAAGATAAAAGACTAGATAGAACCTTTAATATGAGTTATACTTCAGCATAAAGAAAACAAAAATCATCACAACTGGAAAGACAAGCATTGTGGTAAATGGTAAAATATAAATGAAGTTATCAAGGGTTTCACTTTATTTGGGTCCACAGCCAATGCCCATGGAGGCAACTGTCAAGAAATCAAACATATTTAATTGGATATATTTGCTGTAAAAGATCTCTTGAAGTGTTAAAGCAAAAATGTCACCTTGAGAACCTGCCCCAAGCCATTGTATTTTCAATTGACTCATGCATGTGAAGTTGGACAATGAGTAAGGAAGACCAAAGAAGAATTGATGCATTTGATTTATGGTGTTGGCATATTTGTCTTGAAAGAACTACACTGAGAATACTCCTTAGCAGCAAGGACGGCAAGACTTTGACTTACTTTGGATATGTTATCAGGAAGAACCAGTCCCTGGAGAAGGACATCATGCTTGGTAAAGTAGAGGGTCAGAGAAAAAGAAGAAGAACACCCTCAACAAGACTGACTGACAGAATGGTTTCAATAATGTGCTTAAGCATAGCAACAATTGTGAGGATGGTGCAGGACTGGGCAGTGTTTTATTCTGTTCTGCATAAGGCCATTATGAACTGAAACCAACTCAATATTACCTAACAACAACAATATCCCATAAAAATTCAAAGGGCCTGTGGTAGTCGGGGTTATGTGTCAATTTGGCTGGACCATGATTCTGAGTAGTTTAAGCAGTTGTGATGTGGTTATTCCCATGATGAGATCTGATGCATATGCTTTGAGCAGTCAATCAGTTGAGATGGAATTTCCCTAAGGGTATGACCTGCTTCCAATATATATATACATATGGACATTTTTAAACTTTTGATAGGACCAGCATAGGTCTTTGGTATCTGGGAAGTATGGTTTAAGTTATGGGTCGCTGAGCAAGCCACTCAACTTGACATCTATAGGGGGGTTTCAGCGAGTCCCTATCACATGTGGAGAGTTGTAGGATGGTTATGGGCATCAAGCATTCTCTATTTTCTTTTCTTCATGTTTATCACTGAAAATTTTCCCTTCTTAGCTTTCCCTTAAACATTTATTTCCTTTCATATTTATATTAAATCCTTGCCATGTCATGCTTGAATTGCCTCAATAAATTTATTACTTAAGTTAGCACACTTGTGCACATGTAAGCATCTGCCTTATAATTTCATCCTTACCAAAACTCTGACATTGTGGGATGGCTCTCAATTATTTAACTGTGAACAACAAAGAATTATTTGTGAACACAATAACCTAAAATGACCTCTATCAATGTTAATTCAGATGTTTACTGAAATCATCAGATGGAATCAGCTTTTTTAAAAGGGGCAATAAGTTTAACACATGTTTTATAATTTTTTCTGGAAGTTTTACACCACAATTGCCAAGTGCAGGATGCTAAAGAACAGATTTAAAAAAAAAAAAAATTACTTCTAAAAGCATGTTGTCAGTGGTTACATTGTAGAGATAACAAAAACACTACCAGAGACATATGCAAGAAAGAAAGTAAAAGGAAAAGTCCAACTGCTGTATAAATGGCACTTTTATATGGGGATAAATTTCCCAGTGATAAGATCTCAGACACATTCAAAAGTGCTTCATTTTTTTTTTTTTTTTTTAAAAAAGCGCTTTGTCTCAGACAGCTTACATAAAGTAAAGATATCTGTTCTAAAACTATGTGTCTAATAATGATAAAGATGCTTGTGGTGAAAATGTCTGTGAAAAGTTAAGTTTTTCATGGAAATTAAGAAAAGGAAAAATAAAGGTATGTTTGTAAATTAAAGTATCATTTTATAGAATGGGTTTTTAAAATATGTTGTAACAAGCTTCAATAAATTAAATATTTTAAGCAGACATTAGACCACCTCTACTACATCTCAGAAATAGGCAATAGAAACTAAGAGTAAAGTCCTTCCGAGGAGTGGCTGATGGGTTTGAAACACCAGCCTTCTGGTTAGTAGTCAAATGCCTTAGGCGCTATGCTTCCAGAGCTCCTAAGAGTAAAGAGTATAAATTATTAAGCCAGATTCCTGCATTTGTATTCATACTTCATCACTTATTACCTGTGAGGCCTTGGGCAAGTTTCTTAACTTTTCTGAGCCTAATGTACTCCTTGGTAACACAGGCAGAAGACAGTACCTGCCTCAAAGGATTATTCTAAGAATTAAATAAACTAAACTGTCTATGTGATAACTATCATCACTCTGTGTGGACTTTATAGAACAATTCTTGGTTACTCTACTCTTTTGAGTAGAATATCAACTTGATCTTTAGTTGTCTATTCATCTTTCTATTTGTCATTGCTCAAATGGACTAGAAACTCAAAAGATGACAGAATTCATGCCATATATTTTTTAATGGTCATTAAACAAACTAAGGTTCCTTGCATTCAATGAGTACACTCACCAACATTTAGTGATTTGTGAGCACCTCACCCTTTTAGAAGTCATGTGCCACACAGAATTACAAAGGCTTGGAATCAATGGGTATTACTATACACGTTAAACAACATGTTGCTATAGTATAGCAAATTACTCACTGAGAGTTATAGACACTATAATTGTTTCAACAGCTATCATTTTCAAACTTTAATCAAACTGTCTGTTTCCAGGTCAATCCAAGTGTAAATGTGTAGATATTCCTAATGACATTTGCCTCTTTCCCAGAAACATCACATAGGGCTAAGTGAGTAGAGTTGACTTTGGTCCTTCATAGATACTATCTTTAATCAGAGATTATGTCATCCGATGTCCAGCCAAGACCAGATCATAAGATAAACAAACTCATGAGAATTCAAAGGATAAGCTATTTATAATTTAAATGGTATAGTTTTAGATGGGAGCTCTGATGTCATAATGTCTAAGGCATTTGACTGCTAACCAGAAGGCTGGTGGTTCAAACCCACCAACCACTCCTCGGAAGGAAGGTTGGGCAATCTACTTCTGTAGTGATACTGCCTCAGAAACCCAAGAGGGGGTCACTGTGAGTCGGATATGACTCAATAGCAGTGAGGTTTTTTTGTTTTTTTTTTTTTTTTTGGTTTTTTTTTGTAGTCAAATATCCTAGAGAGGTATGTTGATAGGAAAAGAGGAAGAAGAATAAGAAATTACTCATGAACAAGGAATTCTACTTCAAAAACTTACCCCCCAGAAGAAGTAACTCCCCCATGAATAAAAGAAGTAAATGTAATACAAGGATCTATCACCTGTTTCAGGGCATTCATGAGAACTGAGCAACACAGAATAATAGACTTCACCAAAC
The DNA here is from genome assembly GCF_000298275.1 of Orycteropus afer afer. NCBI lineage: Eukaryota > Metazoa > Chordata > Mammalia > Tubulidentata > Orycteropodidae > Orycteropus > Orycteropus afer. Next base: position 3,830,656 of record NW_006921865.1, on the reverse strand, counting down.
AACTGTTATGAGACAAACATTGTACACTGGAAAAAAAAAAAAGTTTGATATTTACATTACAGAACCAGAGTTTTACTAGATAAACAAACAAAGATAATTATTAAATCCTCTGAGTCAATTGACAATCATAACATCAGGATGATTAGGTTATAAATATAAACCATCACCTATCTGTCAGTTTGTCCTTCTGTGATAGCTTACATGTGACTGTGATGCTGGAAGCTATGCCACTGGTATTTCAAATACCAGCAAGGTCACCCATGGTGGACAGGTTTCAGTGGAGCTTCCTGTCTAAGACAGACTAGGAAAAACTGCCTCACAGGCACTAGGTAAAGGTTAACCAACCAAAACTATACTCACTGTCCTCAAGTCGACCCCAACTCATAGTGACCTCTATTGGGTTTCCGAGGCTGTAAATCTTTATTAAAATATCATTCCATCTTCCTTCCATGGAGCAGCTGGTGCATTTGAACCACCGACCTTCTGGTTAGCAACCAAATGCCTTATCCACTTGTCTGGAAATAAAATGTGTATGAACTGCTGAATGGAAAACCAATTCACTCTGAAAACTTTCACCCAAATCACAATACAAAGTTAATAATAACAATAAAAGGTTAACTCCTCATTTACTAAATGGAGTATTCTACTCTTGTCACAGGGGCTATTGAATGACCTAATATATATGAAGACAGCTTTGGAAAATATAATACACTATAGTGATATTTGTTATTATTTCTACTATCACATAAATTATATCTAATCAACTGACAAAGATCCACGTCTGAAAATGGAGTACTGAAGTAGTTATAGATGGTTTCAGATTACAGCTGATTGAATGATTGAAGTAGAAAAATCCTGTCTTTGAAATCAAGAACCTGGGTTTGATTTTAACTCTTGATACCCATCAGCCACTCCTCGGAAGGAAAACTGGGCAGTGATACTGCCTCAGAAACCCAAGGAGGGATCTCTATGAGTTGGGTCCAACTTGATGGCAAACAATAACAACACTTAACACTTCTGTGAATAAGTTACATCATAACAAGATTGATTTCCTTTTTTATCAAATGGGAATTATTATAATAACTATTCAAATGTTTTTTACAATATTTAGACAAAATTATGAAAATGGAAGTCCTTTTATAATTGTGGGAAGCCAGTTGTATATCAGTGAAGGAGCTAGAACTGAATTTGATGCTCAATTGTGAAACACAAAAATTTGCTTAGCTTCTCTGAAACTTTTTAAAACCTGTCAGATCAATATCACAAGGCCATTACAAAGATTAAGTGAGATAGTCTATCAGGATGTCTCAAACGCTTCCACCAATTCCATTTAAAAGCAGAAGAGACGAACATGCATGACGCAGGAATCAAAAGGAAAAGATAAAAGGACTGCTGCAAAAATGACATTTATTTGGCTTTTCTTAATCATCTTATTTTATGCAAATATCCCATTCAACTGCATAATCTTATTATTTTAATAAGATACCTCTTTTTCTTAAAATCTTCAAATAATATTAATTTTCTGGAAAAAAAACTCTCAGTTGAAGCAGCAAATTCAATCTTGTATGGTCAGTTACAAAGTTACGTTATCTAAGAATGTAAAAACTGACTTTCTATCTTAAGTAACTACAAATTGCTTTCCACTTTTTTTTTTTTTTTAAATAAATATTTCTGTCTGAACTCAGGCCTCCAGTGTAGTACATAAGTTTAGGCTATTATTGTTTTGTAAAATAAATGCTATGTAGCATTCATGGTGTATTCTCCTAGAGTGCAACCACCATGCCTTATTTATCTTTGCATCACATTCATCACTTGTCAAAGGGCCTTGCCCATATTAAGAGCTTGGAAAAGATTTGTTCAGTACATACATTATGGATCTTTCCATAAATGCCCTTTGAGATTTAATGACTGACTTTCTTTTACAAAATACTTTATGGATACTATAATTTAATCTGTGATTGTGACCTTCATCACAAAAATTTTGGCATCAAATCAAATTCGTTTCCTTAAAGTTTTATAATTTCTTAGAATTCTTTATGTCTAGGTCATTCAGGTAAAATGCTTACATACTACAATTAGTAGAAACTTATCTAATAATGAAAAGAAATTCTCACAGGCACTACACAAATTTTCTATTAAAGATTAATAAATGACTTTTAAAAACACATTAAAAATGCATTTATTTTAAATAAAAGACTAAAATCTAGCATGTTTCTGCAGGCTTCAAGTGATGTTATGTTCTGTTGAGTGACTTTTCACTATTTTATTGTTTTAGATGGTAACAGCATGACTCCTCAGTTGCAAGTATAATAAATTCAATCTGTTTTCATTCTCAATGACTGCTGAAATCCTGACTGGTGATCTAAAATCTTCAGATATTACTATTACAATTTCTTCATAGTAAAACTTTTCCTCTTTCCTTTTTATTTAAAATTCAAGTAATCTCACAGATACTGAACTGAACATTAGAAAAGGACAATATTTAATTAGACATGTCAGAGCCTATGCAATACCTTATCATATTTCAGTCTAAAAGGTGGCCATTTTGATCTGACAATGTGATTAAAAATTGGAAGGAATCTAAAGATT
>NW_006921865.1:3819167-3827907 GCF_000298275.1 Orycteropus afer afer | reverse complement strand
CCACCAGCCCTCTGGTTAGCAGTCAAATGTCTTAGGCACTACGTCCTGAGAGCTCCCAATTACAAAGTAAGGTAAAACAATTATAGAGTAAGGTAAAACAGATTAATACCATTAAAGACCAACTTGGAAGATGGTTGAAAATGATTTTTTTTACAAGTTGTATTCTGCTGCAATAAGCTCAAAAGATAGAGATTTTTGCAAAGAATATCAAATTACACAAATCTGGAGATATTCATTGAGATACTCATTGAGATCACCTATTTTCCTTCAAGGAGATACTCTCAGGTTTTAGTAATGATTTCCACTGCATCCAGGAGGGAGACCTGGAAGGACATGGAAAGTCATGAGCAGGAACTTTCTGGAAGTCTTATAAGCCCAGTTATTTCACAATTATCTCCTTGGATGGCAAAAAGTTTTCATAAGCCAAATTACCCAAATGTAACTTGCAGGTTAGAGATGCAGTCACTTCTTTGTTCCCAGTAGCATATTGCTTCATTGTCCAAATTCTATATCATAATGAGTAGGTAAGCCACACATCCAGTCACATTGTAATTACATTTGGATGACCATCAAGTGGAAATTAACCATCATTTATCTTCTGCACCACATGACCTGGGGGAACCAAGAACAGCAGGCCTTACTGAGGTTTACCACCATAGCCATAGGTATAAGGGAAACAGCGAGGTCTGAAGGCAGACACTGAGGTAAGATCTAATGACATTTGATTCTAGCAGTAAAGAATGCTTGAAGGTTTGCTGGCCAGGGAATTTAAGAGAGCCATTAAATCTTGAGTTCTTCAAAGTACAGATTATTTCCATAGGACTGTAAATAAGTAGACAGTCATTCTCAAGGTAAAACAAACAAGAATTGAAAAAGTGGTCATAAATCCCAATTTATTTGTTTATTCATTACCAATATTATATCTGCAATATTATATCTTATACCCCACTTCATCTTGGTCATCATTTTAATTAAGAAATTTAAATGGAGACACAGAAGACACACAATGAATTCTTAGATCATATGAAATGATCAGCTGAAAAAAAAAATAACTAACCAAGAGTCAAAATACAAATCAATCAATTCTCAAGCTAAAATAATGTACTTAATCTAACAGGATATTTAATTGGGGTCAAAATGACATGTTAATACTAAATGCATTATTTAGGGGTCCAAACAGGTCACAGCATCTTCTAAGGAAAACTTGCTTCCCAGAAGCCCAGTGGCAAAGCCACCAGGAAGCTGCATTTTGCACAGTGTAACCCAAACTTCATGGTGCAACTAATATATATGGCTACTAACAGAAATGTTAGAGATTTGAATCTACCCCGAGGCACCTCAAAGAATGTCCTGAAGATCTACTTCTAAAATATCAGCTATTGAAAACTCTAAGAAGCAGAGTTCTCTCATTGGGACATCATGAGCTGGAGTCAACTTAATGGAAACAGGTTGGTGGTAAATCCACCAGCTTGACCTCACAGGATTTAAAGGTGGTCACATGATCAATAAGATGAATTGACACAGTGGCTGCAACAATGGATTCAAGCATAGCAATGTTTGTGAAGATGGCATAGGATCATGCAGCATTTCATTTTATGACACGTAACTATGAGTCGGAACCAACAACCCCTCACAACAACAACAACACATGAAAAAATAAAGAAAAACAATCGGCTCAATAAGATGTTAATACCTTCTGGAGTATTTCAACCAGAATATGTAAAAATCACAAAGTAATTTGCCACAGAGCTAAAATTGAGGATTAAAGAAAAGCTTGAGGAGCCATGTGAAAGGAGAAATTATATATTTTTTTAAAAACAGAGGCTTTAAAGTAGAAAAAAAGATTTAGAGTGTGAAAAACAAGCAGTCAGGGAATTAAAGGCAGAGGTATGCTGGTAAATGATTAAGGATTGTGGGGAGAAGGATGCCTGATTTCTAGCATTTGACAATTTGACACTTTCTGTGATGTAAATACCCCTATCCTGGCCAAATTAAAACTACCAACATGAAGACGCTGAATGTGCTGTTAGGAAGAGGACATATGGTTATATCCAGCATACCGCCAAAAAGGGTATGTTCAAGAATACCTGTAGCTGAGCTCCTCAGGCTTGCAGGGATCTGTTTCCAGTTTCCTTGAAGCTTGATTTTCCTATAGTTATTCTTCAGGAGTTGCCATGAAATTGCGGTCTCCCTAATTAAATACTAACCTAAAGGAGTCTATATTCAACATCATTAAAAAAGCCCACTGAAACAGTCAATTTTTGTAACCGATTAAGAAAATATAAGGGAGCCTTCCTGGTGCAATGGTTGGCTTGGCTGCTAACCAAAAAATTGGCAGTTGAACCCACCAGCTGCTCTGTGAGGTAAAGACGTGGCATTCTGCTTAGTAAAGATTTACAAACTTGGGAACTCTATGGGGCTGTTCCATGCTGTCCTAAAGGGTTACTATAAGTTGGAATTGACTTGACAGCAGTGAGTTTGGTTTCAGTGAGTTTTGAGTGTCAGTATTAACTCAACATTAATGAAGTATACTTGTATTGCATGTATGCATTCATGTTATTGGGACTATACTAAAGTAGAATAACCATTTATTTTAAATTTAATTTAATCCAACCATTTACACAGAAACTGATGTGATGACAACTTCTAAAATTCAGAAACTGTTAAGAAATGAAATGTAACAGATGTTTAATATCATTCTGCAAAATACAGCATTCATATGAAGAAAAAGAAATATCATATCCAGAACAATTTAAGTAGGCAAAATGTAATTAACCCAGTTGGAATTCAGCCAGTTTAGCATAGTCTGTCCTAGTGAACCTTATGGCAATGTCTCTTTAGTGCCAATATCAAGGAGTATTTTAAATTAAATCTCAAAGAAGTAATTCAATAGGAAAGCCTGTATTCAGTGAATATCTGAGAGAATTAATTTCAACTTTTATTAGCTTTCAATATAACATAAAGCAAGCCTTGTACAGCCCTCTGTGTCTTTCTGGAGAAGCAACTACAATGTAGATTTTTAATAAAACTTCTTAACTCAGAACTGTATGTAGCATTTTACAGATGTTTTCAGAATGGATTCTCTTCCTACTTTTGCTCCTAGGAGGAACTCTATCATTCAAGTTGCAATAGAAGGATACCTTCTTTCACTTACTTATGATAGTCTCTGCAGCAATGGGCCTGAGGTTATAGCTTGGCAGCATCACAGAAATAAGAAAATATAGTCTCCTTACTTTTTGCAAATGTACATACCTTTTAATGTACTGTAGCTATTGCCAAGGAGCTCTAGGGGTGCAATGGTTAAGTGTTTGGTTGTTAACGAAAAAGTTGACGGTTCAAAATCACCAGCAGCTCCTCTGGAGAAAAGATCTGGATGCCTGCTCCCTTAAAGATTACAGATGAGGAAATCTTATAAGGCAGTTCTACTCTGTCCTATAGAGTCAGTAGAGTCGTTGTGAGTTGTAATTGACTCAATGGTACACAACAACATAGACACTGCCATAGTATGTACATGTGTGTGTGTGTGTGTTTGTGTGTGTGTCAAATTATAGGCATCTGATGAAAAAGTAGTAGTAAAAATGATTTTCAATCATGTTAATATTTATTTCTAAAATTGCAATGAACTCCTTTGTGTTTTGAAAGATTTTTGTCCTTGAGTAAATACATAGTGTATCTGTACCAGAATCCATAAAATATAAACAGTCTTGGAATAAAGTTGTATTTTTCTAGCTGATAACAAAAACTATCTTTTGCTCAATTGTGGCTAACGTCGTGTACCTCGGGGTAAGAATGATTTCTCTTTTTGGTTTTTTTTCCAACACCAAAAAGGGAAGAAAGTAGTTGATACACAGCTGGCTTGCTGTCTTTCCTGTCTGAAAGCTCAGAGAAACAAAGGTAACATTGTCATTGTTTTATGATTTTAACTCTGCTGGGAAGCTTCTCTAGTAAGTTTCAACTGCAGGGGATGCATTTGAAGAATATCTTAAAAGCAATTGAGTGATATAAACTGTTGACTTTTATCCTTCCCTACCATGAGTAGCTTATTCTTTGAAGGATCTTTACCTAGGAAGCTTTCAATTTCCATTGTTATGTGAAGCCTCCTGTATCCAGAGATAAAACAAAATTAACTTTCAAGGACATGGTGGTCTAGAAAGAGGAAAGTTATTTAGGGACTAAGCATAAGTTCAAAAATCTGATCAATACCCAACTGAATTTAAGTTTCTGAACAACCTATTTTCTACTTTATGCCTAAAGAGATTGTATGTGAAACTCTATACAAAAAATAATTCTGCAAAACACATCATCTGCATCATTTCTTCCTTGGACTGGTCTTGTATTCATTTTCATATTATTTATTATGTGGTTTATGTGTTCTGAAAGCCCTTCACAGGCACCACAAACTTTCTAAAAATTTTTGTGTTAAGATTTAGATACTGCTCAAATCACATCTATTGTTTTTATTTCAATGAATTTAAATTTCCTCTAGAAAGCAAAGATTTCTCCTTTCCAAAATCCTTAATGTTAAGACTTGCATTACTCAATATTCACTGGAACAATCCCTTCAATCTAGTTGAGTTTATTAGTAACAGGTAGCCACAATTGAACGACACTGGCCTCTTTAGTCAAATGCAGTGATTCTTCTCATCTTAATTACAGATGATACAATTTGAGTTTTTCTTAAGAAAATCTGACTTACACATAACGTAGTAAAAAAACTTAAGGAAGAGCCAGTCCCTGGAGGAAGGCATCATGCTTGATGTCATGCATTAAATTATGTCCCCTGAAAATATCTATCAACTTGGCTGGACCATAATTCTAAGTGCTATGGCAGTCTTATAATGATATCATTTGACAGTTAGGTAAGGATGTAAGCATCCTCCATGATGTAATGTGATGTGATCAGCCAATCACTTGCAAGTGGATTAGGGAGGGATGTAACACCTTTAATGTAGTCACAGTCTTGATCCAATGCAAGAAGAGTTTCCCTGGAGTGTGGTCTGCATCACCTTTTATCTTATGCTTGATAAAAAGGGAGGGAGGTGAACAGACAGAGGGACCTGACTACCACAAAGATAGAAGAGCTGGGACCCGGGCATGCCCTTTAGATCTGGAGTCCCAGCACTGAGAACCTCCTAGATCCAGAGGAAGATTAATGCAAAGACACATGGAGGTCTCCAAGGAATGCCTGATCCATAGATGGATAGATGGTGAAAGTAGAGAAGGACCTTCCCTCAGATCCAACAGAGAGAGAAAGCATTCCCCCAGGGCTGGCACCCTGAATTCAGACTTCTATACACCCAAACTGTGAGAGAATAAATTTCTGTTTGTTAAAGACATCCACGTATGCTATTTATTTTATAGTAACACTAGATAATATAATTGGTAAAGTAGAGGGTCAGTGAAAAAGAGGAAGACCCTCCAGCAGATGAATTGACAAAGGGGCTACAACAATGTGCTCAAACATGGTAACAATTATAAGGATGGCTCAGGACTGAGCAGTGTTTTCATTCTGTTGTACATAGAGTTGCTATGAGTCAGAATTGACTTGACTGCACCTAATGGAACAAAGGCAGATACAAATAGTAACTTCAGAAGGAGAACATTAATAATAATAAAATGTTTAAAAGTAAAATGGAGAGCAAAAAGTAGTTAGTCAAGACTTTGGGCTTTTCTATTAATTTTTTCAATCTATATTTATGAAATACCTACTATGTAAAAGGCTTTAGATGAACATTCCCCTGGTAACCCATTTCCATTTCATTTCATTCTTGTCCCTTGAAGTTGACTAGAATATTATTATTTTTTTATTAATCTTTTAACTTATACTAATAAGATATTTTGATGGACTATTAATGTAGTCTTAGCTATTTTTTAGCCTGATACAGAGAATCTATTATAATCTCTTCAGCAGAGATAGAACTCAAAATTATTCACTTCAGAGCCTTAATTTAGTACTATTATATCATTTTACATTATTGATTGATTTAAGTACATTGTGGGCAACCATACCTGGAGCCCAGTACCCATGTGGTTCTTCACTTTTCATAAACATTTTCAAACAGGAAAGCAAATATTTCAGAGCCCTATTGAATGAGATTGTAAATGTAAATATTTCAACAAAAGGGCAATTGAAGAGAAAAATCAAGGAAGTCCAGGACTTGCTATAGAACCAGGGTGCTGAATACAGATTTAGAGGATATAAATAATACTTTTTTTTTAATAAAGAGATTAAAGATCCTTGATTACTTGTTTAGTCAAATTCATGACAACATACAGCTAGAGTGCAGGTTTCTTACGGCCCAGTCAAGTACTCCATTAGTCCACTCTGCCATCAATGCTTCCATGACAGAGAAATAACATATGCAGTTGGAATGATTTGCATGAATTCTATTTTTAAATGAGGTAGAAATTAGATGACTTCAAATGAAAAGTAATTTTTCTTTAATTAGCTCTTTACTTTTTACATTATAATATTCACCAATTCCAATTTTTCTTTGAATTTTGTATTCAAATGAATTCAACTTCCACATAGACTTATTTCTCTTTTATCTTTTCTTCCTTCCTTTTTTATACGTTTCCACCTCTTTTTTTTTAAGATTATGAATGTCTTCTATTTTCATACTTTCTTCTGTGAGTAGGAAAGAAAATGGTATGAACAAGAGACTTTGTGAAACACAATAATTATATAACCATGTATTCTCCTTGTCTTTTATATTCAGTTTTCCACCTCAGACAATGATATCTTTGCTTTAAATGGAACTGAAAAGGTCAGTGCATGATCAGCTATATGCACATTGTAAACAAAAGCCTACTCCTTTGTCTTTGATAGTATATATAGTTTCAATCTATGTGATATTCTTCAACATCAGGAAACTTACTGTTTCTCCTGTTAAAACTGAAAAGATATATTTACCTCCTCTCTATTCCTCATCTCCTAAATTTAATTGTTCATGATGACCTTCTAATTTTTCTCATGAATAATAATGTTCATATTTGTCCTCCCCATGTTTTCCATCTTTCCCTTGGTCTTTGGCAATATATTTTTAATTGTCCTCCTGTTCTTTTGGCTCCCAAACCCAATCTTCATGCTGCTACCATGATGAATTAACAAAATTAAAAATATTTAACCCGTCAGTGATGCACAAAAATATGTTCAAGATCCTTACTTTCTCAATAGTCCCCTGGGCTCCCAACCCTGACTATCTTTCGAATGTTTTTCCCCTATCATGTAGTTCACTTGAGACTTCTGAACTGCATATCCTTTGCTGGATATTTTTTAAATTATTATTACAAAAAACAACAAAACTTCCTGCTTAACTTCACCCAGTATTTTTACAATTCAATTCTGGCATCACTTAGCTCAAGAAGCCATCACTTACTTCCCAATTCTGAGGTAAGGAACCTAACTTCTGCAGTCTTAGTTAACCATCACTGTAGTAATATAAAATACGTATTAGAATTATATGTTGATATGTCTCTTTCCTTGCAATTTTCCAAGATCTTTTAGTAGATTGCCTCCTGGCTAGCTGTCAAATGCCTTATGCACTATACCACTAGAGCTCCCAATGTGATAAAAACCAACAAAGGAAGTTTGGACAATCTATTTCCTTAGTGATACCCCCTCGGAAAGTCAAGGAGGGGTCACTATGAGTCGGATCCGACTCGAAGGCTGTGAGTTTGTTTTTTTGCTTTCTTTTTTTTTTTTTTTTTAGTAGATTGAAATGACCTCATTAAACATGATATGTGTTAATTAAAAATGTTTTGCTCTTTAATCGGTTAAGTAATTAATGAGGTATACCAAAAGAAACATGACTTGCAATGGCATTTTTTGAGAGGAAAGAAAAAATTCAGACAGTGAAATGGTTAAGGATGTTTTCACAATAGCAGGGACTTGATATGAGCATTGTAAGATGTGTGAAATCCAATAAGCAGTGTTCCATGAAAGGACATGTCAGAAAAAGATGTCAAAACACGAAAGTGAGAGACCTGTCAGGAACCAGGATATTGTCCATCTTAGCAAAAATGAAACACATGGTAGCTGTAAAATAACAGTAGAAGCAAAGACTAGAACAGAGGAGGAAGTGTTTTTATTGGCAAGTTAGAGATATTTATCTATATTTAATAAAAATCATTTTATCAAGCACTTATTTTGTGCTATTCATTGTTTTAACCACTTCTCTTCATTATATTTATCACAATTCATCCATAAGATTGTTGTTGTTATTGTGGTTGTTGTTAGGTTCTGTCAAGTTTGTTGTGACTCATAGAGACCTTATATACAACAAAACAAACCACTGTCCTGTCCTACTCCATCCTCACAATCATCGCCGTACGTGAGCCAATCGTTGCAGCTATTGTTTCAATCCATCTCGTTGAGAGTCTTCTACTTCGCTGACCCTCCACCTTACCAAGTATGATATCTTTCTTAGGAACTTCTCCCTCTTGATTACACATCCAAAGTATGAGAGATCGAGTCTGGCCATTCTCATTTCTAAGGAACATCTAGCTGTACTTCATCCAAGACAAAATTGTTTGTTCTTCTGGAAGTTCATTTTATATTCAATATTCTTTACCAGAAAGATGTTTACTTGTGTTTTATTGACTATGCAAAGGCATTTGATTGTGTAGATCATAACAAACTGTGGATGTCACTGGAAAGAATGGGAATTCCAGAACACTTGGTTATGTTCATGAGGAACCTGTACATTGACAAGGAGGTTGTTGTTCAAACAGAACAAGG
>NW_006921865.1:3803689-3810288 GCF_000298275.1 Orycteropus afer afer | reverse complement strand
TCTCTGATGTTGTTGTTTTTGTTGTTAGGCACAATTGAGTTGGCTCCAATGCATAGCAACCCTGTCCCTGTGTACAACAGAATAAAACACTGCCTGGTCTTGTGCCATCCTCCAAGTTTTGCTATGCTTGAGGCAATCATTGCAGCCACTTTGTTAATCCCTTTCATTGAGGGTCTTCCCCATTTTCACTAACTCTCTACTTTACCAAGCATGATATCCTTCTCCAAGGACTGGTTCCTTCTGAAAACATGACCAAAGTATGTGAGACAGTGTCTGGCCATCCTCACTTCTAAGGAGCATTTGGACTGTACTTCTTCCAAGACAGATTTGTTCATTCTTCTGGCAGCCCATGGTATTTTCAGTATTCTTTGCCAACACCACAATTCAAATGCATTAATTCTTCTTCAGTCTTCCTTATTCATTGTCCAGCTTTCAGATGCATGTGAGGTGACTGAAAATACTATGGTTTGGATCAGGCCCACCTTAGTTATCAAATACTTCATCTCTCATTTAGGTCTCATTTAATGACTTAAATTACAGTACCTAGATTAGGGATATCTAACATATGTGCAATCAGTAGTTACAAATCAACCTTTATAAACCCTATTACATTAAAAACTTGAGATGCATACACTAGTTTGTAATAAAAAAAGGACACAACTTTGTCATGCACATCAAAACATTATAATTGTTATTACTGCAATATTATGTTAAAGATGTTTTAGTGTATCTGAAAGTGTTTATTTAATGTTTTTATGCACAGAAAGGTATACTACATACTATATACTAAGAAAAATATTTGACTAACTGAAGTTAGATATGAACTATACTGTAGTGTTCTAACTTACATACCAATTTGACTTCAATACAAATTTATGAATGGAACTTGTTTGTAATACATGTCATATGTATATTTGATTATGTATATATGATTAATTATATATATATATACAATGTCCTAGTGGAAAAGTGGTTAAGCTTGGCTGATAACCAAAATGTTAGTGGTTTGAATCTCACCAGCTACTCTGCAGGAGAAAGATGTGGCAGTCTGCTTCCTTAAAGATTAGTCTTGGAAACACTTAGGGCAGTTCTCTGTCCTATTGGACTGATATGAGTTGGAATCAACTTGACAGCAAAGGGTATATATCCAAAAATATTTAGGTCTACCAAACAGAAGTTGAAGACCTCAGTAACGTGTCATGGCTCTTCAATCAATTATGAGACCTGAAAATGCTAACATATCCAAAGTCCCTGAGAGAAAGGGAAACCAGATATCTTTAAGAAAGAATTTTATGATAACAACAAAATATATTCTGTAAACCTTGCTCTGGACAAAGTCAAGGAGTTTGCAGCTATTTACTAGTGTAATTAGGTACTGAGAAAGAGAAATACATAGACATTTGGGAGAAAATTGGACCCTGACTCTGCTAATTCCTGGAGACCTATAATACCACTACTGTGCAAGACTCAGACTGAGTCCATTTCTGGGTAAACCCATCCTACTATTGATCATTCAGTATCCTAATGTGTATTTGAAATGGGTACCCTCAACAACAAGCAGTGACTCCTACATTAACTTGCTGAGCCAGAAAGTGAGGATTAGTATAATAAATAGGGCCTAATAAGGAGCTCCACCAGCCACTCCTTGGAAGGAAGATGGGGCAATCTACTTCCATAGTGATACTGCCTCAGAAACTCAAGGAGGGGTCACTATGAGTCGGGTCCAACTGGACGGCACATAACAACAACAACAATAAGGAGCTCTGGTAGCACAATGCCTAGGGTATCTGATCACTAATCAGAAGGTTGGTGCTTCAAACCCACCAGCCACTCCATACAAGCAAGACTGGTCAATCTACTTCTGTAAAGATTTACTGCCTTGGAAACCCAGTGGGGGTTATTATGAGTTGGAATCAACTCGACAGCAGTATGTTTGGTTTTTTAAAATGGAAATAAGATTTCATTTTACTTGAATCCACAAATCAACATCCATGGAAGCAGCAGTCAAGAAATCAGATGTCATATTGCAGAGGGAAAATCTGCTGCAAAAGACTTCTTTAAAGTATTAAAGAGCAACAATGTCCCTTTGAAGTCTAAGGTACGCCTAACCCAAGCCATGGTATTTTCAATCACCTCATATGCATGTGAAATCTGGCCAATGAATAAGGAAGAAAAATTAATGCCTTTGAATTGTGATATTGGCAGAGGACATGGACTGCTAGTAGAACAAACAAATATTTCCTGGAAGAAATCCAGCTGCGATGCTCCTTAAAAGTGAGAATTGTCTTACCTACTTTTGTCATGTTGTCAGAAGGAACCAGTGCCTGGAGAAGGATATTGTACTTAGTAAAGTAGAGAGTCAGCAAAGAAGGGGAAGACCCTCAATGAGACAGATTGACACCATGGCTGCAATGATGCACTCAAAAATAGCACAGGACTAGCAGTAGTTTGTTCTGTTGTACATAAGGTGGCTATGAAGTGGAGGTGACTCAATGACACCTAACAGCAACACCAGTGGAGACCCATACATCTCCCTCTCTCTAAGAAACATAAAATCAAAACAGCACTACATATCTGGTGGGATTCTAAAGATTTGTGCTACTATTAATTACTTGAGAAATGGAGGAGTTTTATCTCTTTAGTGTATGTACCCTTTTAATTTGCTTTTCTGATTTATGGAAAATCAATTAGACAATGACAATTAGAAAATGGCAGTAGATTAAGAAGAGGTTAATGAACAGTTACTCCAATTCAAGTTGTTGGACCAATAAAATCTCAATAGAGCATATCAACATAAGTTTACAAGTTAGTATGCATCCAGAAAATGATTTTTGTCCATCACTCTAAGAGAATACCAGAAGCAATTTACTTTCACCTGGCATGGATAGTAATACATATTTACTCTCCTATCCTGGGGTACGTTGACTCTCTAACTGTAGGCCATAATTTTGCCTAGAGGCAATTGATGGTGATCTCACCATTCTCTAGCATATCATGTTAGACTATGATTTTGATTATTTCATGAAGATAGAATCTTAAGAACACTGGGGAGTTGTAATTAACCTTTTGGTCCTACTTAGACACATACACACAGGGTCTAAGATAAAATTTATGAAAATTTGAAGTGTTCATTGGACTGGAGTATATTGGGATATTTTGCAAAAGTAAAAGAGAAATTGTTGTACCTGATATCCTCTACAACTGAGAGAGATAAATTGTACTTGCTGGCCCTCTTTGGATTTTAGAGACAATGTACAACAATTTTTCTTGTCTTGCTCTGCTAAGGCAAATTATAAGATTGGCAGTTTGAATGGAATTCATAGAAATCTAAAGATCTACAGCCAATAAAACTGCAATACGAGTACTTGAAATCATTGCAACTTTGCACAGTGCTTGGATAAGAATCATAGTAGGCCCTTAGATAAAATGAATTACAGCAAAGACTCATTGAATTCTCTCTGAAGAAAATAAGTACCTTCACTATCAAGTAACTCTTCTTTTTAGAAGATATAAGCTTCTTATTGGGATCTGATAGATTTAATGCCCAAAGATAAAGTGCCAGAAACCTATGAAACCTGAGCTATCCAACATGAATGAGGTGTATTGGATCCAAAAAATGATGACATCAGATGTTCTCAGCAATATTCCATCATCAAATGACTGTAGATATATGAAAGTTCTCTGAAGACACAAGTACCTTGTAATGAGCTGATAATGCAAATTCTCACCATTTCTACTCTTAATGTATCGCCTTTTCTTCCTCATATTCTCATGAGAACTACTTCATTACCAGCTGACTGAGGAAGAAAATATTTCACCTTGGTATATATACATGTATATACTTAGTTTATATACATAACCATTCAAAGGTGGACTGATACAGTCTTTCAGTCCCGCTCTAATGTGACCTTTGAAGGACAATAGGGAACATCTATATTCAGTCTGATTGTGGTATTATCATTCAAAATAAGATACTTACTCCAAACTATCTGATATATGATGTTTAATCTCCTACAGACAAAATATATAGACCTGGTACTCAAGGAGTAGGAGTGAAAGTGGTACCTCTTATTCTTATACCTAATGTCCCTCTCATAAACCTTATATTTTAGAGATATAGATTCTGAATTGAATTAAAAAAAAAGGACATTACATTTTAGTCACATTATATCTTTGTTATAACCAGCAAAGTTTATGAACCAGATGAATGTCAGTTCCTATTTATTTATTTATTATTGTGATATGGATGAAAGTTTACAGAGCAAATTAATTTTCCACACAGCAGTTCATGCAAATTTTGTTTCATGACGTTGACTTCACTCCCCATAATGTTAACAGCTCTACTCTCACTTCCTCTCTGTGATTACCCTTTCCCTATGCCCTTCTTTCCTATGCATTCCTGCCCTCTGAGCTATCTCCTTGTGCAAATACTGCACTTTTGATCTCCCATGATTGATTGTTCTGAGAAGTGTACCTATTCCTGGGACTTTGGTCTCTTGTTGTTATGTTTTAGCATTTGTACATAGACTGCCAGTTTTCCCACGACTAATTCTTCACCATGTTAATAACAGAACACTCTAAGTATTTGTTTAGCATATGGCTATCAGTTAGAGTTTCAGTGTCTTTTGCATCTACATATTGTCCTGTGATAATATTCTGGCTAATGAGATGTGAGTAAAGTAAGACATGCAATCCTGAGGTAAAATCCTTTAAAAAAAGAAAATATTTTAACTTTGCTTCCTTTCTTTCCATAGTCATATGTGCTTGCATTCACAGATATAATACAAGTGAGCCAGTTATGACCATGCAGATAAGGGCAAGACACAATGGCATTACAGAGCAATAAGACAGAATAAGAGAAAAGAAACCTCTGGATAATCTTATGAAGCAGATTTACCTATATACTCTAAATCACCTTTCAATCCTGAACTCATGTTTGAAGGAAGTAAACTCTCCTGTCACAGTTATTGAGTTTTGAGGTTTCTTCATTATTACAGGCAAAACTGTATTATAACTGATACAGTAGCCAAGAGAGGAATGCTCTCAGCAGAAGACTTGAAAAATTGATTCTACTCATGAAGCAAATGAGTCTACCACCCCATCATTTAGAGGTTCACATGTCTCTGGACCAACAGAGAGAAAAGGAGGTTTGACTGTGCTTTCTGGAGTGATTAACACATTTTAAAAGGAAATAGAGTTACAGCAAATATTGTGAAGATAGATAAGAATATGTCTGGACCCCTGGGAATCCTCTGGGGTACTTCCTAGTTCTGCAATGACCATGAAAACATGAGTCTCCCACAAAGAATAAACCTTAATTTGCTTATGTGTTATCTGTGGAAAAAGGGAGTGTAGAATGGGTAGTGAAAGGAGAAAGTTATAAAAATCCACGGTGTCTCCATGAACAGTTATAAAAAAAAAAAAAATAGGGTTGGAGAAACTATGAATATTTTCCTTATTTATCCTTCCCCCTTTTTTTCCATTACATTATGTAGGACCTGCAGTTTTTCTGGAAGTGATAAACATTTTAATGTACTCCACACCTTACAGATGACATGGAGGAATGCATATCACTCAGAAATGGATATGGTATCCAATGGATATGGGACTGGTAAGGTTTAGATCTCCCTTCTGGGCAGAGCATATTGTTGCTTGTGTGGAAAAAAAAAGGTGGCATTAGGTTAAGTAAGAGCATTTTTCCTTTGTATCTATTACTGATTTGTAGAATTCTAAGAATGGAAATCAAGGAGTATATAGATGCTGACTGAACAGAACAGGACAATACGTAGACTGAGTCACTCAACACCAATCCCAACCCCCTGCAAGCATTTCTACTTGTATTATAGGAACTGAAAAGCTAAAAAAAAAAAGAAAAAGAAAAGAAAAATGGCATCTTTCATACCATCTTCCGTCTACAGCTCCATATGTCATTTAAGGCCTGTGAATCAAATAAGTCATCCAAGAGTTTGATTGGAAATTATGGGGAGAGGCAAAATATCCATTTTGCTGATTCTGACTGTGGGGAAGGAAAATGCTTCTAGAGCTGGCATCGATGTTCATGCTTCCAGATTTAGCAGGTAGATCCCTGAGTGGACAGCTTCCTGATTTGGGCAGATGAAGCTTCATTCCTAAGCCAGCAGCAAATGTCAACTTCCTGAGGGTGACAGAGGCAGCAGCTTCCTCAAACAGCTGCTTTCATGAGGCATCATTCATATATTCTCAGCTTTGAATTTCAGTCCAGAATGCTGTGAGTTTTCTGTGTCTTTTAGCAGATTTTATTCTGATTTTAAACTATCTGATTTGTTTAAAACTCATGTGTAAATAACAACCAAGGAGCTTTATAATGTACTATGATTTAAAAAAAAAAAAAAAAAAAACACTTTTCCTTTTTGCTAATTTACTTGACCAAGTAATACAGTCATATGCGGGCAAAATCATTCTCATACACATCCCTGCTCCAGAGATGATAATAGAGTTCAGAAATCCTAATCAGAGAATGAGACTAGTGAACACAACAGCTTCCCACACACAACATGTGTATCTTATGTCTCTTATATACAAAGCAGTTGCATTGCCAGTAATATAATGGTACAGTACAT
>NW_006921865.1:3792553-3803229 GCF_000298275.1 Orycteropus afer afer | reverse complement strand
AAAAAATATCTTTATTGTACTCTGGGTGAAAGTTTACACAGCAAATTCATATTCCATGCAGAAGTTCATATCCATTTTGTTTCATGACATTGACTGCAGTCCCCACAATTAACAGCTCTCTTCCCACTTCCTCCCAGTAATTACCTCTTCCTTGTGTCCTTTTCTATGCAACACTGCTTTTTCTTTAACCATCTCTAAAAACCTTTGTGTTTAGCAGTGATGGTCAATGTGCTGAGGGGGATTGAGGGGGATTCACTTTTCAGTATGGTCCTCAATCCACATCATTAGCAATTTCTCTATATCTGATCTAGGGCCTTGTTGCATTTTCATTAACCTTGTGGCTTTCAGTGGAACTGGACTTTTAACAGCTTGGAGAGTTTTTTCTTTGTTTTTGAGGATTGCTGTAATTAAGTGTGACATCCCTAAATCATGAACAATGGCATTCATTGATATTCCACCTTGAGGTTCTTAATAACCTTGTGTTTCACTTCCAAATTCACACTTCCTCTTTGCTTTTGCTACTACTGTCACTAATACTTTGCTGCACTTGGGAGTCATGATGTACTTCATGGTAATATGTTTGAAGAAAATTAAACAGAGAGATAAAACTACAACTCTGAAGAGACCCATGATACAAGAGATTGGAAGCTGCTGCCTATGAGTTGAAGAAAACACTATAATACAGCAAACTTTTATACCGTAAATGAAAGGATATTGTTTATGTTATTAAACCATTACATGTGTCCCTCAAGACTTTAGATCACATGTTAAGGAGTGAGGGTAGAAGGCAGGTCATTGAGGGTTAAGGAATTAGATGGTAAAGTGGAAACTGATGTATTATGGGCAGAAAAATTTCCTTTCAAAAAGTTTGTTGATAAGAAAATATAGTACATGATAGGTCAGTTCCTTCAGGAAATAAATAGCATGTCCAAAAGAAAATTTCTATTTTGTTTTCTGTGTCTAAATAGGGAAGATAAAAGCACACGAATAAGAAGAGTAAAATAAGTTAGAGGCAGTGGAGGAACTGACGATGCAATAGAAAAAGAGGATAATTATTAGAGTTCAGAAATAACAGGGAAGAATAGGATAAGCAGCTGAGTTTGTCTAATCAGAGTCAAGAGAAATAAGTTATTTCTTCCAAAAAAATTCACTTACTGTATAGGTTAAAACTTAATTTAACCAACAAATCTCTTATGACTTTTTCTACTTTGCTCATCAGAAGGAATACAGAAACATAATGTTTTGTTGTTGTTGCAATGATTTTAGGAGACTGTACCCTACCATTCACCTTCCTGGAGAACAAGGGTTCATTGCCACTCTAATTACAATTCAGAACAACTGTACCTTTATGAAATACAAACTCTAAAAATGTTACAGCAGAAATGGACCTTGCAAAAGCATATTAAATTCTTTTATTCTCATTTAAATTAAAGTTTTCAAAGAGGTCAAGAACAATATAAACACAGAAATTCTAATTTGAAAAATAACCATAAAAAACACTTGTTTTCTCTTTGAAATATATATAAGAAATATTTCATATAAAGCATGTGGTTCAAGGAGACTTCTCCTAAATTCACACAACTTAATTGGCAATAAAATCTCAATTATTGTTCGTCTGATTGAACTGACTTGGGCAAAATAGGATATATCTGAATAAGCCAAGAGCCAAATAACATCAAAGTACCTCTTGTCTCAGACACTATTTCCCTCTCTTTTTATCCTGAATAGTACAGGTTCATCACTTATCCGTATTAAATTCAACATACACTTTTCTTTATATCATTCTGTGGTCAATCATCAAAGCATAGTTGTAAACGAATAATTTAAAAAAAAAATATGCCATGGTTTCTCATACTTTTGAAACCTTGAGGATAAAGAAGCCCTTAAATTTGGATTTCCCTAGGAACTTTTCCACAAAGTCATAAAAAAGAAAAGCCTCACTGCCACTGAGTTGATATGACTCATAGCGACCCCTCCTTGGGTTTCCCAGTCAGTATCACTATGGAAGTAGATGCTCAATCTTCCTTCCAAGGGGTGGCTGGTGGGTTTGAACCTCCAGCCTTCTGGTTAGCAGTCAGTTGCCTTAGGCACTATGCCACCTAAGCTCCCACAAAGCCATAAAACAAAACAAAACAAAAAAAAAACAACTCAGTGCTGTCAAGCTGGATCCAACTCATAGCAACCCCTCCTTGGGTTTCCAAGGCAGTATCACTATGGAAGTAGATTGCCCAACCTTCCTTCCGAGGAGTGGCTTGTAGGTTTGAACCTCCACTAATCTACCAGAGCTCCCTCACGAAGCCATAGTCTTAACTAAATTCCATATGACAAATTCACAAATCAGAGTGGGAAAAAGAAAATCCATATACAAACAGGGAGAGAATTCAGAGAACAAAAGTAGTGTCAGTTTCCAGCCTTGGAAGACACCTACCTGGAGACCTTAAAGTATCATTCAAAGACAGTGAATGGACTAATCATAACACAAGGAAATTTATATAATATGGCATCTGAGATAAAATGTTTATTGGACAAAAGAAGTGTTCTTAAAGGTTGCCAGGTCTCTGGAGATTTTTAGAGGCTTCAGAATCTTTATTCATGGGAGAAAACTGTAAATTTATTCTATTTAGCATTGATAGACTAAAAAATGTTACCCATCTCTGTGGTTGGCAATATCTAAGATGGTCTCCAATAAAATCCACTCCTAGTATTCATGTCCTTGTATGGATATTCTTTTGGGCGCGGGGGAGCATAGTGACTCACTTCTAATGAATAAAAACAAAAACCAAACCAGCTACTGTCAAGTGGATTTTGACTCATGGAGACCCCATATGTGCACAGTAGAACTGTGCTCCATAGAGTTTTCCGTGGCTGATTATTTGGAAGTAGATCAATAGGTCTTCTGAGGCATCTGTAGACAAACTCAAACCCCAAAACTTTCTGTTAGTATCCAATTATGTTAACCATTTGTACCACCAAGAAACTCCACTAGTGAGTAGAATATGGCAAAAGTGATGGTAAGTCCCTTCCTCAGAAAAACTGAAGCTTCAATTTGCAATTTCTTCCTCCCTCCCTCACTCACTCACTCAATTTGAGGAAAACTGGTTGCTATGTTGTGAATAGTCCTATGTAGACATCCATGTGGCACAGAATTGATGTCCCCAGGTAACAGACTATGAGGAATTGAAGACTGCCAATAGTTACATTAGGTGAATTTAGAAGCCAATCTGTCCTTAGTCAAAACTTGAGATGGCTGCAGCCCTGGCCAACAGCTTGATTGAGATTTTGGGAAAGATTCTAAACTAAGACACCTAGTTAACCCACATGCAGATTACTGACCCACCAGAGACTTGAAGTTAAATGTTTGTTGTTAAATGTTTTGGGAAATTTTGTTACACAGGAATAGAAAATTAATATAATCTCTGAATTCTAATGTCAGAACTGTCCTTAGCATGAACAAGGCATTTTACTTATTTTCAAACAATTATATTGATCCAGACACTGTTCTATTTACTTAGTTTATAATATTATAATTACATTTACTCATTTATAATTTATAATATTTATATTATTACAATTTTATTAACTCATTTATAATTTATATTACTATATTTATAATATTATTTCAATATTAACTTATTTAAACCCTATTACAACCGTGTGAAGTAGATTCTATTTTTATTTACTTTTCTAGATGAAGAAAGAGATGTCAGAAAGATTAAGTCACTTTTCCAATGTTACACTATCCAAACTTAAAACAAAACTCATTGCCATCAATTCAACTCTGACTCATAATGACCCCCACTGGGTTTCCAAATTTGTAAATCTTTATGGAAGCAGACTGCCTCATCTTTCTTCTGCAGAGCAACTGGTGGGCTTGAACCGCTGACTTTTTAGTTAGCAGCCAAAAGCCTTAGGCACTACACCACCAGAGCTCCTTGTTACAATGCTAGTTGTTGTTATGTGCCGTTGAGTTAGACCTGACTCATAGTGACCTCTCCTTGCATTTCTGAGGCAGTATCACTAGGGAAGTAAATTGCCAACCTTCCTTCCGAGGAGTGGCTGGTGGGTTTGAACTGCCCGCCTTCTGATTAGCAGGCAAGTGCCTTAGGCACTACGCTGCCAGACCTCCCAGTGCTAGTAGGTGGTGAAATTTGGATGTCAAGCTTTTAACTACTATGCTCTACTGCCTCTACAAGTCAATAAATGTTTGTTGTTTTTATTGCTGTTTAGACAGAAAGTTCCCCAAGAGAAATTCCCCACAACTAAAATATTTTAGTCAAATAAGAGGTTATATTATGAGTTCTTCAAGCCAAGGATGTTATTTATATACATGTTCATATTCTACTATACATAATATATATTCAGTAAATATTTATGGGAAGACAATGACTTAGGGGATGGAAAAGCAGTAGGGTCATGTAGAAAATAATTTGTTTTATGAGAAACAAAATATCTTAGAGCTAATTTTACTTTGGGTCATCCCTATAATTATTTCAGCTTATTCTGTAGAAGAAAGTTCAACTATGCATTTATCATGCACATTCTATCTTCTTCTCTTTATTTCCTTTTGGTACCAGTCAGAAGGAAGTTTTAATATCAATGAGGAAGTAATTTCAGGGCACTGGTGGTAAAGTTGGAGAGATTGGGAGTTCACTTGAGCATTGTGAGACCTTTTTCTATGCTGTTATCATTCATGCCATATCACCCTTCTTGCATCTCTTTTTTTATTTTTTTCAGGTTAAGTAAATCTGTGGTAGATGAAGTCTATTGTATCTCACGAGTTTGTTAAAACACAGAACCACTGTCAAGTAGAGCAAGTGTTGTATTTGTCATCTCTCAGACAAGCCTTCCAACTTATAAATATTCATTTCTTTTCAATTAATACCACTAATTTTGGCTGTGATGTAAAACAAACAAAAATATTCTGCAATAAAGCCTATGATGTAGCAAGAAGCCACATTTGTTTACTGCCAGGTGAAAGTTTTCTTACACTAGAACAGTGCTATAGATAAACTAATATTTACAATTAATCTTAGAGTTGACAAAGTGCTTTCATATCTCTTTTAATTCTACAGAAGTCAGGTGAGGTATGAACAATTATCTCTATTTGATAGATGAGAAAGGAAGCCCAAAAAGCTAAATGACTGGTCTACAACTACAATATTTTCCAATCTCAAATCTCATTTTTATTTCATTGTGCCATATAGCCTATTCCATGCTCAAGGGAATAAAACTGAAGTATTTAGTCACTAATAGTATTTCCTTCCCTTAAAAATGGGTATTGCTGATATTTAACTTACATAAAACTGCTAGAATATGCCAATAGTGACCAATAGCAAAAGAGGGACAATAATTACACTGCCTGTGATATATATGACAAATGTGTGTCTAGATAGCAGAAGAATGAGTTTGAGCAAAATAGAAAAATGCTAGTAGATAAAGAAATGAAACTAGGCAATTGCATTCAGAAATAAAGACCCTTATTGCTATTTCAATTTCCAGATACATTAAAAATAAAGTGAAACTGTTTTAATTCTTTATTTTCAAGTAAGTTTAGCACAAGAATTATAATGATTTGGAAATTAATAATAAAGTTTATACCTATGAAAAATGGCCCCAAAATATATTTATAAAATATTGCATACAATAGAATTAACATTATAAGGAAAATACAGAATGTTTATTTCCTTTCCTTCACCACCAAGATGCCCATAGGAGTTAGAGCAATGTTACCATTCATAGCAGAGCATAATAGAAATTAGAATAATTGTAAACAAGATTTTATAATCTATTTCTGTTTTAAACAGCTCATCTAAATATTAGAATGCTAGGATTTTAAAAGAGTTAAAAAAAGAAAAAGAAAAAACTCTGGCAAAGCAGCACAGAACATATATAAAAAAAAATACAGTACTATTGAAAGAAAGCATATTAAACAAGCCACTTTAGTCTCGACCTGAATTAAATGACAGGTCTGATATTCCAAAACTGTTGTGGAAAATATATTCTGCAACTACTTGAAAAAGCTATGGGGTATAGTGATTTATAATAGTAGTTCTGAGCAAATGAAAACCCCAGATTTATACAAAATTAGGCTTGGACAATAGGGAACCTAAAACTCATTTGGATTCATTCAGCGTTTCAAAAACACATCACTAGTACCTCTTACAATCAATCCAGTACCTAACTCTCAGCCAAAGCCAAAATCTCCAAGCAGGCATGCTTAAAATCTCAGGGGCTGCATACTTGTACAAGCTACCTTCCCCCCCACCCACCCACCCAGTGATACACCTGAAAGAGACCTATAGGCAGAGAATTACAGTAATCCAAGTTAGATATCATAAAAGCATGAATTAAAGTTTGACTGTTTCTCTGTGACATTACATTCTAACTCACTGTTTCTAAACTGATTATACATGAGTTTTCCCCAATAGACTGAATGTAATTCAGGAAGAACAGCCATCAATTAACATTTACTCCTTGTGCACAGATAAGAGAATGGCTATCATTTTAACTTTGTAACAGGAAGAGATGAAAATCTGCAAGCACAGAACTTTAGGAGCTTAAGTATGCATCTTTTTCATATTATCTGAATTATATTTCAGCACATCTGAGGCCTCCAAAGCTACACATCATATGATATTGAAGCAGGTGTTCTTCCAAACTAATAGTGGAAAATAGTCTCTAATAGCTAGGTCAACTTCACAATTCTATTCTTATTCTTTTCTTGGTCTATTTATTCCTGAAATACTCAGGCACAGACAGAGAGAACCATATCAGTACAAAATCCCTTGAAAAAGGGTATCTAACTTCTGTCCTTTCCCAAGATGGGTTGCAACAGAAGTTAATAGGAACAAAAATGGATAAGGGGCAACCCAGACTGATAAAAGACAGTGTGATCCCCCATAGGCAGCTTAATATTGTACAGAGGCTTCTAAGTCCTCACATGGCACAGAAGGATATCAAAGTTCCTAGTCTGGATTCAGGATATCCAGTTAACATTCACTTTCAGCCTGAGCACATGGTTTGAATAAAACAGAAGGTGTTCATTTTTGCGTTATAAAGTCATATGGTATTTTGAGATTTGACCCAACTATTCAGTAAATTTTTACTTTCCCCATAAACGTAAACTGATAGACATTTTGACTCTATTAATACAGGTTTATTTTTCTGAATTTGATTAAGCACTTTGGCCTCCAAATTATATTACACAAGTAATATTTATTTTGTCTTTTTTCTTCACTATCAGAAAACATTACAATTTTATTATCATATCAGAGCAGAAGAAATTTTTTGTTTCATGAATTTATAAACTATCATGATATTACAGCCTGGACCATGGAGAATGCTATGTACAAAAGTATTATTGTATAATATATATGACTGATAATGATGAATTATTAATATGATATTGTGTTAGACTGGGTTCTCTAGAGAAACAAAACCAGTTAAGCTTATATAGAGAGAGAAAGAGAAATTTATTTTAGGAAAATGGCTTACTTACATTAAGTCATGTAATGACTTAATGACTTAGAAGCCTCTGTACAATATTAATAGACCATAGCTGCAGGGGCTGATGAGCTCAAGTTTGACAGGCAGTATACTGGTTGTTGACTCCAACGATTGATGAATCCAAGATCTCCAGACCAAATGGTGGATTGTTCACTCACGGACAGTTGTAGGCAGAATCCTGATCAACAGAAGAATGTCTCTTTTCTCAAGATGCCCATAAATATACTGGAAGCAGGCCACACTCCTAGGGAAACTCCCTTTCAATGGATTGGCTGCTCAAAACATACACATCTGATCCCATCGTTGGAACAACCCACATCACAATTGCTTAAACCACAGAATTGTGGTCCAGCCAAGTTGACACACAGCTCCAGCTATCACAGTCCACCCCTTGTCAAGTTGGCTGTTGTACATATCTTCTTAACCATATATAATCACTAAATAAGGACAATTATAAAGTCATATTTGTGCCTAACATGATATGCTAATATGATACACTAACACCTGTACAACCGAAATGCATTAACCTTATTTACATTTCACAGTTCATAGCAGAAGGAAACAAAAATATTTGATGCACATATACAATGAAGAAATATAACAATCACAGTCCTCATTTCTGCAACTGGTCACGTAGTCTGTGATAGTTGGAGCTGTGTGTCAACTTGGCTGGACTACAATTCTGTGTGGTTTAAGCAATTGTGATGTGGGTTGTTCCAATGATGGGATCAGATGTATATGCTTTGAGCAGCCAATCTGTCAGAAAGGAATTACCCTGGGGGTGTGGCCTGCTTCCAGTATATCTTTTCCCATCCTGGGAAAAGAGACATTCTTCTGTGGATCGGGATTCTGTTGTGCTGCCTACTACTGTCTGTGAGTGAACAATCCACCATTCAGCCTGGAAATCTTGGATTCATCATTCATTGGAGTCAACAACCAGTATATTGCCTGCCAACCTTGAGCACCTCAGCCCCTGCAGCTGTGTGAATCAGGAAAAGCCTTCAGCTTGACGTTTGACCCAAGAATTTTGGACTTGCCAGCTTCTATAAGTGTGTGAGCCATTTTCCTAAGATAAATTTCCCTTTCTCTCTATATATAAGCTTTATTGGTTTTGTTTCTCTAGAGAACCCAGTCTAATACATGGTCATAGCTGATATTCAGAACTATCTTCTTCCACCACCAATTCTGTATTTACCTTTCCCTCAGAAAGCACCTCAACTGGTCATGGTTCTTTGCCTGGTGGGGTGGCCCAAGCCTTCATTCCTGAAGGTCTGGGCCATTAGCAGTCATATCAGAATTAGGTTGCTGTAACTTTCCAATGACTTTAACCACAGGGCATGGTAGTACTAAGAGACATCCTAAAGAATCTCCTGTATTTTAGACATATTCTTCTTTACCTCCATTATGCAATAGCAATCCAATCTCCCCTTAGTAATCAGGATTTATCACACCAGATAGTACAGTAATGTCCTTTTTGTCTGTTGATCCAGAGGCATGAGGAAGCCAAAATGGCTGGGTGACATTCTTAATTTTGAGTTCAATGCAATCAATATTGTGTCTCCAGGTGGGAGTGTTCCTCCCTTTGGGACTAAGATCTCCAGACCAGCAAAGCATAGGGTAGCAGGGACAGGAAGCAAATATTTTTGAGTGAGTCACTAGGGGTAGTAGTGAGTGGTACCACTCCCGTTTCCACCCCTTGGTTCCTGGACCCATGAATGCTGGCTATTGGAGAAACAGAACCATATATTGGACGCTGGTTCAGAGCATATACAGCCTCATGAAGAACATTACCTCAACCCTTCAAGGTATTTCCACCTCACTGGTTCTAAAATTGTGTTTTCAGTAGGTCATTCCATTGCTCTATCAAGCAAGCTGCTTCAGGATGATGGGGAACATGGTAAGACCAGTGAATTTCATGAGCATAGACCCTTTGCTGTGCTTCATTTGCTGTGAAGTGAGTCTCTTGATCTGAAGCAATGCTGTGTGAGATACCATAACAGTGAATAAGGCATTCTATAAGTCCATGGAGCAGCTCTAAGTTCAAAGAGCAGCTCAAGCAGACAAAAACAATTACTATTATGAAATGTGCAAAAACTTGGAGTTTGAAAACCAAAAGGGAAGAACATGCTCAGCATTTCTCAAGCTGAAATAATTGAAGAAAAAATTTAAGCCTGGAGTTTCAATATTGAGAGATTCTATGGACAAAATAATGAATGATGCAGGAAACATCAAGAGAAGATGGTAGGAATACACAGTCACTGAACCAAAAAGAACTGGTCAATCTTCATCCATTTCAGGAAGTGGTATAGTATCTAGAACCAACGATACTGAAGGAGGAATTCAAAGCTGCAATGAAGGAATTGGCGAAGAACAAGGCTCTGGGAATTGACGGAATACCCATTGAGATATTTCAACAAACAGATGCCCCATTGGAGGAACTAACTCAGTTATGCCAAGAGATTTGGAAGACAGCTACCTGGCCAACTGACTGGAAGAGATCCATATTTGTACATATTCCAAAGAAAGGTGATCCCACAGAATGTGGAAATTATCGAACAGCATCATTAATATCACACCCAAGTAAGATCTTACCGAAGATAATTCAAAAACAGTTGCAGCATTATATTGACAGAGACCTTCCAGAGGTGCAAGCTGGATTCAGAAGAGGACGTGGAACAAGGGATATCATAGCTGCTTCAGATGGATATTGGCTCAAGGCAAAGAATACCAGAAAGATGTCTATTTGTGTTTTATTGACTATGCAAAGGCATTTAATTGTGTGGATCATGATAAATTATGGATAACATTGAGAAGAATGGGAAATCCCTTATCACAATTGCTTGATTGTACTCATGAGGAACCTATATTTTGACCAGGAGGCTGTCGTTCGAACAGAACAAGAGGACACTACATGGTTTAAAATCAAGAAAAGAGTGTGTCAGGGTTGTATCTTTTCCCCACACTTATTCAAACTATATGCTGAGCAAATAATCCGAGAAGCTGGACTATATGAAGAAAAACATGGCATCAAGATTGGAGGAAGAATCGTTAACAACCTGAGATACGCAGAGGATACAACTTTGCTTGCTGAAAGTGAGGATGACTTGAGGCACTTACTGGTGAAGGTTGAAGAATACAGTCTGCAGTATGGATTATGTCTCAATATAAAG
>NW_006921865.1:3790772-3792417 GCF_000298275.1 Orycteropus afer afer | reverse complement strand
TGTAGCATGGGGAAAGTCAACCACAAAGGAACTGTTTCAAGTGCTGAGGAGCAAGGATGTCTCCTTGGGGACTAAGGTGTGCCTGATACAAGGCACAATATTTCCAATCGCCTCTTATGCATGTGAGAGCTGGACAATGAATAAGGAAGACCGAAGAAAAGTTAATGCTTTTGAGTTATGGTGCTGGCAAACAATGCTGAAAGTACCATGGACTGCCAAAAGAACTGACAGATCTGTCCCGGAGGAAGTGCACCCGAAATGCTCCTTGGAAGCAAGAATGGCCAGACTTGGTCTCACCTATTTTGGTCATGTTGTCAGAAGGGACCATTTCCCAGAAATGGATGTCATTCTTGGTAGGTTGGAGGGTCGACGAAAGAGGGGGAGGCCTTCAATGAGATGGATTGACATGGTGGCTGCAATGATGGGCTCAAGTATACCAGGGATCATGGAGCTGGCGTGGGATCGGGCAGTGTTTCATACTGCTGTGCATGGAGTCGCTATGAGTCAGAAACAACTTGATGGCACCTAACAACAACAACAAGTACATGGATGGTAGTTTTGGCAGAACTATTGCATGCAGGGAACACGAATCCATATCCAGAATAAGTATCTATTCCAATAAGAACAAAACGCTGTCCTTTCCATGATGGAAGTGGTCCGATGTAATCAACCTGCCACCAAGTTGCTGGCTGATCACCCCGAGGAACGGTTCCATATCGCAGACTCAGTGTTGGTCTCTGCTTCTGGCAGATTGGGCACTCATCAGTGGCAGTAGCCAAATGAGCCTTGGTAAGTGGCAGTCCATGTTGCTGAGCTCATGCATAAACTCCATCTGTGCCACTATGGCCACTTTGTTCATGAGCCCATTGAGTAACGACAGGAGTAGCTGGAGAAAAAGGATGGCTGGTTTCCAATGAACATGTCATCCTATCCACCTGATTGTTATAATCTTTCTCTGCCGAGGTCACCTTTTGGTGGGCATTCACATGAGACACAAATATCTTTACTCCTTTGGCCCATTCAGAGAGATCTATCCACATACCTCTTCCCCATACATCCTTATCACCAATCTTCCAATCATGCTCCTTCCAAGTCCCAGACCATCCAGTCAAGCCATTAGCCACAGCCAATGAATCCATATATAATTGCACATCTGGCCATTTCTTATTCCATGCAAAGTGAACGGCCATATGCACTTCTCAAAGTTCTACCCATTGGGAGGATTTAACTTCACCACTATCCTTCAAAGAAGTCCTAGAAAGGAGCTGCAGTGCAGCTGCTGCCCACTTTTGAGTGGTGCCTGGGTATCGCACAGAACCATCTGTAAACCAGGTGTGAGTTTTCTGTTCCTCAGTCAACTGATCATGAGGAACTCCCCATGAGGTCATAAGTGCAGACTGGGAGAGGGAAATTAATGTGACTGGAGTGGAGACCATGGGCATTTGGGCCACATCCTCATGCAACTTACTTGTGTCTTCAGGTCCTGCTCGAGCCTGATCTCTGATATATTGTTGTTGTTGTTGTTGTTAAGTGCCATCGAGTCGTTTCCGACTCATAGCGACCCCATGCACAGCAGAACGAAACACTGCCTGATCCTGCGCCAGTCTACTCAAGCTGCTCTTTGAAATCTTCTGTTCAGCTCTTT